>NC_051230.1:3628653-3751153 GCF_015220715.1 Pygocentrus nattereri | reverse complement strand
TTTTACCTGCTTCTAAAACATCCACTGATTTTTTTTTTTTTTTTGGTCATGTCGGGAAGAAAACGCTCACCCAAGCCAGAGACGCTCCCTGATTCCGTGTTTCGCTCACAAATCCCTCACAGTACAGAAGAAACAATAATTATGGTTTCTCATTCATGTTGTTAATAACTATCTCTCCCTCGCTTTGTGCATATAGGGATACGAACGAGTACGACGCAGCAGTGAAGAGGAGATTTCTCTCATGCGCGCGCACGATTTAGAGGAGGGCAACAGCCTGGACAGTCATTCCAGCAGCTCAGATGGGCAATCAGAAGAGGTAGGAGACTCGGTCACACCAGGCGTTCCCATTTTTATTCCCGTTTTTGTTTCATTAGATGGGAGGGGAGGATCAAATCTGGTCATGACGTTGAGAGTGGAAAATGATGCCCATGATCATGGGTGACATTTAGAGACTTAGGCTCTAATGGCCAGGCCATCTCAGTCAACTACATATGTGGGCCTACATCAGTAAAACAACCAACGTTTATCCGAGGTAAAAGCCTATATTTAGCAAGTAGAATGTATTTCTTAAAGTATAAACAATGTCCTACCTTAATGAAGTGCAAGAAGGCATCCCAAGTCCAGGTGAACGGCCGATTCAGTATTCGGCACTGCAGTGTCACAGTCTCTCCTATCTGACGCTTTAAAAAGTGCTGAACTTTGATCGAAGCCAATTCCTTCTGATGGCACAGCGCTGAAGTGGACAGCTCTGCACTCGTGTCCTCTTTGGGAAATCCATAGCAACGACAAATACCAGGTCCGCTTCAGATTATTTGCTAGAGCCAGGAATGTTGTTCAGTGCGATTAGGCTTTCCACGTCATTTTCATAAAACTGATTTCATTACTGTATTTAAGCCGGGCGAAAATTTTAGGCCGTTCTTTCCGAAAGTTTCAACCGTGCTTTACTGGAAATAAAACCTGTGGTTGGTTTGGTCCACTCTCCATAAAGTTCACACAGTTTTAATGACAAATTGGGTCTCGTTTTGAAGCTTGCAGCGTATAAGTTGGAACATGAAAGAAGTCTTGTAAGACTTGTACGGCTGGTAATTGGGGGCTCCATGACATTTGTCTGTTCAAACTCGTTTTTCAGTGGTAACATCAGCTTTTTAAAGAAGTAGTCGTCAGGTGTTTTGGGTCGTTTAGCTGTTTCTAACCATCGACCAATTCGCCTTTACAAGAATTATTCATTTCTAGGGAGAAACATTACAAGCGCACCCAATCTGTACATTAGTTTTGATAGACGTCAATATTCCATAATTAAAGTGAGCTGACGAGCATTTTTGCACCCCCCTCTTGCCCCCCCCTTGCCCCACCTTTGTTTCCCCACCGTTTACCCCACCATTGTCCCCCCCCCCCCCTTACCCCCCTTGTGCACCCCCTTTACCCCCCCTTGTCCACCCCTTTACCCCCCCTCACCCCCCCTTTACCCCCCCTTGTGCACCCCCTTTACCCCCCCTTGTCCACCCCTTTACCCCCCCTCGCCCCCCCTTTACCCCCCCTTGTGCACCCCCTTTACCCCCCCCTCGCCCCCCCTTTACCCCCCTTGTGCACCCCCTTTACCCTCCCTTGTCCATCCCTCTTTACCCCACCCTTGTCCACCCCTTTACCCCCCCTCGCCCCCCCTTCACCCCCCCGTCCAGCCCTCTTTACCCCCTCGCCCCACTCTCTAACCCCCCCTCTTGTGCACCCCCTTTACCCCCATCCTTGTCCACCCCTCTTTACCCCCCTTTACCCCACCCTTTTAAACAGCACCTGGAACTTTACAGAAGGGAAATAAAATAAATTTATTAAAATCAATTTATAAATAAATAAATAAAAGATAAATGAAGTTATTTATTTATATATTTATATATATATATATGCACATATGCACAGTTTTTAAAAAAATGCTTTTGTCCTCAGTTGGATTTTGCAGACGTGTTCCTGCATCAGTCCATCCACACCATTGAATACTGCCTGGGCTGCATCTCTAACACTGCGTCCTACCTGAGACTGTGGGCGCTGAGCCTGGCACATGCACGTGAGTCCTTCGCTGACATCACCGCAGACGTGTCACCGCGACGTGTCACCGCGTGGTGATAGAAATCTGGATGTATTTTGTGTTTATCGTTGAGTTATTTTTAAATCTCATTAACGATCAGATTTAGGCAATTTGATTTAATCCTTTTATTAATTAGAGCTGTCGGAGGTGCTGTGGGCGATGGTGATGCGTGTGGGGCTGCGTGTGGACACCAGGGTTGGTGTGCTGTTCCTGGTGCCCGTCTTTGGCCTCTTCGCCGTCCTCACCGTCTCCATCCTGCTGGTGATGGAGGGTCTATCAGCGTTCCTGCATGCGCTGCGCCTCCACTGGTTAGTTCCTCACAACAAACTCCACAACGAGCTGGAGTTTCTTCTTTACTTCAGCACCAGAGCTATGAGGCTAATTTACCATGTCTAATTTACCCAATACCGTTTCTTCTTTCTACCCCTACCCCTTGTTTTCGAGTGTCACCCTAACCCTTTGGAACTGAGCTACAAGGGGGAGTGGTAGAAATCTTGCCCTGCGAAAGGGGGGCCTCAAATAAAAACAAATGAACAGGCTTCGTGGTCATCAGGACACCGATTCGTTCACAGTAATGACCGATTTGAATCACTTGGCTAAACCAGTGTGAACCATCGTGTCGGAGAGATCGGATCCAAGCAAAATATCTGATTAGAGCAGTGAGGCTTGTAATGTGAACGTAGCCTAGACCTCTGCATCCCCTCTGAAACGATGGGGATTAATAGTGACTTTGTCCCGTTTGCAGAAGTAACAGCTTCTACTCTTCTGGGAAGGCTTTACACTAGAGCAGGGGCCCCAACCCAAGAAGAGCCGTTTTGTCCTTTCAAACAAAAATCAAACGAGCCTCAACATTTTGTTCTTTTTAACATCTTGGCTGTGTGTATGTCTCAGCTCTGCTTTTAAGCTTTCCCTCTTTTGTCATTTTGTCAGGGTGGAGTTTCAGAACAAGTTCTACAGTGGCGCCGGCACCAAGTTCTCACCGTTTGCCTTCTCTCTTTTGCACGCAAGCTTTGAGAGTCATGGACTACTGTGATTTCACACACTCCAGCCCAGAGAGCAGCGGCGCTGCAGAGGTGTTCGAAGGACCGTAACCAGATTGAGCCTCAAAACTGTACAGCTTCCTCTTTTTAATGTGTTTATATATGAAGTGTTTGCACTGTGACTGCCTTACACATCCAACCAAATACACAGTTTTCATGTTTAATTCCGGTTACAATGGGACACGGAATCTCGAGGGCCCGGCTGCTGTGTCAGGTGGCTCAGGCTGCTGTCGAGGACTTGGTTTTATCAGTATTGCAGAAAACATAGCATGTCGGTAAGTAGGCACCTCTTTAGTCGCGGCGTCATCGGGATTCGAACTCCAGATCTCCCGACGGTGACAGAACACTGAATGGTGGTGCCACCACCTGTTTAAATATATGACCATAATACAGGTGGTTAAAATAGGACGTATTGACATTGAACTTTTAGGATGAGAATACTACATCACATTGCAGGCTTTTTTTATCAAGAGAACTGAGGAAAAATAATTCTAAGCGATAATTAACAAAAAATAAAACTACAGAGATGATGGACGGCTTCACTTGCAGTTCTGCGATTCTTATATTATTTAGGACTCTTAAAGTGTGACCAGTTGAGAACCGATAATCATGTCTGTCAGTAAAGCACCGGTAAAACTAATATACAGTTAAATGAGCTTTATTATAAGTCAGTATTTGACTCTGGCATAAAAGGTTCATATTGGTTAAGCCCTACAATGCATTATTATTAATATTAGACAATGGTGGGAACTGTAAACAGCACTTGAACTGATATATTAGATGTATAATATTGTTGCAGCTGGTCAGTGAAGCTACAAGCATTTGCAAAAGTTTGGGCGCCCTGATCAATTTTTATATAGATTTTTTTCCCCTTTTTTTTTTTTTTTTTTTTTTTTAAAGTGAAAATAAATGAGCACGTCCTCTACAGAGCTCTGATGCACCATCACGGCTTATTTGCTGAATTTGGCGTATTGTAAAAAAACAAAAAAAAAAGCCAAAATTGAGGCCAAAAGTTTGGGAACATCGTATATTTTGTTTCATTTGTTCCAATATGTTGAGCTCGGATCAAAACTGTGCACTAAACTTTAAAGACACGCTACATATTTAAGTGTGTTCTCTGTTTGTTCTCTGTGGAGGATGTGCTTCACTTTGATCAATCAAAAACGAATGTTTTGAATACATGGAGGTGTTCAGACTTCTGGGTACGCTCATTAAACCGCTGACCTTCGTCTGTTGTTTCTAACTTCTAACAAATATATGGTACACCAGCAGGTCTTGTAGTACCGCTGGCGTCCTGTAGAGGGTGTAGTATATTTGTATAGGTCTACAGAAATTCTGTGATCCACATGTTGCCTGATTTTGTTGTTTTGAAAGGGGTGAGATCCCCCACAGCACAGCACATTCCAGAAGTGGCTTTAAGAGGCCTCAGGCCCACGACATCCAAGTGTATTTACATTTTATATGAGCTGTGTGTTTCGTTATAGTCATTCTGACGCTATGAGCCGGTTCCTCCCGAAGTGCTCGGTTAGCAGAAGTGTTGGGAGTCCGTATCTGAGCCCGGCTGTGTTGGTGGAAGGTGTTGAATGCCTTTTGGTGTTTAGATAACCTCAAAATAAGAAGAGGAGTGTTTCTTTTTTTTCTTCTTTCCCATCCACTGTGATAACTTTTGTGCTTTGACTTTTTTAGGATCCATTGATAAGGAGGGTTAAAGGTATCAGTCCTCTTAATCATATTTCACTGATATCATTTTAATCAACTTGGGAAGAAGTCCTGTATGAAACACTACTGTTTATTTACTGGAATCATTGCAGCGTGATCAACTGAGGCTAAATATGCATCGTCACTCTGAGGCGCTCTGAATCAGTTCATGCAATCAAGGAGCTTTGAGGAAAACAAACCCAGGTCTTTGTAGTTTGTTGAGTCTTTTCTTGTCCACATATTTTAAGGTGAATGGTGAAAAGCTCCTTTTCTGAGATCATTAGTTTGGATCAGTTTATCTCATTCTTTTCTTTCAGTGCTGTCGGCTCTACGATAGAAGTGGAAGGTGTGGTGTCTAAATTTAAAACGGCTTAATCCATTCCGACGTTGGATTTTAGTTTAATTTATTTGATGTAATATGCTCAGTTTTGGTTGTGTGGTTGGTGACATTTTGAAAACTTGCATTCCACCCCTTTTCAGCTTTTTCACTGTGTATTTTTGTATTTTATGGAACTTTTATCCTCAAAAAAAAGCTAATGAGTTAATAAATTGTCTTGATTTTTGATCTCGGCTTCATCCTTTCCCGGGTTTTCAGGTCCAACTTTCAGTGTGGTGTGTTTGTATTTAGTGAGCTGCCTTGCTTCCACAGCATTTGACCCAAAATAGACCCTTAAAAATACATTCTGTGCTCTAGTTGGAGAACAGCTCCATCGTTTACTGTGGTGTTCCTCAAAGTTTGTTCACATAGAAGCTCCAAAGCATCTGGAGTTGTTTTCCAAGATTATCCCAAAACAGCTGGGACAGTGATGGCTAACGTTAACTACCGAAACAATGTTATTTGGCAATGTTTGCCATATTTCATTTCAATTATTAATGTAATACACGTTTCTCTCTCGAATGTTTGCAAACTGAAATATATTAGACTATACTTTATTAGATGGAGCTAAAAGACCGTATCTGTGACTTTAACAAGGTGAGCAGCGTGTGCAAAAAAAAATAAACAAATAAATAAAAGCCAGCAGTTTTGCTTGTGGGATTTATTTTATTTTATCATTTTTACGTTTATATATTTTTTACACGAAATTAACCCGGTAAGTATTCGACATATTTTTTTTAACATTTTATTTTTTATTCGCCTACAATTGGAACTCTGTGTGCTTCATCAGACTTGAATTAACAGATTTATTTATTTGTCTATTTTATTATTATGCTATTTGTAAATTCGTCCAAAATTAAGGCACTTTTGCAGAAAGCGCGTTTAAAGACGTGTATGAACTGAGAGCCTGCGTGTCCCACCTTTAGCTGCTTAAAATAGCGTCTATTGAGACGCGATGAGTGGAGCTTTTATTTTGACATCTGTGAACAAACGCGGTTGTCATGGAGACACCTAACTCTCAGTTGCAGCTGTTCGCTCTCTTTTTAATATATATTTATATATATTTTTTTTTATTAGTCGCTTTATTCTACAATCAGCAATAAATTGATACGGTGTCAGATATTTTTTTGAAATATTTTACCTTTTCGTTTTACATAAGAATGTTTTATTAAGCATTAAATACTGCAAATTAATTCTAGGCGTTTTTGATTAATATAACGTTAGATTTAACGTATACGATCTCGCCAATATCCTAGTATTATTATTATTATTATTATCATTATTATAAAAGCAATTCAATCTTGTTTTCGCCGTAAAAAAAAACCCAAAACGCCGCATTTATGGCCGTTAAATTCAGTCACTTGATTTCGCGGTTCACAAGCGCGCGGCCGCGGTTGCCATAGCAACCGCAAACGTTCAGTTGCAGCTGTTAGCAGAGTGGCTAACCGGCTCTCCTCTTCGGCGTGGAAATGAAGTTTATTTCTTTCTCCTCCGCTCACAAACCCGCGTCTTCAGCCCGCTCAGCCGCTTAAACGCCGTGTGAGGAATGGCTCTGGACGACCCGCGAGTGGAATGGATCCGAAACCGAGTGTGTTCGGCATTTTACCTGCCCGAGCCGAACTGTTTTGAGGCGCTGCTGAGCCGCGGGGACGGAGAGGACGAGCGGAAAATCGTCCAGTTTTTAAACCAAGTCACCGACGAGGAGTCCACCTCGGCTTTGCTGTTCTACAAGCGGATAAGAGAGGAGGAGGTGGAGGTGGAGGTGGCGGTCCCGAATGGTAACCAGTCACTAAAGCTCGCCTAACGTTGCGTTAGTTCAGTTCAGATAGAAACGGTCCGTCAAAGGGAAAGTCCACCGTCTTTTTTCTCTTCAAAATTTCTGAATACTTCAGTTATTGAGACGTAAACAGAGACATTCGCGTTGGTTTGGTGTGAAATGAGATTTCAGACGTCTTTACAGTGGTGGTGATAGGAACCAGGGGTCGCCATGGCTACAACACAAATATAAACGCTTAGTTTACTATCCAGAACCACCAGAGAACCTACACGAGTCTTCTGAGCTTTATATGGAACATACCCCTCCGTTATAAACTAAAATACATCGCGAAACTATCGTTAAACAGTGTCTCAGACATCAGGCAGTGAATTCATAACCATTTCAGGAAGGTTAGGAACTTTCTGTGAAGGAGCTTTTACAGGTGGACGTCTGGTTCCTATCACCACCACTGTGAACAGTCCTGGTTCTTTAGTTTCTCTAGAACAGAGCGTTTCACCCCAAATCCCTCTGAATGACTCGGTTTACGTCTTAACCAGTTAATTATGTACATTTTTTTTGAAAAGTCAATGGAGTTCCCCTTTAAATGGTCAAGACTGGTTGTAAACAAGTCAGAATTGTTCATAGTGGTGGTGATAGGAACCAGACGTCCACCTCTAAAAGCTCCTTCACAGAAAGGTATTAAATGAAAGGACTATGACGGCGGTGCCTGATGCCAGAGACACTGTGTTATGATAGTTTTGAGATGAGATTCAGGCCTGGTTTTAAAATGCGTTCATAGCAGAGAGGCATTGTAAGGTGAAATAGTCCGTTTACTTACTGTTTTACAGCTGTCAGCATTACTTCAAATCTCAGAAGGCACATCTAGGTTCAGTGGTTACAACATAAAATGTAGTGAGATAAAGTAAAATGGTTAGTAATTCAGTTGAACACGTTGTGACGTCTGGTTCCTATCACCACCACTGTAAAGGACTCACTGGACAGTGAACCATTCCTCATCAGACCACTCTGAATGGCTTTCAATAACAGAACGATGTTGATTTTTGTATATTATAAGGTCCTTTTCTCTTTTAGAAACAATGTCAGGTCAAAGCCGGTGGTGTCAGTCATCCTTATACTTTCTTGTTGTTTCCTCAAATGTGCATAAAGGAGCTCCAGAGCCTGATGAAGATGAAGCTGAGGCAAGCCAGTCTGCACTTTCCCACCCTAATGCTGAGACTCCTACCTCAGAGAGACAAAGGAGCTCTGCAAATAGTAAGATCCTACTAATGCGTGCGTCATTAAATGTCTCAGAAAGGCTATAAATGTTTATAAATTTAATTGAAAAAATGTGGTCATAAAAAGTCTGAAAATATGTAATTTTTTTACCATTGAATTATAAGGCAATGCGAAAAGTCTGGATTGAAATATAATCATATAGTCAAATCCATAGATATACACACATAGACGCCGCGTTGGGTCCAGCCTGGCACGTCAATGGCGCTGCTGGACTGCATTCGGTACCATTACAGATCGGCAGTTGAAGAACTTTACTGTCCACAATTCCACTGTTTCAGGAATACTGCTCCCAGTAAGTGGGATGGGATTATATAACGGAGGGAACGCAGTGATCCACGCTCTTGTCTGTGTGGTGTTTATGTGTAGGTGTGATCGTGTGGTTGGTGAAGCTCAGAGAACCTGCTGATGTGGTTGTTTTTCCTCTGGTTTTATATTAAGCTGATTTCGTCTAATAGTCTAATCAGGGGGTCTTAACTTTATGTAGTATTTATTTATTTACAGTGATGGTTAAAGCATTGCAGTGGTAAGTTACAGCATTCCTTAATCCGTGTAGATGTTCATAATAGATTAACGTTAGTACCTTCTTACACAAAGCTGAAGTGAGATTCTTGTTTGCCAGCTTCTTGTTCAGATTTTCCCGTTCCACCTTAAATGGTGCATCGCCCAGCTTCTTGTTCAGATTTTCCCATTCCACCTTAAATGGTGCACCGCCCAGCTTCTTGTTCAGATTTTCCCGTTCCACCTTAAATGGTGCATCGCCCAGCTTCTTGTTCAGATTTTCCCGTTCCACCTTAAATGGTGCATCGCCCAGCTTCTTGTTCAGATTTTCCCGTTCCACCTTAAATGGTGCATCGCCCAGCTTCTTGTTCGAATTTTCCCGCTCCACCTTAAATGGTGCATCTTTGGCACCAGAAAGTGACTGCTCAATTTAAGGTGGACCGGGAAAGCTCGAACTAGAAGCTGGCGAATAGGAAGCCGACTTTAGCTCCGTCCCTCTGTGTATGAAGATTAGAGGTGGTTCACTCAGTGATGGATTTGCTGATCGTGTTCCTACCGGAGCGCTAAACTCACGTCAGGTGCAGACTGAATACTGTCCTGCTGGTCCTGCTGGACGGCTAATTATCACGGTCAGTTATTAAAGTAATAAAATCCGCAGAGAGCAGATCCGTACAGCCTGGACTAATCTGAGTCTGAGGATTATAACTGAACAGATCTGGTGAAAATGGGTGGAGTAATAATGAAGCTGAGGCTGATTTAATCCTGAGACTCATCGCCTCTCAGTACCAGTGAATCCGTTCACAAGCGGACCTTGACCTCTCCAACATGGCGGACCTGCAGACGTATCGCCTCACATACAGAACAGCAGGCATCTAGGTTTGTTTATCTATGTTCAAATCCCAGAGGTTAGAAGCTGCAACGTTGAAGGAGCTTCCTGCTGAGGAGAGTCTGCCGTACTAGACTGCATGTCGTCTGCTTTCAGAGGGGCTGCGGGTGTGAGAGGGCTGTTTGGCGGAAGGACTATGACTAATAAGCAGGATTTTATACTAAATTTAGTATAACTAAGCAATTTAGCCGCAGAGCTTTAGTGAAGTGTGTTAAGAGTTTTAGCAGGAGTCCAGCAAAAAGTCCCTAATTATTGGTTTTTCCATTGCTTCTCTCTCTGTACGTCTGAAGAGAAAAGAAGAGGGCGTGAGTCTGCTGAAGGCCACAGGAGGGAGTCTCCACACCATGTAGAGTCTGCGGCCGAGGGCAGCCCAGAAGCAGTGACCACGGAGGAGCTTCCTTCCACGGTAATGTGCCTTTATTTAAAAACCTGTTGGGGTAACAATTTATCTATATTTTAAAATAAAACAACAAGTTATTTTAGCAACTACACCGTCTTGAGCCTCAATTGATCAATATTGGTTTTTAAATCAATCATATAGAATTCCAAGCACCACAGAAGAGCTCGTCCCCACGGTCATGTGTGAAGGCTGAGGCCATATTTTGAAGTAAATAACGTGTTTTTTTACATTTTAACTGCAATAATCTCTACATGACTATGGAATGTATGAATTCAATGACATAAAGAAACAAATGCCTAATAAATATTATAAAATATGTAATAAAAGTCCCCCAGGAGTCGTGTCACTGGTGTTACCGCGTAACAAAAAATACCTTATTTTAAATAAAAGACACACCGATGACGTCACTCGACCTCCTTTGATCTGTTTTCTGAGGATCTATGAAGAAAAGCTGATGCTGAGTCCACTGCGTCTCTCAGCTCTCAGAGATCTTCTCACTCAGCTCATGATCTCATACGAAGCTTTTAGCTGACGTCACCGGTGTGACCGAGTTTATTCTGAGGTCACTGTGAAAAAATAGAAACACAAATGGATTAAATTCCATATTTTAGTGGATGTTCCATGATGGACAGCGTGTGGTTTGATGTTCTGTAGGAGCCGTTTGGTAAAATGTGTCGTTCATTATAAATGTCTGTGGTGCTTCCTTTATTATGTGAAGCACCAGTGAGGAACAGTAACACCAGTGACACCTTTGGAGAGATAGAACAGTGGACGTTTCTGTAGAACGACCCTTCTGTGCGTTTAGTATCAGAGAAGCCGTTTACACCTGGCCGTTTTATGCATTAGGATTATATTCAGTAGGTGTGTAATGATACACATACAGTTGAGCCAGACATTTACATACAGCTAAGCTAAAGACATTCAGACTCAGTTTTTCACATCTTTAATTTTGTCATGTATTTCCTAACATTTACCAATCTACTATGCAAGTGGTTTGATTGAATAAGATCAGCGCTATGTAAGACTTTTCAGCTTAAAATATAGAAATTAAAACAGGCTAAAATATGATGTGCACTGCTGCAAGTGACTCTGCAAAGCGTGAAATGATCTTTTTATTATTTTCAGATCACGTCACATGTTTTTACATATTAACTTCACATGTACAGGCTCAAAAAGAAGGTCTGGCTCAATGTTTAGGTCTCAAATGCAAAATCAACATTATACTGATGAAGATATGACAGTAGTAGATATTTCGCTCACATCCTCAGAAGACGCATCCTTCACCAAAGTTCTTTGATTTGGTTTCTCTTTCAATCATCAGATTCATTCGCTTAGGGAGGGGGTCTGAAGCACAACCCATGCTAGAAAGTGTTGGTCTGCACGTTGCATGCAGTTACACTTTTCCACCAGAGAGGTCTCCAAATCCCCAAAACGTACATTATGCAGCTTTTAACCCCGTAACAATCCAGTTTTAGACACTATATTTTTAAAGGTTTTCACTCACCCATCCAGATCATTGGGTTCAGGTGTTCCAATCACTTCCATGGCCACAGGTGTATAAAGCCGAGCCCCTAGGCCTGCAGACTGCTTCTACAGACATTAGTGAAAGAATGGGTCGCTCTCAGGAGCTCAGTGAATTCCAGCGTGGTACCGTGATCGGACGCCACCTGTGCAGCAAGTCCAGTCGTGAAATTTCCTCACTACTAAATATTCCACAGTCAACTGTCAGTGGGATTATAACAAAGTGGAAGTGATTGGGAACGACAGCAACTCAGCCACGAAGTGGTCGGCCACGTAAAATGACAGAGCGGTCAGCGGATGCTGAGGGTCATAGTGCGCAGAGGTCACCAACTTTCTGCAGAGTCAATCACGACAGACCTCCAAACTTCATGTGGCCTTCAGATCAGCTCAAGAACAGCGTAGAGAGCTTCATGGAATGGGTTTCCATGGCCGAGCAGCTGCATCCAAGCCTTACATCACCAAGCGCAATGCAAAGCGTGGAATGCAGTGGTGTAAAGCGCCGCCACTGGACTCTAGAGCAGTGGAGACGTGTTCTCTGGAGTGACCAATCACGCTTCTCCATCTGGCAATCCGATGGACGAGTCTGGGTTTGGCGGTTGCCAGGAGACGGTACTTGTCTGACTGCATTGTGAGTGTAAAGTTTGGTGGAGGGGGGATCATGGTGTGGGGTTGTTTTTCAGGAGTTGGGCTCGGCCCCTTAGTTCCAGTGAAAGGAGCTCTTAAAGCTTCAGCACCAAAAGATTTTGGACAATTTCATGCTCCCAACTCTGTGGGAACAGTTTGGGGACGGCCCCTTCCTGTTCCAACATGACTGGGCACCAGTGCACAAAGCAGGTCCATAAAGACGTGGATGAGCCAGTTTGGTGTGGAAGAACTTGACTGGCCTGCACAGAGTCCTGACCTCAACCCCATAGAACACCTTTGGGATGAATTAGAGCGGAGACTGTGAGCCAGGCCTTCTCGTCCAACATCAGTGTCTGACCTCACAAATGTGCTTCCGGAAAAACGGTCAAAAATTCCCATAAACACTCCTAACCCTTGTGGACAGCCTTCCCAGAAGAGTTGAAGCTGTTACAGCTGCAAAGGGTGGGCCGACATCATATTAAACCCTATGGATTAAGAACGGGATGTCACTCAATTTCATATGCGTGTGGAGCCAGACAAGCGAATACTTTTAGAAATGTAGTGTATCATACCAAGGCTTAGAAACTACGGGGACTTCAGTGCAAACTAATGGTGTTTTTCTTAGCTCCATAGAAGTATGTAATAAAATATTGGGTCCACCTGCCAAGGGGTTAATCTTTATATGAACTGCTAAATGATGGTATTAAATGTTTTTACAGGCACTGCAGTTTCTAGGGATTCAGACCAGCAACACCTCAGACCACTGTTATTGTGCTATGAGCTGATTTGCATAAGACAACAGATTTTTGTCTGACCAGAGACACAGTTGGCTTCCAAAAGTATTTGCACGTTGTTCAAAACTGCAGGACACAGTCCACATACAAGCGGCCTGAGATGCCCAGGTGTGAATGGAGTCAGAGAAACCATAAGTATCACCATGATAGGACGCTGGAAGAAAGTGGGATTTTCATCTGCTAATTTTTAACTTCCCAAATGTAAACGTCTTTTTTTATCGCCTTCTTTGTCAGAGAACCGAGGTCCAAATCGTGTACCATGTGGAGCTGCATGTCGCAGTGAACTCTATCCCAGATAAGCCCATGAAGTCCAACATACTCTACTTCCTGAGGAACACCAGAGGTGGGTAACAAAAAGAATAAACCTTTATGCTGCTTGTATTAAACTTTAACGTTTGCATGAAGTGATAACAACCGTGTACAACCCATTTTCTGTTTCAGAGACTATCGTAGAGCCGGCGGACATAAACGAGGCCAATGATCTCATGCCCAAGCTGCTGGAGATAGGCATGATCAACGGCCATTCTCTGCTGATGCTCAGGAACCTTCTCAAGCATGTGTGTAACAAAACGGAATAAAACACTAAAACAACGCTACTTCACAGAAACTGCATATCCGAAGCCCTTCCTCAGTATTTTAACCCTTGTGTGGTGTTGATGTGTGTGTTACTCAGTGGTCTGCTGGGCCCACCACATTATTGGTTTATTAAATCAATACAGCCATAACAACTTATGTAAAAATAGCAGATGTTTAAAGTATTACACGTGTCTGGCGTAGGGTTCTACTTTAGCAGCTGTAGCCAGTCAGCAGCCTGTCCATGCTGTCCGCCCTCACACACACACACTAACAGCAGGCCATGTAGGAGGAGAACAGAGTGCAATACACAGCTCCTCCACGCTTTTACTCCCCGTGGGTTCAGCCCAGCACCACATGTGTAGTATAAATGTGTGGGGGTTGAACAGAGAGAAGCTCTGGAAATGGGTTATTTTATATGTTCTTCACAGAAAATGAGCAAAGGCCAAGAATCTGAGGCTGAAATGATAATAAATCACTTTTTCATAATTTTTTTTCTTTGGGTAAACATTAAAGTGGGTGCCACAGACCCCAACACCACACAGGGGTTAATGAGGATGCTTGAAAAGGCTTCATAACCCCCCCCCAACTGTTTTGATATAACAGGGTTTGATGTGGTTTCAAAATGTAGTGTTCACTGTTCAGTCCGTGAGGTCTGTCCAGCGCTATGAAAAATATTTGCCCCCTCCTGATTTTGTCTGTTTTTGCATATTTGCCACAGAGTGTTATATAGTACAGGGTTATATATCGCTGCTGTCTGAAAAAAACTTTTTCAGTATTTGACAAACTTTTTCAGTATTTGACATAATTTGAAAATACCTGTTTCCATTTACATTGTGTATAAATTCTATGATGTATGCACCAAAAGAAATGGCCCAGAATGACTTGGAAAAAACTCTGGTTCCATTGACTTTCATTAAAAGTGACGTAAGTTTTTTCATTCTCCTGTAAAGTTACCATTTTGGAGATACAAGGTCTTGTTCTGACAGCAGCGATATGTGAGGACACAATGAGGATACACAATTTTTAAATGAGTGGTTTATTTATTGAAGAAAAAAGTTTCGCAACACCTTTATTATCCGTGTGAAAAAGTAATGCCCCCCCTAAAGTAAATGGTTGTGCCACCGTCACAGGGGCCACTGAACAGCTGCAGCCAAACTATTCCTATAACTGGACATCATGGTTTATTCTCAGCCAGTCAGAGTTGAACTTGCTCTGGTGCTGTGGACCATTGTTGACAGTTTATACAGAACCCAGTTGCACTTGAGGAACATTTATTCTAAGGCTTGGGGGTCACCAGGGTGTTTTTGGTGAAGATGAGGTGAGCCTTCGTGTTGCTCTTGCTTAGTAGTGGTTTTCATATTGCGACTTACCCATTTTCGTCCAGTCTCCTCTTAATGATTGAATCATCTGCACTATTAGCAAAATTTACATCTGTCTGGGTTCCTTTGTGGCATCCTGGATGAGATATTACTGTGCTTGTGGAGGAAGAAGATTCACCACTTCTACGCACTTAAAAAAGATGGTTCTTCAAGGGTTCTTTACTAAAGAAGATGTTTTTTTTATGGAACTATGGTCACTCAAAGAACTCTTTGCATGATTAAAGGTTTGCTTGCATAACGAAAGGGTTCTTAGGGTGATGGAGACTGTGTTGTGTATGGTTCTGTATAGAACCTTTTTGAAAAGGCTTCTATAGCCTCCGTCGGTGAGCTTGAGCTGGTTCACTGACAGCATGGGGATGTACACCTGCAGGGAGGGCAGAACCAAATGACTGAGAATGACGCTTATGTGATTAGAGAAAAGCACTTAGTGCGTTATTTAAAGGGGTCGTGTGCTACACTTTCCTATTTTTTCCCGCCGTGTGTTTTTTTGTGTAAGAAAACAGAAATACATTCTTTAAAAAGACGGTTCTTTAAGGGTTCTTTAGTGAGGACAATGGTTTGATATGGAACCCTGAACCCTTTGTATACTTAAATGGTTCTTTGCACGGTGAAACTGTTCTTCAGATTGATGCAGATTGCAGCGTAGAAACAAGGAGGTGGTCATAATGTTCTGCCTGAGGTGTATTACAGTCACTCTCTTTCTAATTTCTTCTGGAATTTCTGTTGGTTGCGATGTAGTTTCCTGCTTGCTGAGACAGTTTTAGCCGATTTTTAAGCGATTTTTGTCTGTTTTATTGATACCAGTTACCAGCTAAAATCGGTTGGTAGGTCGATTGAGCAAGTACTTTTTCACAGTTGGTGTTTGATCATTTTTTTCTTTCAATAAATGAAATAAACATTCAAAAACTGCATTTTGTCTTTACTCATTTTTTTTGTCTTTTGTTTATTTTTGTTTAAATATACAAATTTGAAGAAACAAATGCAAAAAAAAAGAAATCAGGAGGGGCAAATATGAGAAGGTTGAGAACTTATTCACAGCACTGCATATCATATGACAACTGAACTGCAAAACAAGTTGTTTTGAACTGTTTTTTGTGACGTCACAACAACAGACACATTTTCATACATCTGTCTAGTCAGTCTATAGCAGTTTAGCTCCACCCACTCACACTGAAGTTGTAAGGAGTGTTTCAGCAAAGGCTGCTTTTTTTTTTTAACTGACACCCAATACAAGACAGCCAATCAGAACAGAGCTCTTTTACATATATATGAGTCTTAAAGGTACAGAAACAAAAACAGCCTGTTCAGCCTGTTCAGCCTTAAAAGAGCCTTAAAAGGGCCCCGTCTAAGAAATGGCCCTATCATCAGGAGATCGCGAGTTCGATCCCTGGTGATGCTACAGCCGCCCGTAGCCAGGAGTCCAAAACACAATTGGCCTCACTCTCTCTGGGTGGGTAGGGTGGCCCCCCTTACCCCCCCATCACTCAACGCGATACTCTTCAGTGCAGGCGTCTGTTAGCTGACGTAACAGATCTGGCGGTTGGTGCTTTCCTCCGAGCGCGTTCGGCTGTCCCGTGACGTTGCGTGAGCGGCAGTTTGGCTGGTTTCCCAGGTCTCAGAGGAAGCCTGTGCTGCCTTTACCCTCCTAGTGTTGATCGTATCGTGTGATTGGTGGAGTCCTAACTAGCGGCTGGAATTGGAGACGACTAAATTGGGGAGAAAAATTGCCTTGAAAAGTGTTTTACTGTTTTAGGCTTTGACTGAAGTCTTTGTTTACAAGTCATAATGTGTATTAAACTACTTGAGAACAGCCGACCATCCACAAATACCCAGCTGGCATCTGTCCTGTTGACATTGATCTTTGATGAAGACCTAGAGCACGGCAGAACTGATAAGAAGCTCAAACACACAGAAAAGGCTTCTGACATATGTCCAACATACATTGTATCACAAAGCACATTTCAGGGAGTGTGTTTAAAGACATGTAATAATGAGATAACTGCAGAAAATCTGATTTTATCAGTAATCTGATCAATGTGTTTACACTCACTTGAGTAATCAGATTATGGGGAAACTCTGGGTCTGCATGAGTCAGACAGTAATCGGATTTCTGCTTTACAACCAGCCAATAAACTCACAGAAGCAGATGTGACATAAATGTAACGTAAATCTCAAAAACTTCATGCCGTGGCTTTTTAAAAAAAAAAACATTGAGCCACTTTATCTGAAAATCATCTAGAAAATGAAGAATATTTAAATCCTTCATTTCTTTGAGAAAGTATCTGGTTTCAGCGTCTCTCCTAACATGCTTTGCTGCGTCTCGCGGCGACGCTACTCGCTTATTTCCAGTACCGCAGTCTGTTTTCACACATGCGCAGACTGAGAGACCTGAAAGAAATCAGAGTGAGAGCTCACAGCAATGAGAAATCTGACTACTGAGCTCAAATCCAGCCTCTTTATCAGATTTCTAGACCATTATGATCGGATTATTGAGGGCACTCAGTGTTTGATGTTTAATAGAACAGTCTTTAGTACATGCCAGTGCTGTTTGCAGCGTAAATGGTAGCAGTTTTGCTTTGTTACGGTCCTAAAAAAGTATTAAAAGCGTTGAATGTGATTTTAATAAGTTTACAGTTGTCCTGTGTTCATGTATTAATTAAGTACACTCTTAAAAAAGAGGGTTCTTCAGGGGTTCTTTAATAAAGACAGTGGTTCTATACAGAACCATGAACACTCAAAGAATCCTTTGCATGGTGAAATCGTTCTTCAGATTGATGGAGAATGCGTTGTGTATGGTTATATACAGAACCTTTTTGAAAAGGGTTCTATATAGCACCAAAAAGGGTTCTTCTATTGTTACAAGCTTGACATCGTAGCTACAGCCAGCACCCTTTTTACTGCTATATAGAACCATTTTCAAAAATATACAGCACATTCTGCTCCAATCTGAAGAACAGTTTCACCGTGCAAAGAACCATTTAAGTATACAAAGGGTTCAGGGTTCCTTATCAAACCATTCTCCTCACTAAAGAACCCTTAAAGAACCGTCTTTTTAAATAACGCACTAAGTGCTTTTCTCTAATCACATAAGCGTCATTCTCAGTCATTTGGTTCTGCCCTCCCTGCAGGTGTACATCCCCATGCTGTCAGTGAACCAGCTCAAGCTCACCGACGGAGGCTACCAGCATGAGACGCCAGGCTCTGAGGATCAAGACGCAGGCGGTGAGCCAAAGCATGAAGGCCAGCAGCTGCCGGCGGAGTCACGTGGGGCCCTCATGATCCGAGACGAGCTCCTCAACAGCACTCACAAGTTCCTGGGCCACATAGATCGGACCCTGCAGCAGCTGGAGGGTGTGTTCATGTACCTCCGAGTTAACGGTTTTTAAAGAAATCGTATTCCACTATCGGCCGATACTCAAGGTTTCGATAATGACATCGGTATCAGAAAAGAAAAAGAGATGTTGTGCCGTCTCTGCCTTACATGAGCTATGAGGCTTTCTGTAGAATCATATACGTCCTCAATGCTCTGCCTTAGGTGAAATTAAACTACAAATCCCAGAACTGGACCTGGAACAGGATGTGGAGACAGTGTTGGCTAATCAGGAGGTGGTGGAGAAGTTGGAGCAGTGTGTGATGAACTGGCAGACGCAAATAACCATCGTCATTGAGGAGCAGCAGAAGAAGAAACCACAGGTCTGTGAAGTGAAGAGAGATGGAAAATACAGTAGATACGTTTAAATAGTTTCAGCTGGTCAAATTACACGTTTTGTTGATTTTCTTCACATACACATCCGCTACAGGGAACCAGCTTGGATGTGGTATTTTTTTGGAAATTCGAGTGCAGAAGTTTTTTTTTGTTTTTTTTTTGCTGCGTTTAACACATTGAACAAAAATAAAGCCAAAAAATGTGCCATAACTTTTGCACAGGCCAATTTTTTTTATGTTTTTTTTTTTTTTTAAATGAATGTTAACTAAATAAACAGTGCGTTACGGAAAAAAATGTGGCCTGTGCAAACATTATGGCACATTTTGTATTTTTTTTTTTTTAGAACTTAAATTTTTATTGAATTTTTAACAACAACAGAGCAGATCATACAAATATACCTCAGAGGGTAATGAGAGAGCATTGCGCAGATATTCAATAAAATAAACATCTCAGAATAGTGTTTTACAACAGGTATTTACAAAAAATAGAAATGATGTACTAAAATTAGCATTTACAGAGCGTTTACAGAAAAACACCAAATTTATGTGTTCTCTGTAGACAATAATTTAACTTATATTACATATAATTAATTAACAAAAACATAATTTGACCAGCGGTGTTGAGACTTTTGCATACAGATGTATATGTTATGTATGATTTGTGTGTGTTAAGATAGCTTTTCTTTATTCTCTTGAAATCTTAAGTCAGTAATATTATTTTTATTATAATCGGTATTGGTATTTCTCCACTGGCTCTAAGGGCTCCGGTCCAATGGCAGAGATTGATTTCTGGCGTGAGCGTGCAGCCGTACTGAGCGCTCTGAGTGAGCAGCTCAAGCTGCCTGTGGTGAAAAAGATCCTGGAGGTGATGACCCGTGCTGACCCTGTCACTGTGCAGAACCTGGACCTGACCGTAGTGGAGCTGAGCAAGTACCACGTGGAGTCCGTGGATAACGTGCGCTTCCTTGGCACTCTGGAGAGGCACTTTAAGGTGAGCTGGAGTTTCTGCTGCATGTACTGTAACAGCAGTCGTCTGCGATTTCACTTCGGTTCACTTCACTTCATCATAGTTGGCGTTGTGAATTAAAGGGCCCATTCATACAGGGTGATTCACACGATTTAATCCTCTTTCAAAATGATTAATTTCTCTTGTAAATCGTTCCAGATCAGTGCAGTGAACTGTAAACGGTTTAAATGAGCGTAAAGTTTATTATGTAACTGTACAAGGTCTCAGTCTGAACCTCCTCCAGCTGTACGGACATCGTGAGATCTGGTGATCTTGGGGGCCAGAAGTTGAGTGCCAAATCGTGGGCCTAGAGTCAGAAACTATACGACCCCCTCTTTCAATTGGATTGTGATTGGTTCCTAAGCGCTTCACAGTTGTAAAAATACGGCACTTTGAAATCAGACGAATCTTTTTGAATCACCCTGTATTATTACAAACACTGTAATTAATATTTCCAGCCTTTTTTTGTTTGAACAAGCTGCTTTTGTTTCTGTGCTTAAAGACATATGTTAACAACATCTGTTCTGACAGGTTGCCCTCATTTGTGCTTCGTTCAGAGCACTGTGTGGAGTTCAGACTGGAACAGTGAAAGATATGAACGCCAGCCACTCCTTTAGTACTGCTATAATTGTGTTTGTGGAAGTTACAATTTTTTTCAGCATGACTTCTAAGTTTGTACTGGACATTCAGTTCTGTACAAAAACCATAGACCCAATTCATTTAATCAAATTCCAGTCAAAATGGCAATTAGGTACAATTGAACAAGGTACAACTGAAAACTTCTATGAATCATGGAAGAACCGGAAGACCACCAAAACGGTCCCTATCAGATCAACAGAGGCACCTTTAAACGCCTCTTTCATCTCTCAGAGAGGAGAAAATCAAGCTGCTTCAGATCTGAAAACATCCACAGGTGTTTCTTTCCATCCTTCCACTGTGAGAAGACCACTCAGCGCTGTGGGTCTGAAAGGACATGTAGCTGATCAAGAAGAACCTCACTGAGAAACGGAGACGGACACATCAAACAAAGAAGCTGGACGATGGACTGACCGCCCCAGAGTCCAGACCTCAACACCACTGAATGGGTTTGATCACTTCAGAACATCATCAACCAGCTTGTGAGACTGAGCTTTGGAGGCGTGTCTACAGATTCTTTGAGGAGCTGGAAGTGAGTCTCCTGAGAAGAACGGAAGCTGGAATAGAGGGAAAGAGAGACACACTGAACACTTGGTGTACCTAATGGCTGTTTTGACTGGAAATTGCATATTTAAGGGAGGTCTCTGAGCAAATACCACGTTTTTTTTACAGTACTGGTAAGAACAGCCTACTTTGAAACTTTAAGTATGTTTTTTTATGGTACATTAAGCTCTTGATTCATAAACAGGAACATACATATCATCTTTAAAGAAGAGACAGTAACACACGCATGATGCACACCTACAGCAAACATCTACAGGCCAAACCTGAGACGTCATGAGACCACCTTATTCAGCACCTGGCACCATAACTGTTTAAGCTTCCCCTTGCAGGTATTACTTCAACTGTGTTCTGCTTGTGTCGCACTCCAGAACCTGGCCACAGGAGTGAATTTCAGTGTGATCTTGGACACCATCCCTCAGATGATGAACGGGCTGCGGATGGTGTGGATCATTTCCAGCCACTACAACACAGATGAGCGCATGGTGCCGCTGATGGAGCGCATTGCCTGGGAGCTGGCTGAGCGCGTCGCTCGCGTTGTCAGTGTTCATGTGCTTTTCAGGTGAGTCGAAAACCATAACATAGCCTGCAGTGTTGCGCTTCACAATGTCATACAGTCAAAATTAAACCAAAAAAAATGTAGAATACACTGAAATGAAAAAGGTCAGCTAGCACGTCCTGGAGGACCCACTAGATGTACACAGATCAGGCAGAACATTCTGACCACCTCCTCGTTTCTACGCTCATTGTCCAGCTCCATTTCATCATCAGCTCCACTTACTGTATAGCTGCACTCTGTAGTTCTACAGTTACAGACTGTAGTCCATCTGTTTCTCTGACCCCCACGGACCTGATGTGGTGATGGTTGGTGTGTGTTGCACTGGTCTGTGAGGGTCCATGGGGGTCCTGACCACTGAAGAACAGGGTAAAAGGGGGCTAATAAAGTAAAGTAGGTAACTAAGTGAAAATTTATTATTATTATTTTTTTTTTTTTTGTAAATTTTAGTACACAATTGCAATTTATTTGAGGTTAACACATAACAAAACTTGAGATATGCAAAATATAAAATAAGCCCAAACCTTTGAGCTCATTTTATGTGTTTTTTTTCTTTTTTCAATATGCTAAATTCAGCAAATAAACAGTAATTTAGCCATTTTAATGCACCATTACTGTTAACTTGCTGTATTTAACATATTTGTTGAAACTAAAACATAAAATATAGCAAAATTAGGACATATTTTATATTTACATACTTTTTTTTTCCAATCTTAAACTCAAATAAATAGAAATGGCGTGTTAAAATGTGCAAATGCCATATTTATGTTTATTCCCTGTAGAGGATGAAACTTGTTTTCACTTAGAAAAACAATAAAATATGTAATCTGACCGAGGGTAACTTGTGTATGGCTACATTGCGGTACTGAATTTTAGCAGTATTACTCAGCAGTAGCGTAGATGACCAGCCAATTAAGGTGGGGCTGGCTTACCAATAATCACACAGCACAACAGTCCAAGATTTGAGTTTGTATTTGTTTGTTGGAGAAACTCAAATCTCTTGTCACTGTCACTGCCATAGGGACAAAAGGGAGGTGGCCAAGGCCAAAGCACTGGATGGCAAGCAGGTTCTGGACCAGTGGAAGGCCTGCTACTTTGATGTTCGCTCCAGGATCGAAACGTCAGGCAGGGATCCACGTTGGGAGTTTGACCGCAAAAAGCTCTTTGAGAAGACAGACTACATGGCTTCAATCTGTCAGGACCTCTACAACATTCTTCAGGTTACTGGCACCTGCATGAATCATAAGGATTTAGAACGTTTTCACAAGCACATATCATGAAACATTCATGAGATTTCTTCACTTTTTAATGAAAATATTTTAGAAGCTTCTTTAAACATTGGCAAAATTTCAAAACTTTACTTCCCAGTCCATACAGTCCATACATGGAAATTAAGCTTGACGTTGTTTTATAATTATAGATTTATAATTATCAAAGTTACATATTGTCGCTATCCAAAGATGTCAAAATAGTAACCTTTCAGGAAGAGGCAAACATGTTCTTTACTTTGAATTTAAGTCATTATAAAGAGATTTTATTTCATGCAGTTTTGCAGCATTTCTATTGGCCCAATCATCATGAAATTTTCACATGCAAATGTCAGATTTTCAAATGATATCAAAAAATGAAAAAAAGTTGAGGCATTTGTTTTTTGTTTTTTGTTTTTTTGGACAATGATGATATGAAAACCCGGAAGACCTACCGCCACTTCTGGTTCCTATCACCACCACTGTAAAGAAATCTGAGACTACTGGTTCCTCTATAATCCACTATTTCAAATCAAACCACTTTCAGTGACTTTGTTTAAATCTCAGTGACTGAACTGTGCAGAAAGTGCTTGTAACTGATCTGTGAACTTCTTCCATGAATTCCCTCAACTTCCAGACCTTGGAGGAGTTTTACAACATCTTTGGGCCGGAGCTGAAGGCAGTGACCGGTGACCCTAAGCGAATAGATGATGTACTGCGCTGGGTGGACAGCCTGGTGGTGCCCATTGAGGAGCTGAACTTTGACCCTTTTAACATCCGAAAGATGGGCAGGTGGAAGATGGTCATGCAGGATTTCAAGAGCAAAGTTCAGGTGGGGCTGCGTGTCAGTATCATTAGTTTGATCATTGTGAACTCTAGGCTGTTTTTTTAGACTGTGTTTGTGCTGTTGATCTCCTGTTGATTTAGGCTATTGAAGGAGAAGCCATCAATTTCATTGACCAGTCCTTCAAGACCCTGCGATCAGCATCTGCGGCCTTCGATATGCTGCTGAAATTCAAGCACATTCGCTCCAGAGAAGCTATCAACAATCAGATGATGAAGAAGTTCAATGATATTCTGGCTCAGTACTGCAAAGAGGTGACTATGCTGGATAAAGGCATTGTTTAGCATCAAACACAGCAAATTCACAGATAGATAGGTTGGTAGGTAAGTTTGTAGGTAGGTAGGTAGATCAGTAGGTAGTTTTGTAGGTAGGTAGGTAGGGAGGTAGATCAGTAGGTAGGTAGGTAGGTTTGTAGGTAGGGAGGTAGATTAGTAGGTAGGTAGGTAGGTAGGTCGGTATGTTGTTAGGTCGGTAGGTAGGTAGGTAGTTTGGTAAGTCGGTAGGTAGGTAGGTTTGTAGGTAGGTCGGTAGGTAGGTCGGTAGGTTGGTAGGTCGCTAGGTAGTTAGGTCAGTAGATAAGTTATTAGGTAGGTAGATCAGTAGATAGTTAGTTTGGCAGAATGGTAGGTAGGTAGGTCGGTAGGTTGTTATGTAGGTAGGTAGGTTTGTAGGTAGGTAGGTCGGTAGGTTGTTATGTAGGTAGGTAGGTAGGTCGGTAGGTTGTTAGGTCAGTAGGTAGGTAGGTTGGTAAGTCGGTAGGTAGGTCGCTAGGTAGGTAGGTTGGTAGGTTGCTAGGTAGTTAGGTCAGTAGGTAGGTTATTAGGTAGGTACATCAGTAGATAGTTAGGTTGGCAGGTTGGTAGGTAGGTAGATAGATATTTACTCTTTCAGAATAGAATAGAATAGAATAGAATAGAATAGAATAGAATCGTTATTTACTTACAGGTTGTATGTGCAATACTTTATGTACTTATATATACTGGGATACAATGAAATTTCCTGTCGCATCTCTCTTATAGAAACCGGAATAATAGAATAGGTGATTGGTAGGTAGGCAGGCAGTTAGGTAGGTAGGTCGGTCGGTAGGTAGGTAGATATTTACTCTTTCAGAAAAGAATAGAATAGAATAGAATCTAATCTAATTGAATCGAATTGTTATTTACTTACAAGTTCTACATGTAATACTTTATGTACCTTTATATACTGGGGTACAATGAAATTTCCTGTGGCATCTCTCCTATAGAAACGGAATAATATAATAATAGGTAGTTTGGTAGGTAGGTAGGTGGGTAAGGTAGGTAAACAAAAAAACAATTTACATCAAATGTGCATGGCTGCATTTAAATATTTACAGAGGACTGGATGGACAGAGGATTGTTACGAATATTGATAGCCACACAAGTGGGTGTGTGCATACATACCTGTACATGTCATAGGACTACATGTGTGTGTCTGTGTATGCCACAGTTCTTGATAGCTGTGTATTTGAGTGTGTGTGTGTGTGTGTGTGTGTGTGTGTGTGTGTGTGTCTGTGTGTATAGGTGTCTGTTTGGTGCCATACCTTTTCAATCAAATTTTGACTTTTTACAGGTTGACATCATAAATAACATGTTTGTCCAACACAAAGATAACCCACCTCTGAATAAGAATCAGCCCCCTGTGGCAGGAGCCATATACTGGGAACGCTCTCTCTTTCACCGCATCAAAAACACCATCATACGGTTCCTGGAGGTGCCCGAAATGCTGGAAAGCGAACAGGGAAAAGCTGTAAGACACCTGTCTAGTGTGATAAATGCATTATACATATTTTTCCAAATTACTCAGTGAAATATAAGAAACAGTGTGTAGGTTCAGAGCACACAGAGCTTAACAGAAAGTTTACACAAATTCACACAAATTAACAAAAAGCACAAACAAAATCAAACGATGTAAGTTTTCTTGTGTGTAATGGGTAAAAATGTACTTTCCTATTCACATCAGTTCATTTGGCTTCTTCCAACACTAAAATTTTCATATTTATTGTAATTTTTGGCTCGATATTCTCTAATTTTAAATGACTGTTAATCATATTCAAAAGCAGTTTTGAGTAATGTTTGTGAATGAAATACAATGTGATTTTTTGCCAAAGGAGCACAGAGAGACATGTGTTGTGTTTGCAGGTGAAGGCGAAGTACCTAGAGGTGGGTATTCGCATGCGGGACTATGAAATCAAGAAGTATGAGTGCTGGAGAGAGGCGACGGAGCAGACGCTACCTCAGCTCATGAAGAGAACCCTGCTGCTCATGCTGAACAGCTCTGGCGTCGCCTGTGCAGACATCACACCTGAGACAGTAAGACACTCCACTATTCAGAGAATTTTGTGGGAGGTTGTGTAATATTATGAAGTATCAGTGGGATTAAAATAGCCTGGATGTTCACATCAGTGATGCCATACTCAACAACAATAACAACATAATGCAAAGCCACATCTGTTAGCAAATTTTGCTAACAGATGTTTGCTGTGTCGTTAGATGGTTTGGAACAGGACAGAAGTTACTGAGGGAGCTCTGAGTTTGGCCAGTTACAGAAGACCAGTCACTCCACATTCATTACCATCAGACTGTAAAACTACACGCTGCAGATTCATACTGGATTAAAATCACTCCACAATTATTACAGTCAGACTGTAAAACTACACGCTGCAGATTCATACTGGATTAAAATCACTCCACAATTATTACAGTCAGACTGTAAAACTACACGCTGCAGATTCATACTGGATTAAAATCACTCCACAATTATTACAGTCAGACTGTAAAACTACACACTGCAGATTCATACTGGATTAAAATCACTCCACAATTATTACAGTCACACTGTAAAACTACACACGCTGCAGATTCATACTGGATTAAAATCTCTCCACAATTATTACAGTCAGACTGTAAAACTACACACTGCAGATTCATACTGGATTAAAATCTCTCCACAATTATTACAGTCAGACTGTAAAACTACACACTGCAGATTCATACTGGATTAAAATCACTCCACAATTATTACAGTCAGACTGTAAAACTACACACACTGCAGATTCATACTGGATTAAAATCACTCCACAATTATTACAATCAGACTGTAAAACTACACACTGCAGATTCATACTGGATTAAAATCACTCCACAATTATTACAGTCACACTGTAAAACTACACACGCTGCAGATTCATACTGGATTAAAATCTCTCCACAATTATTACAGACAGACTGTAAAACTACACACTGCAGATTCATACTGGATTAAAATCTCTCCACAATTATTACAGTCAGACTGTAAAACTACACACTGCAGATTCATACTGGATTAAAATCACTCCACAATTATTACAGTCAGACTGTAAAACTACACACACTGCAGATTCATACTGGATTAAAATCACTCCACAATTATTACAGTCAGACTGTAAAACTACACACGCTGCAGATTCATACTGGATTAAAATCACTCCACAATTATTACCGTCAGACTGTAAAACTACACACACTGCAGATTCATACTGGATTAAAATCACTCCACAATTATTACAGTCAGACTGTAAAACTACACACTGCAGATTCATACTGGATTAAAATCACTCCACAATTATTACAGTCAGACTGTAAAACTACACGCTGCAGATTCATACTGGATTAAAATCACTCCACAATTATTACAGTCAGACTGTAAAACTACACACTGCAGATTCATACTGGATTAAAATCACTCCACAATTATTACAGTCAGACTGTAAAACTACACACACTGCAGATTCATACTGGATTAAAATCACTCCACAATTATTACAGTCAGACTGTAAAACTACACACGCTGCAGATTCATACTGGATTAAAATCACTCCACAATTATTACCGTCAGACTGTAAAACTACACACTGCAGATTCATACTGGATTAAAATCACTCCACAATTATTACCGTCAGACTGTAAAACTACACACACTGCAGATTCATACTGGATTAAAATCACTCCACAATTATTACAGTCAGACTGTAAAACTACACACTGCAGATTCATACTGGATTAAAATCACTCCACAATTATTACAGTCAGACTGTAAAACTACACGCTGCAGATTCATACTGGATTAAAATCACTCCACAATTATTACAGTCACACTGTAAAACTACACACTGCAGATTCATACTGGATTAAAATCACTCCACAATTATTACCGTCAGACTGTAAAACTACACACTGCAGATTCATACTGGATTAAAATCACTCCACAATTATTACAGTCAGACTGTAAAACTACACACACTGCAGATTCATACTGGATTAAAATCACTCCACAATTATTACAGTCAGACTGTAAAACTACACACTGCAGATTCATACTGGATTAAAATCACTCCACAATTATTACAGTCAGACTGTAAAACTACACACTGCAGATTCATACTGGATTAAAATCACTCCACAATTATTACCGTCAGACTGTAAAACTACACACACTGCAGATTCATACTGGATTAAAATCGCTCTACACGCACTGCAGATACTGACATATTTCGAAAATACCTGTTGCCCTTTATCTTTTGTGTAAATTTCATGATGATTGGACCAAAAGAAATGACCCGAAATGACTTGGAAAAATGTCTGGTTCCATTGATTTACATGAAAATAAAGTGTGTTTTTTCCATCTCCTGTAAAGTTACCAATGATTTATCCTATTAACTGAATGAACTGCATAAAGCCTAAGAACCTTATCTGGCCCCCCACTTCAGTTCCTCACTCTGTTAACTACATAACTTACACAACAGTTTCGTAGTACTTAGTCATAACAGACACTGAGTAATGTATGTATCAGATGAGCCTGGTGACCTGGTGTTTGTGGTTTTTCAGGAGCAGGACTTGGAGAGGGGGCTGCGCTTTTTGGTGAACTTTGCCCCGGAGCTGAAGGAGATCATCTCTGAGACCAAGAACCTGGAGCAGCTGGGCTACTCTGTACCTGAACTGGCCCGTAATGTGTCTCTGCAGGAGGACAGGTTCCTCAGGTAGTTCTGGAGCTCTGGCAACTTTTCTTATTCTATAATATGTGAAACTCTCATACACCGATCAGCCACAACACTCTGACCACCTCCTTGTTTCTACGCTCATTGTCCACTTTATCAGCTCCACTTACTGTATAGCTGCACTCTGTAGTTCTACAGTTACAGACTGTAGTCCATCTGTTTCTCTGATACTCTGTTACCCTGTTCTTCAGTGGTCAGGACCCCCATGGTCCCTCACAGAGCAGGTACTGTTTGGGTGGTGGGTCATTCTCAGCACTGCAGTAACACTGACGTGGTGGTGGTGTGTTAGTGTGTGTTGTGCTGGTCTGAGTAGATCAGACACAGCAGTGCTGCTGGAGCTTTTAAACACCTCAGTGTCGCTGCTGGACTGAGAATAGTCCACCAACCAAAAATATCCAGCCCACAGCGTCCAGTGACCACTGATGAAGGACTAGAGGATGACCAGATGAGCTGTCGTCTCTGACTTTACATCTACAAGGTGGGCCAACAAGGTAGGGGTGTCTCATTGAGTGGACAGTGAGTGGACACAGCGTTTAAAGTCTTAATCATACCAGCACAACACACACTAAGACACCACCACCACGTCTGTGTTACTGCAGTGCTGAGATTGACCCACCACCCAAAATGGTACCTGCTCTGTGAGGGTCCAAGGGGGCCCAGACCACTGAAGAACAGGGTAAAAGGGGGCTAACGACAAAAGAGAACGGAGCTGATAAAATGGACAATGAGCATAAAAACAAGGTGGTGGTCATAATGTTATGCCTGATTGGTGTATAAGCCCATTTCTTTTGTGTTTAGATACGTGGATGGACTGAACAATCTAGTGAACCGCTACCATTCCATGATGGACAGTCTGAATGACCCAGAGTTCTTCCTGCTAGCCACACAGGTGCAAGAACTGAGGAGAGTGATGCGCTCTGGATGCAAAAGACTTAACTGGAATTCCTTGGGTATGCTAGATGTTCTGTGCCAGATATGCAGCTTATAGAATGAAGGGTGAAGTTATCGTTCATTTCCCAACGGCAGTTGAAAGAATGACTCTGACTGCTAAGCTGTTTATCACTTTGCTCTACTTGAATCAAATTTATACTACGATGTCGTAGAAAGTAATGCCTCCTGTAATAACTTAGTAGTAACTAAGTAAATTTATATCACATAAAAAATAAAATGTTTTAAAATTAGTAAATTAACATTGTTCACAGTCTCATTTACAAACAAAACACTGATACAACATCAGACCTTCCTAAATCAGCACAACAGTTAATAGTTGCTAAAAGCAGGTTTTTTAATATGGTTATATATTTTTTAATAAAGTTAAGGTATACAAAAAACTGATATTTTGTCAAGTAAAATTATCCTGCATATAGTAAATAAATCCAATATTTCTCCTGGTGAGATTGTTTTAAGCTTAATTTAAGATGGTTGTCCTTATTTGTAGACATTTTTACTTGTTTGAAGTAATTTTATTATGTAAAATTATGTCACGAATTAATATAAAAATAAATAAATGTCTAGAAAATAGGTATATATTCTTATAATAGGTGCATGACCATCTCAAAATGGGTAATATTAGATATTTTGACTTGATTTTAACTTGACAAGATACCATTTTTTGCAGTTTAGAGTTTGCAGTAGCTGAGAACAGATAATTATTAGATAATGTCTTAATAACAACATCAGAATAACAACAGCCGAGTAGTACTTGAGAAATCAATGAGAAGCTGATCTCTGAGAGATCTTGGAGGACCATATAGGGAATGCATGTCCACATCATATAAGCAGGTGGGAGTTTAAAGCTTTGAAAACAATCAAAGCCACCGTATACTGGACTGTAATAAACTGAGAGCAGATACTAAAACTGAAGTAATTTGATCTCCGTTTGTTGTACCAGTTGCGTTTTGTGTTGTATACCCAAGATACAGTGCATCGCAGTAAGCCTGTTGGAATGGGTGCCTTTTCCCATAGTTGGAGTGAGATGATTTCTGTCTGGAAGTAGTTCTAAGCTGGAAAAGATTAGACGTTACATGTTTGTTTGCTTCCGTCCTGCAGGTATTTCAGAATTTATCAACCGAAGCGACCAGGCTGCCTCAAAGTTTGAGTCCTTGGTGAACCAGATTAAGAAGAACGAAAATGACATAGACGCCAAGCTTCAGTCCATGGAATCAGCGAACCTTTTCAAATTCCCAGCTCCAGACAAAGCAGGAGAGCTACCAGGTAATGACCAGTATGTGGCTTACGCTGTTAAAAATGGGAGGTCAGCTCAACTCAAAATGATATAGTAACTGATTACATGGCTTTTCCTGAGTTGACTCAACTTGAGGACACACAACTCAAATTTCTTAGTTTATTCAAAAGTTCAATTTTTTTTAGTTCTGCTTCTGGAGTAAATAAAATGAGCTTGTTTTTTTTTTTTACACTCAACTTCCCCACCAGCCATGACCCTTTCCACCGCCCAATCCTGCTAAACATTTGTCCTCTGGGGTATGTACTTATGGATGGCTATGGCATCGCTAGGGCTCAAACTCACAACCTCCCATTGGGGTAACGGCTTAGTCCACTGCACCACTCAGTAACACAAGAAGCAATTCAGATTTTGTTTCTACAAATGTTTAAAACATCGGAGAAAATATGAGTTGTTTTACCTTTAAAGCATGGTGTCGTCTCATGTGGTGCACCTGTCTAATAATTCATCCCAACATCAGGAGATTTTGAGTTTGAATCCCAGTAATACCACAGCTGTCCATATCTGGAAGCCCAATAGAGAAGATATGCCAGATGGGACTGTGTGATAGAGGCAGCCCCAGCTACTTATCTCACTGAGATGCAGACCTACAAACAGTGGCTGGGAGAAATTTTGACTCAGCTAAGAAGTCTGAGTTGTGTGACCTCTGGTGTCTTCAAGTTGAGTCAACTCAAGAAAAGCCATGTAATCAATTACTATTTTATTTTATGTGAGCAGAGTATTATTTTTTTACGGTGTAGAGCTGATCAGCCAGAAAAAAGCAGAGAGTGCGTTTACATGCACTCAATAACTCATATAACAGAAAATCTACACTGACCGTCTTTCTCTCAAACCTACTGGTAACTAGCAAAGACACTTTCTCTAGACAGACAAAGCTCTTCTTGTAAGTCGCTCTGGATAAGAGCGTCTGCTAAACGCTGTAAATGTAAATGTAAAATCAGATTTTGTCAGTAATCCGATCAAAACGTTTACATGCACTTTAGTAATCGGATAATGGGAAATGTTACATGAGTCAGGTGATATTTGGATTTTTGCTTTGCAGCCAGCCAATAAATTCACAGAGGAAGACGGGATGTAAAACTCAAACTTCATGCCGTGGCTTTTTTTTTTTGCACCGCTTTACCTGAAAATATGAACTTACATCGTGTAGTAGATGAATAATGTTCAAATCTTTCGTTTTACGTTTTATTTCAGTGCCGCTCCAACAGTGTTTTGCTGCGTCTCGCGACATCCACCATCTGTTCTCGCGCCTGCGCAGACTGAGAAATCTGATTACTGAGTTAAAACACTTGATCACATTTCTAGATCTGAGTACAGTGTTTACATGACCATATGAATAATCAGATAACTGCAGACATTTGATTATGAGCGGATTATTGAGTGCATGTATATGTACTCAGTGTTGGACACCTGAACATCTCATCCAGGCTTCCATTCCTCACTCGTATACCTTCAGAATAAGCCGTTTATATTTCTTTTAATTACTGAATAATAAGTCTTAGGATGGAATAAGTCAGGGATTTAAAGGGCTTAAGAATCAGAGTGAAGATAGATTAATCAACTGAATATTTTGAAGTGAAAAAAAAGAAATATATATGAGTTTTCTCTGCAGGGTTGCCAGGCTCTCCCTTAGAGACAGGGTGAGAAGCTCGGCGATTCAGGAGAGGCTCGAAGTAGAGCCTCCACGTTGAGATAAGCCAGTTGAGGTGGTTTGGGCATCTGGTAAGAATTGCCTCTGGACGCCTCCCTAGGGAGGTGTTCCAGACATGTCCAACGGGGAGGAGACCCTGGGGAAGACCCAGGACACGTTGGAGGGATTATAGCTCTCGACTGTCTTGGGAACGCCTCTGTATCCCTCCGGAAGAGCTGGAGGAGGCCTGGGCCTCTTTGCTTAGGCTGCTGCCCAGGCGACCCAGACTCAGATAAGCGGATGGAGATGGATATGGATATATATATATATATATATATATATATATATATATATATATATATATATATACCTTGTATGCCCATTTTTGTCATTTTTCAGTTTTTGACATAATTTAAAAATACTTGTGGTGCTATATATTGTTTGTAAATTTTATGATGAAAGGACCAACAGAAATTACCCAGATTTGCTTGGAAAAAAGTCTAGTTCCATTGACTTCCATTAAAAGTAGAGTATATTTTTTGCTTCTCCTGTAAAGTTACCATTTTGGAGATATGAGGTTTTGATCTGACAACAGTTTTATATATATATTTATATATATATATATATATATATATATATATATATATATATATATAAACTGTCCATCCATCCATCCATCATCTTCCGCTTCTCCGGGGTTCGGGTCGCGGGGGCAGCATCCTGAGCAATGAAGCCCAGACCTCCCTTTCCCCAGCCACTTCCACTAGCTCTCCAAAGGGGATTCCGAGGCGCTCCCAGGACAGCTGGGCAATATAGTCACGCCAGCGTGTCCTGGGTCTTCCCCGGGGTCTCCTCCCCGGTGGACTTGCCTGTGACACCTCCCAAGGGAGGCGTCCAGGAGGCATCCTAACAAGATGCCCGAACCACCTCAACTGGCTCCTCTGGACGTGAAGAAGCAGCGGCTCTACTCCGAGTCCCTCCTGGATGACCGAACTTCTCACCCTATCTCTAAGGGAGAGTCCAGCCACCCTGCGGAGGAAACTCATTTCGGCCGCTTGTATTCGCGATCTTATTCTTTCGGTCATTACCCAAAGCTCATGACCATAGGTGAGGGTGGGAACATAGATCGACCGGTAAATCGAGAGCCTTGCCTTATAGCTCAGCTCTTTCTTTACCACAACAGACCGGTAAAGAGCCCGCATCACTGCTGACCCAGCACCAATCCACCTGTCAATCTCCCGCTCCCTTGTACCATCACTCGTGAACAAGACCCCGAGATACTTAAACTCCTCCACTTGAGGCAAGAGCTCATCCCCGACCCAGAGAGGGCTCTCCACCCTTTCCCGCGTGAGAACCACTGCTACAGCCTAAATTATCACATGGATTCATTCAGTTCGTTTAGCAGAACTTAATTTCATAAAGGATTAATTAGATAAAACAAGTATTGGATGATAAACATTGGACATACTCAACGAGAGCTGTAGAAATCATTAAACTAACACACTCACGCAGATGACAGTGTATTGTTTACATATATTTATTCTAATCATACTTTTTTTTAACAAATAAATGCCTAACAGCCTCCGATCACAGATATTTTAACACAGAACGTATAATTAACATGTCAGGTTAATGTATATATCATTAACATGATGCGCCCCAGCATTCTTACGTCCTAATATGAAGCGCATGAATTTGTCTCCTGCTGCAGGAGTGAAGGAGTTCTTTGAGCTGATTGAGAGGGAGAGGGCAAAAGACGTGAACCTTCTGAGCAGGAAGTACACAGCCATCGGTCCACTCCTTACCAAGATGGAGAGCCTCATCATGCAGACGAGCAGCGGCAAGGCCAAGCGCATGGCCCAGTACTACGCTTACTGGGAGTGCAAAGTCTATGACTCGCTCAGCAAGATGGTCCTGAAGTAAGACCTGCTGCTTTTACCGATCAGCTAAAGCTGGGCTTTATTCCTTTAAACCTTCTCCACTTGGCAAAAATAACCGTTTTTTGCAATTTTCGCAATGTTACACCTACACAAGCAGTTCAACTGAACAGCTGCCAGTTGCCGTCTCTGTATAACAGTATGGTTAAATGGGTTAAAAATGCAATCAGCCCAGTATAGTCATCAGTAGAGTAACATATTTGTAGCAGTTATTGGCTTCTGAGTTGCCTCAAGACTACCTGACAACATTCATATTCTGGGTTGAAATCCTTTAAGCCTTTTTTACAGTGGTTGTAATTCACTGTTAAAATTGAGAGGTCAGCTCAACTCAAAATGATGTAGCTACTGATTACATGGCTTTTCTTGAGTTGACTCAACTTGAGGATGTAAGGATTCCAGCACAGTCAGACGCTTGCAGATTACTGTTATCAAAAGGGCTTTTACTGATATAAACATCCAAGTCGTAGTCACAAAAACAGGCTGAGTTCAATTCCAAAAACCAGAGAAAGCAGTAAACACATCCAAAGAGCATGGCAGGAAGAGCATAAACTTAAAACGAACAGCAGTAGGTCATACACGGAAAAATTGCTCAGTAAATCAACTCAAAGTGAATCAATACTTCGCAACGTCTCTAAGCTATAGCCCGGGCTATATACTACTTCAAGTGCATCACACAGGTGATGCTCATCAATATTCCGGAGACATGGAGCGCAGATAGGGGCATTGTGTCACCTGTGATGTCACGTGGTTGAGTCCATTTGGACAAGGAATTCTGGAGGCTGCGTGACAGACAACACCAGAGTTCTGTATCTCAGTTTGGTGAACAGAGTGAACTTTTATACTCAACTTCCCTACTAGCAAGGACACATTGGACTTTTTTTTTCCTCTTGGGTCCACACTTACGGATGGCTGTGGCATCGCTAGGGCTCAAACTCATAGCTTGCTGTAGGGGTCAACGCTCAGTCCACTGCACCACTCAGGAACACATGAAGCAGCTCAGATTTTGTGTCTACAAATGTTTAAAACACTGGAGAAAATATGAGTTGTTTTCCCTTTAAAGCCTGGCGTCATCTGTAACGCGGAGCGAAGATGCGGACGCATACGCTGAGATTTATCAGGGGCAAATCCAGGGTCATAGTCAAAACGGTCCAGGTGCACATAGCCAACACGGATAGATAGGGGTTCAGACATGACACAAACCAGAATAGGACTAAGAACAAACAGAGTTCAGCGAAGCAAACATCAAACAAAGACCGGCGAACTCAAGGGGCAAACACAGGGCTTAAATACACAGGGCTTAAAATGAGGGTCAGGTGAAAACAATCAGGGCGGAGTTACAAAACCAAAACAAACACATGGAGTGGGAGGAGCCAATCGTGACATTGTCTCATGTGGTGCAACTGTCTAATAATTCATCCCAACATCTGGAGGTTGTGAGTTTGAATCCCAGCAACGCCACAGCTGCCCATGTCCAGAAGCCCAAGAAGAAAATATGCCTGATGGGACTGTGTGACAGAAGGAGCGCCAGCTAGTGGAGAAACTGAGTTATAAAAGCATGAATTCAGTTTTGTTTATCTAAGCAAGATGCAGAACTAGAAACAGTAGCTGGGAGAGTTTTTGACTCAACCTCTGGTCACACAACTGGTCAAGTCTGTCTGGACAAGTTGAGTCAACTCAAGGAAAGCCATGAAATCCGTTACTATGTTATTTTAAGTTAAGCTGACCTCTTATTTTTAACAGTGTGCCTGTTCTGGAGGCTAAACATGCAACTGTGCGTTTTTTTTCTTCAGTAATGTTGATGGAGTATATTTTGGTGGGAATGTGTATGATTATAAAAGCAGAAGCAGATTTTTTACTTAATTTCTGACGTCAAGAAAATTGCAGTTGTTTCCACAAGTTTTCGTGGGCTCAGTCGTTTTTCCTTCATTGCTCACCAACAGCTCAACACAGAGGCACAACATTTCCCACAGAGCGACAACATTGTCCTAGTTAATCCGATCACAGGCCTATGCGATAAATATGTTATTTGATTATATCAGTTAAAAATGTCTGATACTATTTCTATTCTGAATGGCCACTAGAGGGCCTGAAGAAAGGGGCTGCTCTTGCTCATACTTGCAAACTTAACCACTGAAAGCTGAATTTTTATCGCCACATCAGTGTAAAAAGCAGCCATTAGCAGCAAAGAATGCCACAGAGCTTCATACCGAAGACTGTTATGTAACGTGATGGACTGTGAATTTTCTATGACAGGAACCTACAGTTGTTCAACACCGCTCTGATGGGATCCACCCCTCTGTTCCAAATTGAGACCATCCTTTCAGCTCCGGAGATCGTGCTGCACCCCAAAAGTAACGAGGTGTACAAGCTCGTAATGCAGAGCGTTCGGGACTGCGTGGAGAGCACCAAGGTGGGCAGAATATAGAAACTGCATTTTAATATTTGTGAATTAAATGAACTGTTTCTGTGAAAAAACAACCAGGTGTCCTCAAACATGACTGTTCTGACTTGTCCGTGCTGAATGAGCTTAATGTGGAAATGGAGATGAGAACCTTTTAAACATCATTTATAGCTGTTGCTGGAAAATCAAGAGAGCGTAATTGGCCTTGCCCTCTCTGGATGGTCCTCCCTCCCTCTCTGCCATCATTTAGTGCAACGGTAGGCAACATGAGTGTCTGTCAGCTGACATACCAGAATTGGCATTCTCCTTCAAGTGTGCTGAGCTGTTCAACGAGGTTGTGTTAGTGGTAGTTTAAAGATTTAGTGGAGCTTCACACATTTCTGAGGAAGCACAATCTAGCCTTCACCCTCCCAACTGGTGACATGATGTGACTGGGGAAACCTGCCTAGATTTAGGAATTAGCCTTGACTTACTTGAGGAGACAAAGTAGGTTAAAAATACTACTAATATATATATATATATATATATATATATATATATATATATGATCAGGCAGAACATTCTGACCACCTCCTTGTTTCTACGCTCACTGTCCAGTTTATCAGCTCCACTTACTGTATAGCTGCACTCTGTAGTTCTACAGTTACAGACTGTAGTCCATCTGTTTCTCTGATACTCTGTTACCAGAGTGGTCAGGACCCCCATGGACCCTCACAGAGCAGGTACTATCATTCTCAGCTCTGCAGTAACACTGACATGGTGGTGGTGTGTTAGTGTGTGTTGTGCTGGTGTGAGTGGATCAGACACAGCAGCGCTGCTGGAGTTTTTAAACAGTGTCCACTGTTGTGTTGGTCATTCTCTGATCCATCATCAGTGGTCACAGGACGCTGTGTGTGTTACTGTAGTGCTGAGAATGATCCACCACCCAAATAGTCAAACAGTCTGTAACTGTAGAACTGCAAAGTGGTCCTATATAGTAAGTGGAGCTGATAAAATGGACAGTCAGGTGGTCATCATGTTATGACTTTAATATATGATAAGTAAATGTCCTACATGTTGGATCATGGGCACATGGCAAAATTGCCCCCAAAAACTACAAAAAATATTATTTTTTTTTATTATTAATTTTTATTGAAATTTCTTAAACAATACAAAAACACAAACAATACAACATGAATGTGGACATAAACATAAACAGAGGTCAAGTAGGGCAGCAGCAAAGGAACAGACCCACGTCCGCCAGTACCTCGATCCTTTTTCTTTCTGCCGTCTCAGAGAGAATGTCATAATTTCCATCCGGTGTAGATAATTGACAGTCTCTATGAAGAGGTCCGTAGTGTGGGAGGGGTTCTTTTCAGCCAGCACTTTGTAATCGCTTTTTTCCCAGCTGCTGAAAGTACCTTTAGCAGGTCAGCATCACACTTATTTACAGATTTTGGAATAATACCAAGGTACAACATGACAAAGGAGGAGTCAAGCACCAAATCTAAGGTTTCTGAAATTATCTCTCTTACCCCCTTCCAGTAAATGTGGGCATGGTCTGCTGGCCCCACACCACATTCTCGCCGGCATTCACAAACCGAACCCTTTTATTTGGACTTTTGTTTGGGCGTTATGAAAAAAACGGATTTGATTCATCCAGCAGAAGTCCCTCCACACGAGAGAATTAGTAGAACTGGATTGGGTCTTCCAGGCATTTATCCATGTCTCCTCTGATAGAGATATGCCGAGTTCTTTCTCCCATCGTTGTTTTATATAATCAGTTGAATTGTTATTCAGAGATCTTAGGGCTGAATACAGTCGTCCTATAAGGCCTTTACTACTTCCTGAGTCATATGCAGATATAAATATTTGAATAAACAGTGAAGGTTCTTCTATGTTTGAACTTTTAACCACTTTAAAAAATATTCATTTTTTTTTGACATACCCCATGTGTACAAATCATTTTCCTCGTAAAGCTCAAAAATGCCTCAATGAGTCAAACCTTGGGGGCAAAAACTGTAAAGGTAGCACTTTATTTTGTGAGTCTGCTTGCAAGCTTTGTAGATGCTCACCTTGTCTTTAATGTGCATTCAACCTAATATTTTTAAATGCAACAAAACCTCAAATTGAATGCAATAGATTCTGTTAAATCCAACCCATAACCCTTAACAAAATCCTAAACCTAACCTTAATGCTGCGGATAATCAGCTGGGTTTCAGATAATAATGGTTTATTAATCATTTCAGCATCTTTAGATAATCTCTAGAGGACGGTCTGACCACAATGTTCATTTCTCATACTGTATTACATCTACAGGGAGATTCATTTGAATGAGGCCCTGAATATTCTGTTGTAACTCCCGTTTGACCATACCCCAAAGGAAGAGGTCTGGTGGTGTCAGATCTGGCGACCATGGCGGCCAAAACCGCTTTGAAATTACGGAGGGGTACGGGGGTCTGCACGGCTGTCCAGCACCTACCTCAATGCTACGATGCAGGGGCATCCCAGCTTGTTTGGAGCTCCATGTACTGAGGAGCACATTGCATGTTGTTTTGATCAGATTGCATCGTCCTAGAGAGAGTTGTTACAGAATATCCGGGGCCTCTTTCGAGTGAATCTCCCTGTAGTATAAAACATTTAGGTGTGTACTGCATAACATGTGTCCATTGTTTCAAGTGTTCATTGTGATATATTGTATTGTACACTGGCACCGATGTGATGGTTAAATGTTTATTATCTTAAACCTATAGCTTCGCTCTCTCACCCTGCTTCTGTAGCGGTTTGTTCGCTGGATGCACGGCACCTGTATCGAGTGTCCACCGCAACGCATCGACGGGGAGGACGAGCCACTCATCTTCAGCTTCTACAGCGAGGTGTCCCAGCAGCCGCAGGTAAATGAGCATGCCATGGCCATATCCCAGAGTGCCCAGAGGCTCCTCAGCTCGGTGGGACGCTACCTGAACCACTGGAAACGCTTTCGGCCCCTCTGGAAGCTGAACAAAGCCATCATGATGGAGAAGTTTGCAGCTAAGAAGCCCTCATGCGTGATGTACGATGAGAAGCTACAGTTCTATGCCCGCGTCAGCCAAGAGGTGGCGCAGCAGCCGTTGATGAAGGATGAGCACATCATCAGGCTGAACCTGGAGCCTCTGGCACGCACTGTGCAGGAGAATGCCCAAGCCTGGGTCACCTCTCTGGGCAGGCTGCTGAACGACTCAGCCCGGGAGGACCTGTACGCCCTCCGCAGTCAGCTACAGGTGATTTGAACATACATGTCAGGAACTGTGAGCAATTCAGTTGACTGTACTGTGCATGTGTGTCTTAAAAGTCTCATGATTCACAGAATATACAGCTGGTAGTTAACAATGCAGTGTGCACACAAGAAATAGGTGCTCAACACACAAGTGTTCAGTTTTTCTGTTATGTTTATCAGGGTCCTGCCGATATGAACATTTTTGACAGTATTGGCTGATATTATTTACAATATATAGTTTATATGTTATGCTCCACTCTTTAAACAGTGCTTTACTGGCTTTTATGACTGTCAGTTCTTAGTTGTCACACTTCATAAACTCAAACAAAATTTCTCTCCGTTGTTATCATTGTAAACAGCAACTGTCAGAGAATCTAAAGAGGACTCCGAACACGCTGGAAGACCTCAAGTTTGTCCTCGGCACCATCTCAAACATCCGAAACATGTCTCTGACAGTAGAGATGAGGTTCGTGGACATCCAGGAGCGATACAGGACTCTCAGCATGTACAACATACAAGTGAGCTCACCACTATTCTCCTATACACAGTTGACAATTTATGAAATTTAATGCAGACAACAATGACGCTGCCCAATTTGACGGTCATCCGCTGTCGTAGTGGAATTATTGCATAGTGACTTTGGTTTCCACAGTTAAGGCATTAATGCAGATTTATTTCTGGTGGTCGCCATGTGTTGTACAGGCTGCAGAGGAGGAGCTGCAGCTGGTCTCCCACATTGAGGAAGTGTGGAGCGATCTCTTTGCTGAGTCCAGGCAGGTGGACCGCAGTCTGGGCAGAGTTAAAAAGACTTTCACTGAGGTGAGCTTCTCAAACAGCTGCTGAGTAACCTCCGCATTTAACCCATCCATGAAGTGAAACACCACATACACACTAGTGAATACACACACACCTGGGGGCAGTGAGCACACTTGCCCGGAGCGGTGGGCAGCCCTATCCACGCCGCCCGGGGAGCAATTGGGAGTTAGGTGTCTTGCTCAAGGACACCTCAGTCATGGACTGTCAGTGCTGGGGATTGAACCGGCGGCCTTCTGGTCACAGGGCCAGTTCCCTAACCCCCACGACTGCCCCCAATAGTAATAATGGTATATTATTATATAGTAATAATAACCTATAATAAACTAATTTAAACCATTAACCCATTATGAGGGCCATCTTATTATAAAGTGGTGCTTAAATATGGGAGATGACTGGAATCATGTCCCTTGCATTGCGCCTCAGTTTAATATTGTACTGCAGTCAGTCTTGTCTTTGTTGTCTCTCTCAGATCACTAAGGAGCAGATAGAGCAGTACAAGCAGGAACTAGCTATCTTCGCTGAGAGCTTCAACATGCATGGCCCAGGAGCAGCTGGAGACAACTTGGAGAAAGGTACACATAGTAGTGCTGGTCCAGAGGTGCATTCCCTGAAATTATGACCATAAAAGTGTTTATTTTTTGCCCCTGAGGTCTTCCATATGTACCACTGTAATGCATGTAGATGTTCTGTGTCTGATATAATCATTCTTAACAAATAAATAGGGCTGCACATTTAGCTGCGAAGATTTTCCAACTTTTTGCTGGAGCAGAAGGCTTTTCACCAGCTTTGTCAGCTTTAACTCTCTCTTCTCAGCTTTGAGGAAAACACTATTGATGCCAAAAGTATCAGAATCACTTTATTTTGCCCAGTGTGTTACACATAAAAAGAATTTGTCTTGATGAATACACACCTCTATGACATGTAACATACTGAACAGACCAAACAAGCACCCAGACTAGTAATAAATATTTAACTAGGGCATAAAAAACATAAAAATACAGTAAACAGGACAGAATAGTAATAAAGGCAGATGTGAAAACAACTAAAATGATGTGTCAATATCTGTGCATATTGCTTCTGTCCAGAAAAACAAACAAGGATCTGCGTTTTTTGCGATTTTTCATTTTCTACATTACCTGAGCTCAGCAAATTTCATGAATAATGGACCAGGAGAAATACTCCAAAATTGCTTGTGATAAAATATCTTCAAATTTACTTAATTTTTAAAAGTAGAGAAGGTTTTTCTTTTCTTTGGACAGTGACGATATGCAGATATGGATATCTATACATATCGCTGTTGTCAGAAGAAAACCTCCTATCTCCATTTTTGACGTTTTCCAGTTTTTGACATAATATGAAAGTATATGTTGCCCTTTACACTGTGTGTAATTTTTTCAATTTCATGATGAATGGACTAAAAGAAATGACCCAATGTTCCTTTGACTCACATTGAAAGTGAAGTAGGTTTTAACCTTCTACTGTAAAGCTACCATCCTGGAGATACGAGGTTTTCTTCAGCGATATGCAGTTGTGAGTAAACATATATCTGTTATATACAAAATACTACAGAACGAGATGGACATCTGCAAAAATTAACAATTACTACTTCAAAGCATCCATGGAATAATTTATTAGTTATATCATCAGAATAGAATATTAACGTATATTAAAGTGCTGATCCACTTTCATCATCTGGTTCACTGGGTTTGCAAGTTCTTTTTCTTGATGTTGTAAAGACAGCTGCTCTGGTTGGTTGTTGTTTTAAAATGTTTGTGGTGATGTTTGAAGTTCTGCTCAGTGTGGGTTTTAATAGCTTATAAATAAATGACTGTATTTAAATGTATTTCTTTTCATTTTGCTCGGGTATCGAAGTGGTACCAGGAACTTCAGTGGTGAAGTTTGGTATCATGACGCCTCAAATATATGTGGAACCTTAGTTACTTAGCTCAAAGAAGCTTGTGCTGATGGTCTTGACTTGCAGAAACATGTATAAGCGTGTTCCCTGTGGAGGATGTGTTAACTTACTTTAACTTTTGATTATGACTGTACATTAATCCTCAAAATGTGCCATGACTTCCATTTTTCACCAGGACTGACTGTCATGGGCACCTACGAGACAGAGCTGGCTAAAATAGAGGCTTCCCGTCAGGAGCTGGCCAACGCTGAGAAGCTGTTTGACCTTCCAATCACTATGTATCCAGAACTGCTCAACGTGCAGAGGGACATGAGAGGCCTGAGGCAGATTTACGAGATCTACAAAGCACACAAGGTTCGACTCAGTCCAGAGGCAGACTAGCTGTAGACTTTCAGTGGAGTCGCACTATTTAAATAGTGTTAGTAGCTCAGGATTAGCCTTATGCTGGTCCTCCATCCATCGTGTACCATGCTATACACACTGTGTCTGCATTACAGCAGCCGCGGGTCCAGGCACTTTATTTCTGTGAGTTCAGCAACTTTTCTTAATACTGGCAACATGGAGTTATGGAGTTTTTGCCATTTGTAATTATGTTTTATGTCTATAATTCAGGTCATAACTGCTGCCTCATCAAACACCTGTTGCAGCTTAAACCAGCGAACCAGCAAAGGCTTATTTTTCTAAAAGATCTCAGTGACTAAAGGCTGAGCCGTGTGGGAGGATGGCTTCAGGGACGAGCAATATGCCAAAGTAATAAACAAAACAACGAAGGGTTTTAGACGACTAACTAAACAAATAAAAATATGAAAAACTAGCCTAACATCCTACAATAAAACAGGAGAAAAGGTGGCTAAACCCAAAGGCACGCACCCCACTCCTCCTCGCTCCTCCTCACTCTGCCGTTCACAAAATCTAATAAAGCTTTCACAGATTTAACCAAAGTAAAGCGAAGAGAAGCAGAATAAAGAGTGCCGGGCTAGTCTGTACAGGTGTTCTTCCAGGTTGAGAGGAGAGAGCCCTGAATGTCTCCCTAGGCGGTGGCTCGGCAATGTCTTATACAGGAGGGCACCTTCGTGTGGCCAACCAATGGCAAGCAACATGCAAGAGGGAGCATAAACAAAGTGGTGGCAGACACACAGAAAGGCTGTAACGACCAGGGGTCATAACAATAGTAATTATAGCTTTACACTTAGTATAGACACTATAAGAATAATAATGTCTAAACTCTTAACGCTGTCTGTGATAAATGAGTGCGTTTACAGGTGCTCAATACTGCAATCATAAGATTTTGTCAGTAATCTGAGCTTTTATATGCGCTTGGGTAATCAGATAATGGGAAACTCCTGGTATAAATGAGTCAGACTGTAATCAGATTTCTGCTTTATAACCAGCCGATAAACTCACAGCAGAAGACGTGATGTAAATGTAATGTAAAACTTCATGTCACAGCTTTTTTTTAATATCGCGCCACTTTACCTAAAAATATGAACGTCTAGAAGATGAAGAATATTAAAATCCTTCATTTAGTCAAGCATGCAGTCGGTTTCAGCGTCACTCAGCATGCACTGAGGAATCTGATTACTGTACGACAGCGTTTCAGGGCTACTGTTAATAACAATAAAAACAGTAGACTTCGAGAATAAAGTCGGAATATTTTGAGAAAAAAGTTGTAGAATTACAACATTACAGTGGCATTAATACCAGGAAGGGTTGCAGGATTGTGGCCAAAGGCTTTGCGAAGTGAAGCAGCTCCTCCTGGTGGTAAATGAGGGGCGTTGAGTTGGTGGAGCTGCACTTTCATATCGATTCCCCCGTAAAGAAACACTCAGCCTCCCCGTCTCTTTTGCTCATCAGCACCAGCCTGGTATTAGCGTAAGAAACGGCTGAAACGGCTGAGCAGGGAACTGTTTATCTAGAATAAAGAGCCAGACGGACTCGGAGGAAACCGTCTGTCTGTGTTGTTGAAGGAGAACCTCAGGCAGGGTCGTCTACACGGCTGTCAGGTGCTTCATCTCCCCCCATTCAAAGAGGGCATGAAGTTTCACAGGCAGTGAGGATGAAGATCACAATGCGCCAGTAAAGCAACCGAGAGCCCAATGCGTTATGGCAGCCCCCTACATTTAGACCACTTTATGCTTCAAATATGATTTTTTTTCTTGAAATATTCCGACTTTATTCTCAAAGTCTACTATGTTTATTTTTATGAACAGTGGCCCTAAAATGCCGTCGTATTACTGAGCTAAAACCTAGCTCTCTTTATCAGATTTCTTCATTGGATTTCTAGACCTTACTCTGATCCAAGGAATCAGAGTATGCTGTGTACATGTCCATTTGAGTAATCGGATAACTGCAGAAATTATGATCGGATGATTGAGTGTGTGTAAACGCACTCACTGTGTGAGACATGCATGAAACATTTGCCTGTGCTTCCGTGTGTCTCCCAGGCTGCTAAGACAGAGTGGTCTCAGACTCTGTGGGTGAACCTGAACATCCAGCTGCTGCAGGAGGGCATTGAAGGCTTCATTAAGAGCCTGAGGAAGCTGCCGAAGGATGTGAGAGCGCTTCCTGTGGCCTTCTTCCTGGAGGGCCGCATGAAAGAGTTCAAAGACTCTTTGCCTCTGCTGCTGGACCTGAAGAATGAAGCTCTCAGGGACAGGTACAGAAAAGGGTTTCACCTGAGTGTTATTTTCATCTTCGCTTCTGTTGAGAAGAACCTCTGGGCTGCTTTAATCTGAGACACGATGTGATAAGGACAGGTCTTAAACAGGGGGGTAAATAACCTTTCATGTTATCCACCATACACATTTCTTTGTTGCGTTTCACTTTTCTGTCCAGTTTAGAACCTGTACTGGTATCAGGTGGTCCTTTGACATGCACAATGAGGTAAATCCTCTAACGTTTTGTACCATCACAAACCCTATTCTGGCATTAAGAAGTGCCTGTATTTATTGTCTGTAAGCATAACGGTCCTTTACCAGTTACACTATATTTCCAAAAGTATTCGGTTCCCCCCTCCACCAAACTTTACACTTGGCACAATGCAGTCAGACAAGTACCATCTCCTGGCAACCGCCATTGGATTCCCAGACGGAGAAGCGTGATTGGTCACTCCAGAGAACACGTCTCTACTGCTCTAGAGTCCAGTGGCGGCGCTTTACACCACTGCATTCCACGCTTTGCACTGCGCTTGGTGATGTAAGGCTTGGATGCAGCTGCTCGGCCATGGAAACCCATTCCATGAAGCTCTCTACGCTGTTCTTGAGCTGATCTGAAGGCCACATGAAGTTTGGAGGTCTGTAGTGATTGACTCTGCAGAAAGTCGGTGACCTCTGCGCACTACGCCCCTCAGCATCCGCTGACCGCTCTGTCATTTTACGTGGCCGACCACTTCGTGGCTGAGTTGCTGTCGTTCCCAATCGCTTCCACTTTGTTATAATCCCACTGACAGTGGACTGTGGAATATTTAGTAGTGAGGAAATTTCATGACTGGACTCCTGAGAGCGACCCATTCTTTCACTAATGTCTGTAGAAGCAGTCTGCAGGCCTAGGTGCTTGGTTTTTTACACATCTGGCCATGGAAGTGACTGGAACACCTGAATTCAATTATTTGGATGGGCGACTTTTGGCAATATAGTCTATCAGTAGATCAAAGGGGTGGCCGCTGATATATTTCGGGTTTGTTTCATTGCATATGCATTGATAAAAGTTTTTAATAGGATGTCTTTCTTTTTGGCCCTAACATGCATGTCTTTATTGTTGCTTAGAGATGCTTGTCCAACATATTTAAGTCAGTTCCTGCTGTTTTTTTTTTACCCTGTTTTTGGCAGTGCTATGTCTAGTTTTGGCTTGTGTTTTACCTCAAAGCTGTGAACTATCATGACAAAATAATAATTTTTGCTCTCAATATTTAAATGTGTTGTGTCATGTGACACACTAGTTCACCTTCTTGAAGAGTTAGAGGTCATTATTTAAATGTATTACTAAAGATCAAGAAAACATGTTATCAATTTGCAATAAAAAAGTTAAATATAGACCTACTTCTGCCCAAAACAGAGAGAAAATAATAATAAAATTAATTAGAATTATGTTGTTGTTACTATGAAAGGTCTTAGTAGATAAATGATAAATTGGCCAACACAAACTCTGTAAATCACATGTAATTAGAGCCTTTTTGTAAATGTGTCACCACATAACTGGATGAGAAACTCATTGATCTGACTGAGTTATGTTACCTCAAAGAGTATTATTTGAAATAGCCAGCTATTTTTCCTCACTGGGTTCACTAGAAGGTTACCGGTAAATTACAGTGCAGTCATGTAATCATTATGTTTGCTTTTATTGAAAGCCTTGGTCATGCAGATCCAGTGTTTCACAAATTTAACAATCACAAATTTTCATAAATATAACAAGCCACACCAATTTATGTAAAAATACCAGATGTTTAAAATGTCACAAGTGGTCAGCGTAGGGTTCTCCTTTAGCAGCTGTAGCCAGTCAGCAGCCTGTCCATGTCATTTTTCCATTTTACTTGTTCTTCACAGAAAATGAGCAAAGGCCAAGAATCTGAGGCTGAAATAACAAGAAATCACATAATTTTTTCTCTTGGTAAACATTGAAAATGTTTAGGGTCCCACAGACATGAACACCACACATAGGTTAAGAGAGGTAATTCTGGTGTGCCAGATATGATTGTTCATATTTGCTCTTCATGGCCTTCACGTCTTTGTCTCAGGCACTGGAAAGAGCTGATGCAGCGGACAGGCACCAGCTTTGAGATGAACCCAGACACCTTCACCCTGGAGAACATGTTCGCCATGGAGCTACACAAGCACGGCAACGTCATCGGAGACATCGTCACCTCAGCCGTCAAAGAGCTCAGCATAGAGAAGGTATAAAATCACTGTAGGATCACAGAGGATGCCCCGGGCACCCTGCTCAGTTGCTTCATTGCTGAGTTTAGAGTCTCCTGCTCTGCCACACCTGATTCAGATCAACTCCCTGATGAGCCACATCAGTGGTTGAAGAGGACGTAAAATGCTACTGTTGTCCTAATGGTCTATTGGCAGATGGATTTATTCACTTGTAGACATAGGAAAGTAAAATTATCTGCCAAATTAGTGAGAATTGTACAAGATATATTAGTAAATCATAAGTTTGGTTAATTATGCATTAAAAAAATAATTCATGCTTTCAATTATGCATTCGGAAAAATCATTAATGTGGGTAATTACGTATCACTTCTGATATTCTGCTTTAAAAATAGAGAATTTTCTCCATTTCTCCACAGGGCGTGAAGGAAGTGGTGGAGTTGTGGGAGAACATGAAGTTCAGTGCGCAGCGCTACTTTAAAGGCACACAGGAACGAGGCTCCATTCTCGGCGCCGTGGACGAGATCCTGCAGAACCTAGACGATAACGCCATGAACCTGCAGAGCATGGCCGGTAGCCGCTTCGTAGGGCCTTTTCTGACCACCATCCAGCAGTGGGAAAAGAATCTGTCACTCATCAGTGAAGTCATTGAGGTCAGCTGCAGAATATAGGGCCTATATTCTTGACATCATAGATTCTGTTTAGTATTAATGAAGATTTACACATTGACCCAACTGCTACACAAAGACACAGCGGCAGTTACTCTAATATAATGTAATATAATGTAATATAATACAATATATAAAACGGATAGCTCCGCTGACTAAACTCTGATTGGCTGAGTCACGTTCGAAGCCGGTAAAATCCACCACATACCACAGCTATGACCGCCTCACAGCAACCGAACTCGTATTACTGCACCACAGCACGAAAAAACTTTCTGATGTTAGTGGAATAATCTTTGACTCTAACGCTGTTTGCATGGGGCATCAGGTGTATTGATAAAGTAAGAACCTGTTTTCTGTTTAACCTGAGGGTCTGTAAACTTATGTTCATATCTAGAACCAGCTGGTCAGCTAGCTAACAGGCTATAAGAGCCAACAGCCTAAACAGCTCCTTCATTAATATCACAGACTTGAATTAAAGTACTCACTATATGATTCACACTGCTGGGATAGGCTCCAGCTACCCATGCGACCCAGAAGGATAAGTGGCTTAGAAGGTGTGTGTGTGTGTGTGTGCGTGTGCATGTGTGTGTGTGTGTAATTCACTGAAAAAAAAATATAATAGTCTAAAGAACGTCACCTGAGTGGCTCACATGCTTCAGAGTTCGTGTTTCAGTCATAAATAGAATCAAACCCAGGCTGAGTCCCAAACGGCTCTGTACTCCCTTGCTAAACAGTGTGCTGTGTAACATCAAGTTTAGAAATAGCTTCAGCTGTAAAACAGTGCACTGCTTGTCAAGCATGAATGTGGATGAATCTCAAATCACCACTTTTAGCAATACGCTGCATTGCTGGGCTGCAGGAGTCAGTATTTAAATTCCTACGTAACTAGTGCACTATGTAGGGAGCAGGGAGCCATTTGAGGATCAGCTCCGATGTGAGAAAAGTGGCGCCGTCAGACTGGCAGAAGACTTGCGGTGGTAATGTGGTGACCAAAAAGTGCTGATAAACTGAACATTTTTGCATTAAACAATGCTGTGTAATCAAATGTTCACTGTTATTTGAAACAAGCTTTAAAAAATCGTGAATTGTCTGCAGTTTACAGTGGCTTAGCTGCAATACTGTACTCTAATACTTGTTTATTAATAATAACTTTATTAATAATCTAAAACATTGTGCATTTTAATATATTTTATGTCGGCCGCTGTTTGATAAAAGCAATAAGCCACTCGAGGCCGTGGGTTACTGTGATTTTATCACAGGGAAGGGCGTTCTTTGGCATGATGTGAAGCTCCCTTCCCTGTGATAAAATCACTGTAACCCATGGCTTCGAGTGGCTTATTGCTTTAATAATATAATATAATATAATATAGTATAATTAATGGATCCTAAAGCTTTTTGAGAATCATGATTATTGAGGTATCATGATTTTACATTTTTGCCATATTGCCCGCCCCAACTCGACTACAAGTTGTAGTAATTAATTGACTGTTTCTTTGATTCTAACACAAGTTTTACTGCTTTCTCTTAGAGTAAGAAATGGTCCCTGATGGACACATCCATTGATATGCACTTAGTGTAATATGCTTGTCTGTTTAACGGTTTCCTTGTTCACTATTTTGAAAAGTTAGAGGCTATGATAAGCCTGGTTTGTTGATGGTCAGTTAATAACGTGTATTGTTTGGGCTTATTTTAAAACTACTTGCTCAATTAACCATCAGAACAATCAGTATGTCATGTTTAGGATGTAATAATAAATTCCACTAATAAAATCCATAAATAGCATAATAAGCTGACACAGTTGGACCCATGGTCAATTCTGAGACATTTTTATTATAGTTGTGACACTTTCTAGGTTTGGATGCTAGTGCAGAGGAAATGGATGTACTTGGAGAGCATCTTCATTGGAGGAGACATCCGCTCTCAGCTGCCCGAAGAAGCCAAGAAATTTGACCACATTGATAAAATGTTCAAAAAGGTTTTTATCCTTTCCTAAGTCTGCTTATCTTTAGGCTGTTAATCATTTAATAGAATTTATTATTTGAAGTAAGTTTGTTGACTGTATGGCTGTCCTCAGATAATGTCAGACACAGTGAAGGATCCGGGCATTAAGAGATGCTGTCTGATGCCGAACCGCCTGGCGGACCTGCAGAACCTAAGCGATGGCTTGGAGCGCTGCCAGAAGAGTCTGAACGACTACCTGGACTCCAAACGCAACGCCTTCCCTCGCTTCTTCTTCATCTCTGACGATGAGCTGCTCAGCATTCTGGGGAGCAGCGAGCCGTCCTGCGTCCAGGAGCACATAATCAAGGTACTGAGAGTCATAGATTGGGAAAGTAAGGCTTGACCGTTTTCTGTTGTGGTGTTAAAGAACATCATTACGTCGTGCTATTGATTGCTAAGCTGTGTTCACACTAGGCCAGGGTCGCAACCCAAATGTTCAGAAGGTTTTTTTGTCCTTTTGTCCTTTCAAGAATAATTTAACCACCTTGGGAGCCACATTTTATGTCCATTTCACCATCTTGGCTGTAAATAAGTCTCAGTATGTGCTGATGTGCTAGTATGTTCGCCAGCTTTTTGATTGAATTGTCTCATTCCACCTTAAATGGTGCCTGAGGCACCAGAATGTAACTGCTGCACCATTTAAGGTGGAACGGGAAAATTCAAACAAGAAGCTGGCGAACGTTGCAGATTAAGCATATCAGGAAACCAGCTGGAGTGATTATAAACGGTCCATTTGTCTCCAAATCATCATTTTCCATTTTAAATCTTCTTGCCTTTTTGTTTGATAGTAACTAGGTGAGATTTGTTGTTGTCTGTGTTGCTATGGTGACCAGCCGTCTGCGCTGATCTTCAGGGTTAAAGGGTGAATCAGCAGTTCTACATTAACTCCAGCGTTTAAGACCATTTACTGTTAAACTGTGTTGAAGGATCAGCAGAGCTTTATTTTACTGTAGAGGAGGATTAATTTATTATTACCTACTGATCTGATTCAGCTGTGGAGCCACAAGAGGGCAGTGAAAGAGCCACATGTTGCCGACCCCTGATCTAGGCATTTTTCCTTAATTACTGCGAAGGGGAGCAGAACAGTGTATTTAAAACTTTATAAGAAAAGAAATATAGCCTGAAGGACACCCACATGGATTTGCATTTTAGGGTGTATTCAGACTTGGCAGGTTTGGTTGGATTACAGGGAACCCTGGTGTGAATGCACTGTTAGTGCGCTTGAGGAAGCAGCCATCCGAACTCCATCCACACACCAAATAAGCAGATAAAGACCCGCTGACTCATTCTCAAAACGAACTCTGGAGTGGTTCATTTGATTTGTGGACACAATACAGACCAAAGACAGAGCAAGCTGTCGTCTCCTCTCTGCAGAACGTCTCTGGTATGTGGTGTCAGAAGAGTGTCTGATGCTGTTTTGAGGCATCTTTTTATAAGCTCTGATTTGGTTATTATAGCACAGATAGTTTCTATTCTATTCTACATTTAAAGCCTTTATAAAACTCTCACAATACACATTTGAGTGCACACAGAAAGGATGCTATGTATGAAGGCACAAGGAAGCAAGCCACTTCAGGCTGTTACAGGGCTTTCATCCTGCTCACGGTAACACAGGGAGCCTGGATAATACTTTGATATCACGAGACAGAAAAAACAAAAAATAAATGAAACCGACGAGCCCAGATAGAACAGAGAGCAGCAGGATTCAGAAACGGACATTTGGTGGACATTAGCGCATAAAATCTGCCTATCCAGTGACGTTTTTACCTGTATGACTTTTGTTTACATCTTTTAGGTTGATATTAAACACATTCCTGTAAATGCCAAGCAAATCAGAGATAAAGTGTATAATGTATTGCTTTCTGCTTTGGTCCAGATCAAGGAACTCAATCTACAAGCATAAGCACACATTTTGTATTTTTTTTTTCATGTCTGTTTTAAAGGCTTCCTTTTTCACTGTTTGAAATCCCTGAAAGGCATAGCCTGTTAATGGTCAATTCATTCCATTTTCATTGTTCTACTTTATTTTATAACTCGATTACCCAATTAATCATCAAAATAATTAGTATATTTGTAGATTACTCATGTAATTAGTACATGATCTTAGGTCAGCAGCTAACAGCACTTTCTTTTGTCCTTGTTCTACTCCAACCCAGATGTATGACAACATCGCTTCGCTGCAGTTCGGTACTGGGACAAATGGGGAGACGGTGGCGGGGGCCCTGGTCTCAGCAGAGGGGGAGGTGATGGAGCTCAAGCAGGTCGTTCCTGCGGAGGGCCGAGTGGAGGACTGGATGACAGCAGTTCTGCTGGAGATGAGGAGGACCAACAGGCTTATCACCAAAGAGGCTATCTACTTCTACAGTCACAACAAGAGCAGGTACATAAATCAACAACCCAATGAGTTGGGATCTTTTGTCCATGCACTGGAAAAGAGCATCTATGCAGCAAAATCACAGCAAAGGTGAATCCCATCCCTTAAAGTTGAGCTAGACAGATGAATTCTGTAATGCTGTGTTGACATTACAAGAGTAGATGGAAGACACCATTCCAGATGTTCGGTATTTCAGTGGATAAGCAATGGGAAATTAGCTCACCACCACCGGCAACTGCAACATACTGCAATGCCCCTAGACGTTGATCTTTTTCGGAAAGTCAAAGCATTCCTGGTTATGGACAACATCTATATCAATATCAGTATTTCGAACACATTAGGCCAGGAGTCGGGAACCCAAATTTACCAATATCTTGGTAAATAAGTTCTAGTATAAGCTAAAAAATATAATATATTCGAAAACGCAAACTTAATTTGCTCTGCTTTAAACTTTAGCTCAGTTATAGCTGCTTCTTTTCTGCGAAAGAAGAACAGTTTCTTGTAAAATGTCTCATAACGTTAGATGTTTTACAAGTCTTTCGCCACCTTCTTGTTCAGATTTTCCCGTTCTACCTTAAATGGTGCCTGAGGTGGCATAATGTAACTAATTATGTAGCTAACTGCTGCACCATTTAAGGTGGAACGGGAAAAATCGGATAAGAAGCCGAATTAAACTTTGCAACTTTTTACTGTTTGACAGTTTCTTGTTGCAGATTAAACACATTAGGAAATCATTTGGCGTGCTTCTAAATGCAAATAATCCTTGTTCCCTAATGATCGATGTTCGTCTTAAATCTCTCTCTTTACCGTTTCGTTAGCTACTAGCTAGATGAGATTGTTGTCTGCATTGCTATGGTGACCAGCAGTCTGCGTGCTGATCTTCAGGGTTAAAGGGTGAATTAAGATAAGATAAGATAAGATAAGATAAGATAAGATAAGATAAGATAAGATAAGATAAGGCTTTATTGTCATTCACATCACATGTGGTACATGAGGTGGAACGAAACATTGTACTTACGGTCCAGTCAACTCCCAAGTAACAATAAAAAGAAGGTGCAAATAAAGGGGTGGACAAATAACAGCAGCATGGACCGCAGCAGTATGAGTACGAGGTAGGAGGTGTACATCTAAATGCTGGTAATATATAAAGTGACGTGTGGATGGTATAGTGGAGGCACTGATTCAGTTGTTCTACATTAACTCCAGCATTTATTTTACTGCATTTACTGGAGGTAAATTTGTTTATTTTATGTTTACCTAAAAATCCAATTCTGCTGTGGAGCCGCAACATGAGAGTAAAAGAACAGCATGGGGCTCCGGAGCCGTGTGTCGCCAACCTCTGCATTAGACGTACTGATGAACATTTGTGTGTTTTCAGAACAGTGTAGTGGATACATGTGCGTGTTTATCAGTGATTGGGTACCGTCAAATATGCAATGGGTCTAGTTTCCAAAATCAGTAACTGATGATGTACAATAATTTGTATTTTTCTGAGCTGCAGCAGTAAGATTAGATCTCAGGACGTCAGGACATTATTACATGTAAAATACTGAAAAATCAAAGCTTGACATAGAAAGTCTTTTACGCTACTTGAAAAGTCTTGAAATGAATGGATCAGTCAAAGTCCGGGAATTCATGTGTAGTTTCTTGTATTGGATGGACTGAAATTTAATCAAGCCCAATTCTGATTATATTGGTCGTTCCTAAATGCACAGAATTTGTCTTGTATTGCTGTCTGTGGGTCAGGGTGGACTGGATGCTGGACTACCAGGGCATGGTTGTACTGGCAGGGAACCAGGTGTGGTGGACCTGGGAGGTGGAGGACGTCTTCTGCAAGGTCAGTGCTGGCGACAAGCAGGCTCTGAAACAGTACGCCAAGAAAATGCACCGGCAGATCGACGACCTGGTCAGACGCATCACACAGCCCTTAAAGAAGAATGATCGACGCAAACTCAACACTGTCCTCATCATAGACGTCCATGCCAGGGACATTGTGGACAGTTTCGTCAGGGACAGGTACAAGACACGCTCATTTTGAAGCTCACATCTCAACTCACATCTCAGGCTTACAGTACAGAATATCCTCCTGCTGACTGAGCAAGAATGAAAGGTTTTATACAGTTCTAATAAATACATTATTATTGGTGAAGTTAAGCCCCAGACTGTCTAGATAATTCGACAGTGAGGATGACGAGGTGAGGACAAGTGATTGACTTCATATTGTGGATGATGCAGTTAGAACTGCAACATTGCGAAATTCCTAAGACGTGGTGCCCCAAGTGTTTAAGCAAATAAGTCAGAATTATCCCAAAAATATTAAACATTGTTGTTACTGAGTGTCTAAGTAAAGAGGTTGCTATTTAACCCTTGTATGGTGTTCAATGTGGGACCATGTGGGAACAATTAGGCAATTGGTTACTATTTCAGCCTCAGATTCTTGGCCTTTGCTCATTTTCTGTGAAGAACATATAAAATAACCCATTTTCAGAGCTTCTCTCTGTTCACCCCCCACACATTTATACTACACATGTGGTGTTGGGCTGAACCCGTGGGGAGTAAAAGTGTGGAGGTGCTGTGTCCTTCACTCTGTTCTCCTCCTACATGGCCTGCTGTTAGTGTGTGTGTGTGTGTGTGTGTTTGTGAGGGTGGACAACATGGACAGGCTGCTGACTGGCTACAGCTGCTAAAACGGAACCCTACGCTGGACACTTGTGATAATTTAAACATGTGGAACTTTAATATAAGTTGTTATGGCTGTATTGACTTAAAGAACATTAGACACCTGAGTAACACACACATCAACACCACACAAAAAAATTAACAAATCAAATCAAACCTAATGGGCATCTCTGTCCATTATCTCATCAATCTAACACTTCAAATCCCATCAGTCTCAGGGTGCTGTTAGCAACCTACATTGCTTTTGTTTGTGCACGAATAAAAAAAAACAACATGCGTTCGGTTAAAAATAACATGATTAAAAGAAAATGAGAGAACGAATTGGAGAATCATGATCATGAATTAAAAAAAAAAAAAACGTACCCATGAAGTAGAGAAAACATGCGCATGATAAAAACGAGAGAACGGTTTAAGAAACCGTGATCACGAATAAAAGAAAACATGCATACAAACTGTCCCCTCTGGGGCTCTGTAGGTAAGTACACTGAAAACTTCAAAATATGCAGGACAGGGAAAATGCAAGTCCAGAGTTGGGAAGACTGCTGTACTCATAATGTTCTGTCTACAGTATCACTGATGCTCGTGAATTTGAGTGGGAAAGCCAGCTGCGCTTCTACTGGGACAAGGAGCCGGACGACCTGTTTGTGCGACAATGCTCTGCTCAGTTCTCCTACGGCTATGAGTACATGGGCCTGAACGGCCGACTGGTCATCACTCCGCTAACTGATCGCATTTACCTCACACTCACACAGGTACAGACAAATGTATAGCTTTTTCGTTGTTGTTATTTTGTGTTATTGCTCCAGTATTGGACAACTTTATAGAACATGTGTGATAAAAAATCCCATTCAGCCTAATGAGAAACTGTAGAACGGACTCGGTTTATATCACAATACCTACATTTAGAGTCGGTTATTCATTCAGTCTAATGAGAAACTGTAGAATGGACTCGGTTTATATCACAATACCTACATTTAGAGTCGGTTATTCATTCAGCCTAATGAGAAACTGTAGAACAGACTCGGTTTATATCACAATACCTACATTTAGAGTCGGTTATTCATTCAGTCTAATGAGAAACTGTAGAACGGACTCGGTTTATATCACAATACCTACATTTAGAGTCGGTTATTCATTCAGCCTAATGAGAAACTGTAGAACAGACTCGGTTTATATCACAATACCTACATTTAGAGTCGGTTATTCATTCAGCCTAATGAGAAACTGTAGAACGGACTCGGTTTATATCACAATACCTACATTTAGAGCCGGTTATTCATTCAGTCTAATGAGAAACTGTAGAACGGACTCGGTTTATATCACAATACCTACATTTAGAGCCGGTTATTCATTCAGCCTAATGAGAAACTGTAGAACGGACTCGGTTTATATCCCAATACCTACATTTAGAGTCGGTTATTCATTCAGTCTAATGAGAAACTGTAGAACAGACTCGATTTATATCACAATACCTACATTTAGAGTCGGTTATTCATTCAGTCTAACGAGAAACTGTAGAACAGACTCGGTTTATATCACAATACCTACATTTAGAGCCGGTTATTCATTCAGCCTAATGAGAAACTGTAGAACGGACTCAAAATACTTATATTTATAGTGAATGATTAATTTCACCTTTGAAAGGTCACACTGGTGGTAGGGTGTTGTATAATCAAGTAAATGTAAGCATGGAGAATTGCTGCTATTTCTAATCCGCCTAGTTTTAATTATCAACATCATCACATTCCAGCTCGGTTGCATTTTAAAAATCACTAATCAGTTGCTGCAAAAAACCCATTTGTGGGCAAGGTTTGGGTTAGAATATGCATTTTTAATACAGGTACATACTTTTCTTAGCCATAGAAAGGCTTCAATGATTCTTAGACAGATAACTATGATATTACTTTTAACTCTGCAGGTAGAATATATTTGCTTAATCTAACAATTGGCTAGAATGTCACTACAAAATAATCAAGTGTGTAATGTGCTGTCTGTAGGCCTTGTCCATGTACCTGGGAGGAGCACCAGCCGGACCTGCAGGTACGGGGAAAACAGAGTCCACTAAAGACCTGGCCAAAGCTCTCGGCCTGCTGTGTGTTGTCACCAACTGTGGCGAGGGCATGGACTACATGGTAAGAGGGTCTACAAATAACACGTGGTGTAGTAATCATGAGTTTCTCAGTGCAGTTATCTTTAAAAGTGGAATAAAGTTAATAAGAGCAGGGCTTTTATACATTATTGTAAGAATGGAATAATGTAAGAGGAAAACTGCTTATTTACACAACATGACTAGTAGGTGTTTCCATAGAAGATATACAACATTCATTTTGCTATAATACGATAATAAAGATCCTACAAACTTTGATTCCTCTCACTTTGCCTCTGTCTGTCCCTCTTCCTCCCCCTCCTACTACGTCTCTAGGCAGTGGGGAAGATCTTCTCTGGTCTGGCTCAGTGTGGAGCTTGGGGCTGCTTTGACGAGTTCAACCGCATCGATGCCTCTGTGCTGTCTGTCATCTCCTCCCAGATCCAGACCATTCGCAATGCTCTCATACTGCATCTCCAGAGGTTCCACGTGAGTCCAGCACCTCAGTGATCTGATCAATTTATAACTAGAAAGGGATAGTCAGTGAACAAACAAACTTTCGTTAATTAATTGCATTAAAACGTTAAAATGATGGAAGACTTGATGGTTATTAAAATGTTGCTAATCAGTTGATACAGTATCCAAGGTGGATGGTAATGTGTTTTCTAGGTGCTACCTTAAACTGCTGCTTTAAATTCAGTGCCACCTTAAATGTAATCATAACTTAAAGTTACTGCTACCTTAAATTCACTGTCACCTTAAAAAATGCAGTTCCACCTTAAATTCACTGATAAATTCACACCTTAAAATCTGTGCTACCTTAAATGTAGTGCCACTTTAAATTCACATTAAAGAGACATTGTTGTGGCGGAAGGGCTTGTGTGGTCTAGGGATCTTCAGAGTTAAGTTGTCGGGAGCAATATGCTCCTGGTAGGGTCTCCCAGGGCGAACAGGTCTGGAGTGAAGACCCAGACTAACGTGGCAGAAACTGGCTCTTGGTACGTGGAATGTAACCTCACTGGTGGGAAGGAGCCGGAACTTGTGCTGGAGGTTGAGAGGTACCAACTAGATATAGTTGGGCTCACCTCCACCCACAGTGTCGGCTCTGGAACCAAACTCCTGGATAGGGGTTATTCCCTCTCCTACTCAGGGGTTGCACAGGGTGAGAGGCGCCGGGTGGGTGTGGGGATACTCACAAGTCCCCAGCTGGCGACCACTTCAGTTGGTGTTTGTCCCGGTGGACGAGAGGGTTGCCTCAGTGCGAATTAAAATTGCAGAGAGGAAAACTCTGACTGTTGTCTGTGCTTATGCACCAAACAACAGGTCAGAGTATTTGGCCTTCTTGGAGCGAATGGGTGGGGTTCTGGAAAGGGTCCTGCCTACAGACTCCATAGTCTTACTGGGAGACTTCAATGCTCACTTTGGCAATGACTGGGAGACCTGGAGAGGCTTGATTGGGAAGAACAGCCTGCCTGATCTAAACCCGAATGGTGAATTGTTATTGGACTTCTCTGCCAGGCATGGATTGTCCATAACAAACACCAAGTTCGAACACAAGGATGTTCATAAGTGTACATGGTACCAGAGCTGCTTGGTTCAAAGGTCAATGATTGTTGTCATTTCTTCTGACTTGGGACCATATGTTCTGGACACGCTGTCAACTGATCACCATCTGGTGGTGAGTTGGATCAGATGGCAGGGAAGACTGATGGTCAGACCCGGTAGGCCCAAGCGAATAGTGAGGGTGTGCTGGGAATGACTGTCGGAGGCCCCTGTTCGAAATGATTTCAACTCCCACCTCTGGGAGAGCTTTTCTTATGTCCCGGAGGAGGTAGGGGACATGGAGTCTGAATGGACCCTGTTCAAAACCTCCATTGTGGAAGCTGCCAGGCATAGCTGTGGCCAAAAGCTTGTGGGTGCCTTTTGGGGCAGTAACCCAAGAACCTCCTGGTGGACACCCGGTGGTGAGGGAGGTTGTCAAGCTGAAGAAAGAGGCCTTTAGGGACTGGTTGGCCCAAAGGACTCCCAATTCAGCAGTTAGGTACTGACAGGCAAAAAAGATGGCAGCCGCAACGGTGGCAGAAGCAAAATCTGGCGCATGGGAGGAGTTTGGGGAGGCCATGGAAAAAGACTTTCGTTTGGCCTCAAAGAGGTTCAGGACAACTGTCCGGCGACTCAGGAGCGGTCAAGGTGGCTGCGCCCAAGCTGTATTCGGCAAGGATGGAGAAACTCTGACTTCAAATGAGGATATTGTCAGTTGGTGGAAGGAGCACTTTGAGTGACACCCTCATGGGAGTCAGGGCCAGAGGCTTCAGGTGTGTCAAGTTCCATTTCCCTGGTTGAGGTCACTGACGTAGTTGGTAAACTCCTCAGTGACAAGGCACCGGGGTGGATGAGATTCATCCAGAGATGCTTAAGGCTCTGGATACTGTGGGGCTGTCGTGGTTAACATGCCTCTGCAATATTGCATGGACCTCGGGAACAGTACCCTTGGACTGGCAGACCGGGGTGGTGGTCTGCATTTTTAAAAAGGGGGACCGGGGGTGTGTGTCAACTATCGGGGTATCACACTGCTCAGCCTCCCTGGGAAAGTCTATGCCAAGGTGCTGAAAAGGAGACTCCGACTGATAGTTGAACCTCAGATTGAGGAGGATCCCGTCCTGGCTGTGGAACAATGGACCAACTTTTCACCCTCTCACAGATTGTTGAGGGGGCATGGGAGTTTGCCAAGCCAGTCTACATGTGTTTTGTGGACTTGGAGAAGGCTTATGATTATGTTCCTCGAGATATCTTGTGGGAGGTCCTCTGGGAGTATGGGGTGCCGGGGCTACTACTCCAGGCCATCAAGTCTCTGTACTTCTGGAGTGAGAGCTGTGTTCATATACTTTGCATTATGTCAGACTCTTTTAGTGTTAGTGTTGGACTCCACCCGGGTTGTGCCCTGTCTCCACTCCTGTGATAATCATAGACAGAGTGTCAGGGCATAGCCAGCGTCAGGAGGGCATTATGTGTGGAGGCTGGAGGGTGGCGTCTCTGCTGTTTTCAAGGAAACAATACCAACAACGAGGGGAACCACACAACAGGATATAAAGACACACAATGCAAGACGAAGGGACTGAGAAAACACAGGGGTATAAATACTAACAGAAAAAAAAGAAACACCTGAGATCAATGAGAGGGCGGGGCTGGGAGACAAAGAACAGGTGAGGAGCTGACAAGACAACAAAAGCGCATGTCAGAAGAAATCAAAAGCACATGGCAGATAAACAAAAAACACACAGTACTAGGAAACCAAGAAAAAGTCAAACAGAAAGACCAGGAAAGAGTGAACGGGTGTTACACAGTGTCTGACCTCACAAATGCGCTTCTGGAAGAACGTTCAAAAATTCCCATAAACGCACTCCTAACTCTTGTGGAAAGCCTTCCCAGAAGAGTTGAAGCTGTAACAGGTGCATAAGGTGGGCTGACACCATATTAAGCCCTATGTATATAAATATAATTGATATATACACACACATGTATATTTTATATGTATATAAATCTCTATAATTAAGGTCATCATTATTTGCAGGAAAACCACCCAAGAGTTCTGTGGTTCTGTTGTTTTATTGAGTTATAGTGGAGGTTAAAGATTATTAATCTGTTATAATAAAATATGCAAGTGACATAACTAATCTGTCTTATTGTGATTGAATTGTTGATAGTTTGAGGGTCAGGAGATCAGTCTGGACTCCCGAATGGGAATCTTCATCACGATGAACCCAGGCTATGCTGGACGCACTGAACTGCCTGAGTCTGTGAAGGCTCTGTTCCGTCCGGTGGTGGTCATCGTCCCTGACCTGCAACAGATCTGTGAGATCATGCTTTTCTCAGAGGGCTTCCTCCTGGCTAAGGTGAAGGTCATAATCCTTGAAGTACTGATTCACATATCCATGCTTTGCCCGCAGTGCATTCTTTTCTAGGGGTTGTTGCTTGTTTGGATATGCTTTATAGAATATTATCAAAAATTTGTTTAACCTAATGAAAAGAAGTTCAGAGTCACTACATAATGCTCAATTTACAGTTTAAAATGCTACACTGAACTGTGAATTTGCCACGATTCAACATTATCTTGATTATATGACAAGAGCTACACCTGATTCATCCAAATAGTGTGACCTTTAACACAAATGTATACATTACTGTGTAAAAGTCCATCCATCCATCCATCCATCCATTTTCTAAGCCGCTTCTCCGTCAGGGTCGCGGGGAGCCTATCCCAGCGGTCATCGGGCAGAAGGCAGGATACACCCTGGACAGGTCGCCAGTCAATCGCAGGGCAGACAGACAGACACAGACAGTCACTCACACCTAGAGGCAATTTAGCACGTCCAATTGGCCTGACTGCATGTCTTTGGACTGTGGGAGGAAACCGGAGGAAACCCACGCAGACACGGGGAGAACATGCAAACTCCACACAGAGAGGACCCTGGTCACCCGGCCGGGGAATCGAACCCAGGCCCTCCTCGCTGGGAGGCAACAGCGCTACCCACCGTGCCACCGTGCCGCCCAAAAGTAAAAAATGTAAAACCATTTATTTAATTTCCATTCAACATCAATATTGCTATAGATTATTAAATATACGATAATTCATTTGCATAAGGAAAGAGAAAGTCAGAGGAAAAACAGCAGTTTCAAAAACTGGAGTACAATAAATGATTAAAGGCTGCAGAGAAAATGTGGCTCTTAACAACCACCTGGAAGACCTGGTAGACCCCAAAACTGCCTCCATCAGATAAACAGCACTGAAAGATCTCTGAGAGAGAGGAGAACATCAAGCTGCTTCAGATCTGAAAACATCCACAGGGGTTTCTGTCCATCCTTCCACTGTGAGAAGACCACTCAGCGCTGTGGGTCTGAAAGGACGTGTAGCTGATCGAGAAGAACCTCACTGAGAAAAGGAGACGGACACATCAAACAAAGAAGCTGAACGATGGACTGACCGCCCCAGAGTCCAGACCTCAGCACCACTGAATGGGTTTGATTAGTTCAGGAAATCAACCAGCTTCTAAGACTGAAAAACTGAAAGTTTGTCTCCCGAAAATAATGAATAAATATTATTATCACTATTGAGGCTTCTGTGTCATTTTCTGTAAAAATAATTGTTGTTTTAACTGTAGATTAAATAGATTGCACTACATGTCATTCGAAGGTGTGTGCTACGGTTCCTCACTGTGTTGAATGGGATTTTGACCAATGTTGTTAAGCTTGTCCAACTTTGCATGGGTGGCAGGGAAAGAATGCATTTTGTGGGCAGAGCATGGACTGGCCAATTTATATAGTTGGGGCACTGCACACATTCCACTGTAATAAGGCACAGAAGTATTAGTACTGTGTTTTTTGAGTTATAGATCTTGGCGAAGAAGATGACCGTGCTGTATAAACTGGCTCGAGAGCAGCTGTCCAAGCAGTCTCACTACGATTTTGGGCTGCGAGCACTAAAGTCTGTCTTAGTGATGGCAGGAGAGCTGAAGAGAGGCTCCCCTGATCTCAACGAGGTGGGCAGCACTTTGAACACTGCAGAACCGTAATGGTCTTCTCTCTTCTGTCAAAGCATGAACTGCATAGAAAGCATACTGAAGAATCTGACTTTGAGCAGATAACGAATAATAAAATAAAGAAATAAGATACAACATTGGCATTAATGTTTTTAACTTATAATTCTTAGATAAATGCTGTACTATTTAAATCTAATAAATAGTATTTCACCAATTAAAAAAAAAAAAAATTCTGCACAATTAAATATCAATGTTACTGCCGTGCTGAGAATGATCCACCACCCGAATAGTACCTGCTCTGTGAGGGTCCATGGGGGTCCTGAGCACTGAAGAACAGGGTAACAGAGTATCAGAGAAACAGATGGACTACAGTCTGTAACTGTAGAACTACAGAGTGCAGCTATACGGTCAGTGGAGCTGATAAACTGGACGATGAGTGTAGAAACGAGGAGGTGGTCATGATGTTCTGCCTGATTGGTGTATTTTAATGCCTACTAGTAGTAGCAAAAATGGCAAATTCACTTTTCCCTGGAAAGTCACATGGTCTCTCTCCATGCCCAAACCCTCAGGATGTGGTGCTGATGCGAGCTCTGAGGGACATGAACCTTCCTAAATTTGTATTTGAAGATGTTCCACTGTTTCTGGGACTGATCTCAGACCTGTTTCCGGGACTGGACTGCCCACGCGTGCGCTACCCCAGCTTCAATGACGCTGTGGAAACCATCCTGCAGGAGAACAAATACATCCTGCTGCCCAATCAGGTTCTATTCTAAATCCAGACATGTTTGCCTTTCTCTAACAACACGAAGACGTTAAAGATTACTTTTGTTGTTTTTTTTATCTGAATGGATAAATGCTGTTCTTTCTTTGTTGCTTATTATTTACCAGATGTATATGTTTGATGAATTTGTACTTTTTTGAGAAGTTACAAGTGACTCTACTCAAGCGCAGTAGAGACGAGCACAATTTACTTTGTGCTCACTTTAATTTTATTCATTAACATTTAGTGTTTATTGAATTCTGTTTTGTTGGTTTAGCTTTGTACTGGTGACAACTCACACTTTTGAGGTTTATAGTTGTATTTTAGACCAAACGTATCCAAAGGAAGAAAAGAATAGTCTTATAAACCTCAAAAATGGTAAATTTACAGGAGAAGGAAAAAAACATACTTTATTTTCAATGCAAGTCAATGGAACCAGACTTTTCCACAAGTCGTTTTGGGTCATATTTTCTTTTTGTCCATTCATCAAGAAATTTACACACAATATAAAAGGCAACAGGCATTTTTTAAAATTATTTCAAAAACAGAAAAATGACAAAAATGGAGATACAAGGTTTTCTTCTGACAGCAGCAATATACTGATAGATGCTGGATGTACAGTATGATAATATTGGTATTGGCATATAGCCTCTGACAGATAATTCATGCCAAAATGTGATGTATTTAGTTTCTATATTTTATTTATTTATTTTTTATATATATATATATATATATATATATATATATATATATATATATATATATATATATATATATAGTTTTTATAGTTTCTATATTTTATAAACGTTCATATATCAGCATTGGCATCTGAATCAATAGATATGTACATGAAAATAGTACTGGACATCGAAATCAGCCTGCAATTCTCATATGAGTGCATCCCTACTAAGATGTTCCCCTGTCTCTGTTTGGCTGCAGGTGGATAAAGTGGTCCAGATGTATGAGACCATGATGACCAGACACACCACCATGGTGGTGGGACCCACAGGAGGGGGGAAATCTGTGGTTATTAATACTCTGTGCCAGGCCCAGACCAGGTCTCTGTCTTTGTTTACAGTTTAAACCTTTTTATGAAAATGATGTGGGTGAAATCCTGTAAGCTAATAATTCTCTAAACTGTTTGAATACATTTAATCTCTAAACTTGGATTGATGTTTCATTTTGATTCATTTCCCTGATGTGTCTCTAAATCTGTCAATCATGTAAACGCAGGCTGGGACTGTTGACCAAGATGTATGCGCTGAACCCCAAAGCCATGAGTGTCATCGAGCTGTATGGCATCCTGGACCCAGTCACCCGAGACTGGACCGATGGGATACTGTCCAACATCTTTAGAGATATCAACAAGCCTACTGACAAAAAAGAACGAAGGTTTTTCGTTTTTATATTGGAATCGCAATTTAAGAGAGCGCAATTCTCAAATCGCAAGAGCTGCAATTTTTTCTATAGCCTACACTCTTAAAAACAATGGTTCCTCAAGGTTCTTTAACGGTTGGTTCTTTAGCAAAGACAGTCATTCTATATAGAACCAAGATCCATTTGCATGCTCAAAGTTCTTTGCATGGTGAAATAGAACATGTGTTGTGAATGCTTCTATATAGCACCAAAATGGGTTCTGCTATTTTTATGGTGTGAAGCTCATAACAGTAGGAGTACCTTTTTGGTGCTGGATAGAACCCTCTGCAACACATACTCCATCAATGAAGAACCATTTCACCATGTGAAGAACCCTGTAAGCATGCAAATGGATCATAGAGTGTTCAAGGTTCTATACCGAACCACGGTTTTAACTAAAGAACTCTTGAAGAACCATCTTTTTTTAAGTGTGTACTTTGTCAAAAGTAAATTGAACCTAATAACACAGAGCTTATGAACTGCCTGTAGATGAGTTGCACCAATCAGAGGCAACCAAATCTCCATGTGTTGTGACATCACAACCACGACTTACTGGCAGTTTATTTCGGGGTCAAGCCAAAATAGTCTGGTCTTCTTGGCCAAAAAAAATAAATAAAATCAGCCCTGAACTTGAATTTATAAAAAATAATCCAAGCAAAAAAATAAAATCGCAATTATATTATTATATAATATAATATTCTATAATATTTTCTCGTTCAGCCCTGGTGACGGCCATACAGTAGTATGCAAAAGTTTGGGCGCCCCGGTCAAATTCAATGTTCTGTTGATTTTCTAAAGTAGAAATAAGTGACCACATCCTTTACAGAGAGCACAGTTCTGCGCATTTTAATGCACTGTTTACTTGCTGAATTTAACATATTGGAAAAAAAAATGTCAAGAACAGAAAATGTGGCCTGTGCAAAAGTTATGGCACACCTTATGCTGTATGTTTCATTTTTTTCTAATATGGTAAACTCAGTTAATAGAAATTTAGAGGAAAAATACAACACAGAAGTGTAGAACGTGTTAATATATTTTCACTTAGAAAATCAACAAAATATGTCATTTGACCAGGAGTGTTCAAAGGTCTCTGTATGACTACCCACCTTTAAATCAATGTAAATAAGTGACTATTGTTGTTTAATCTACAGTTCCCCATAAATGACATGATTTCTCAGTGTTATTGTTGCATAAATTAATTTCTATTTGTTTTCTTGAGATCTCAGGTTTATCATTATCACAGCTTAAAAAAACATTGGTTTTCCAAGATAACAGAGTAATTTTCTTCACATTTTGAGAAAACAAATAAATGGAACTTGTTATAATAGGCTAACAAAGTAAAGAATATATGTAAATACATAGCCACGTGGGGCTTGTAAATTCATATATTTTTATTTGGATAATGTCACAAACTACATATTTGAGCAAGAAACCATATGAATGGGGATATACTTCACATTTCAGCTCCCCTTTATTGCTGCTCTGCTTAAATAAAGCTGAAACTATTGTGGTGCATCCAACAACAAAGGCAGCATAGAGCTTCTTTTATACAGTGATAGGAAATGCATCCACATGCACATCGTATGTAAGGTTTTTTTAGAGAGCAGAAACAGAAGTGGACGTTTTCATTAATCGTGCCTAACACCACTCCTTAAGCTGGATAAAATCGTGGCTTATTGCTTTTAGAATATGTCAACAATACTCTGTAAAAAATGAGACGTCAGCTCAGCTTTTCTTGAGTGGACTCAAGTTGAGGACACCCAACTCAAACTTCTTAGTTGAGTCAAAATTTCCCCCAGCTACTGTTTCTAGGTCTGCATCTCGCTTAGATAAACAAAACTGAATTCGTGTTTTTCTTTACTCTCCACTAGCTGGCGCTCCTTCTGTCACACAGTCCCTCCCATCTGGCATTTTTCTCTTGGGCTTCTGGATATGGACAGCTGTGGCATTGCTGGGATTCAAACTCGCCGTGCTTTGAAGTTAAAACAACTCATATTTGCTCCAGTGTTTTAAACATTTGTAGACACAAAATCTAAGTTGCTTCATGTGTTCCTGAGTGGTGCAGTGATTAAGCCGTCACCCCAAAAGGAGGTTGCGAGTTTGAGCCCTAGCGATGTCATAGCCATCCGTAAGTGCATCCCCAAGAGGAACGATGTCTAGCAGGACTCTGTGATGGAAAGAGTCATAGATAGTGGGGAGGTTGAGTGTAAAAAGTTCATTTTATTTACCTCACTTACACGCAGAACTAAAAAAAATAAAACATTTGAGTCAAATAAGAAGTTTGAGTTGTGGGAACTCTTGTGTCCTCAAGTTAAGTCGACTAGTTGAGCCATGTAATCATTTTCTGTATCTTTTTTGAGTTGAGCTGACCTCTCATTTTTAACAGTGCGCACAGTGTGATGAAATACATCAGTGATCAATCATTTATTGAATTTGTTATCAAAGTATACACTTCTTTCACCAATGAGCATAGTCTGTTAAAATTAGACATGCAAAGTAAAGTAATGTATTTTATTTGCTTAATACATTCATGCAAAATTAAACTGAATATCTGCTTAAATCTGCTAAAATTATTATTTGCCAATTAAACTGTTAACTACAGTTTCCTATGTGTTAAAACTAACTATAATCCTGTTTTCCCCCTACAGGTACATCTTGTTTGATGGTGATGTGGATGCTCTGTGGGTGGAGAACATGAACTCAGTGATGGACGATAACAAGCTGCTAACACTGGCTAATGGAGAGAGGATCCGCCTGCAGAGCCACTGCGCTCTCCTCTTTGAGGTGACCCAGCACTGACGTATTTTCAATACAGCAACTAGTTGATTACAGCAACTCCGTACTACAGAATTTACAGACGTTTCTTTGGTTTCAGGTTGGAGATCTGCAGTATGCCTCTCCTGCCACTGTGTCTCGCTGTGGAATGGTGTTTGTGGACCCCAAAAACCTCCGATATGCCCCCTACTGGCAAAAGTGGGTTAACAACAGACCTGCGAAAGTAAGGAATTGACATAGCAAATTCTTCAAAGTCCTGTTTTCAACTAACATTCAAATGTGTGGTTTTCTTCCATGGTCTTATTTTGTAAATGCATATTCTCTTTTACACCAGGAGCAAGCAGACCTTAGAAAATTGTTTGAAAAGTATGTTCCCAGCACCATAGACATGGTAGTAGAGGGCATAGTCGATGCAAAGCAAGGAGACAGGCTGAAGACGATCGTCCCTCAGACAGATCTAAACATGGTAAGTTTACTGATTTCAAGCAGGCTGTGTTAGAGGCTTAATTTCCATATATGGACTTTTTTGAAACTACAGAAACTGGTTTTATCTATAGAAAAAGAGAACATTTCGTTTTTCATCATATGGACCCCCTGAAAGTGAATAGCTGTGTATTGTGAGGGACATTTGTATTTGACAAATTGGCAGCTGGAGCTGAACTTTCAGTTCAGTGGTCCTCATCACTGTCCAGCACTCTGTATAGGTGATTATTGCTGTGTGTCAATGCGCCTCCCTCTTGTAGGTGGTGCAGTTGTCTATGGTGCTGGATGCTCTGCTGGAACCAGAAGAGCTCAGCAGTGAGGAGCTGGAGTGTTTCTTCTTAGAGGCTCTCTACTGCTCCCTCGGAGCCACTCTCCTGGAGAACGGCCGGAAGAAGTTCGATGACTTCATTAAGAAGTTGTCGTGTCTTACCACCGTTCATGATGAGAAAGTACTTGCTGGGCCTGGAGAGCTACCGGGTAAAGGGAAAATGCAACTGTCTTGTTAGTTTTGATCATTTTTATTTCCTCTCTTTCGCCCGATGAACGCTGGGATAGGCTCCGGCACCCTCTGTGACCCAGAAGGATAAGCAGCTTAAAAGATGAACGGATGGATGGATGGACGGATGGATGGATGGATTGTTTTTATTTATTGTGTAACCCTTATCACCAATGTTTGTACACTCAGATTACACATCTGTATCACTTTCCCAGTTTACCTGCCGACGCTCTATGACTTTCATTTTGATGGGAGCACAAAGAAGTGGACGCCCTGGAGTTCACTGGTTAGCAAATACAACCACAACCCTGATACAAAATTCATCGACATTCTCGGTAAAGCTTCTCTTCTCTTCTCTCCTCTTCTCCCCTCTTCTCTTCTCTCCTTTTCTCTTCTCTTCTCTTCTCTTCTCTTCTCTTCTCTTCTCTTCTCTTCTTCTCTCCTCTTCTCTCCTGTTCTCTCCTCTTCTCTTCTTTTCTATTCTTTTCTCTTCAGTTTTTTTTCTCTCTCTCTTCTCTTCTCTCCTCTTCTCTTCTCTCATCTTCTCTTCTCTTCTCTCCTGTTCTCTTCTCTCCTCTTCTCTCCTCTTCTCTCCTGTTCTCTTCTCTTTTCTCCTCTTCTCTTCTCTTCTCTTCTCTCCTCTTCTCTCCTCTCCTCTCCTTTCCTTTCCTCTCCTCTTCTCTTCTTTTCTCTTCTCTTCTCTTCTCTCCTGTTCTCTTCTCTTTTCTCCTCTTCTCTCCTCTTCTCTTCTCTCCTCTTCTCTCCTGTTCTCTTCTCTTTTTCTCCTCTTCTCTCCTCTTCTCTTCTGTCCTCTTCTCTCCTGTTCTCTTCTCTTTTCTCCTCTTCTCTTTTCTCCTCTTCTCTCCTCTTCTCTTCTCTCCTCTTCTCTCCTCTTCTCTTCTCTTTTCTCCTCTTCTCTCCTCTTCTCTTTTCTCCTCTTCTCTCCTCTTCTCTTCAGTTTTCTCCTTTCTGTTCTCTTCAGTTTTTTCTCTCTCTCCTCTTCCTCTTCTCTTCTCTTAAATTAGATCCTCAGATGTGGTGTTATCATTCTGTGTTCCTCAGTGCCTACAGTCGACACCACTCGTGTGAACTGGCTGTTAGAGCAGACGGTGAAAGTAAAGAGGCCGGTAGTTTTGGTTGGAGAGTCTGGAACCTCAAAGACAGCCACCACACAGAACTTCCTCAGCAGCCTCAACCCAGACACCACTGTAAGTTCTGCAGTGTGTTTCCTACTGACTTTCTTAAAAATATATATCTTGTGAAATGATATTTAGCTGTTTTGGAGAAAACTGGTCACATCCATAAGCACATTCATAATATCACTGTTTTGAATCATTATTGTTTTCCAGATGGTTCTGACCATAAACTTCTCATCGAGAACCACATCCATGGATGTGCAGAGGAGCCTGGAGGCCAGTGTGGAGAAACGGACCAAAGAGACTTACGGCCCTCCAATGGGCAAGAGACTGCTTGTCTTTATGGACGACCTCAACATGCCACGAGTACGTCTGTGATGGTCTGTTATGGACAAACGTGGATGTGTACTGCAATACACTGCAATATATAGTCCACCCATGTCAGTGGTCATAAGTACATATTATATATTAATATATATTATATGTTACATATGAGTTGACATAATCATAAATTAAATTCTCCCGTTCAGTACGTGATCTTGGTGCTCTGCCTGGCCTTTAACGCAGCAGTTTTACAATGATTTACAACGAATTTCTGCTGAAATGGGAGGGCAATACATTTATGTATTATCCAGTATAGATACAAATACCTTCCGATTCGACTTTTCAACATCTTGCTCTTTCAAGAGCCAAAACAAATATCCAACAAATAAAAAATATTGTTATATTGTACAGTTCCCTTGACTGCACTGTAATCAAAAATCATGATGATACATTTGTGGATATTTGATAAATATGATCTATAATTAATTATTTTCACTGACAGGATTGCAATTTGATAAAACCAGTCTTTTGCCTATGCAGTACATTTGCCTGACCGTGAAACTTCACTGCCAGTGTGTTATTTAAGCAACGGGACATGAGAGGAAGTGTGTTATCATGAAATAACATCACGGCTGTGATTTGGTCGCTGTAGATCATCACAGTCGAGATGATTTTGGCGATAATCTGTTACTTTTATACAACAGTTAAATAAATAAAGTAAGAAATTAATAAATTAGGAGTTATAAATTATAGTTTCTTAACAAGCAGCTTGTTGCTACGTCAGAGTAACGTGCTCCGCCCATTCGCTGCTCAGTCTGCTGTAAGCCTCGCTGTTTAAAGTACAGACTGAGCCATAAAACTGGCCCAATATCAGGTTCAGCTCAGTTTGGTCAGTTTCTCCAGATCAGTATTAATGTTGTTTTGTTCCAGCCGGTCTGTAAAGCTTCTTACAGCCCATTTAGTTTGGCGAATGGTGTTGGGTTCATTTCTGGCTGATTCCAGGTTGTTCAGCTGTTCTTCTGTCACAGCTGTGACTGAAAAGCTGCTCAGTGGTGATGACAGTTTGGGAATTTAGTGTCGCCTCGTCTTCAGAGTCGGACCAAATCGGCTGTCGGTCAGATGTGGTCTTAACAGTGTCCGTTTTCTGTTTGTGGCAAAGTAAGAAGTAAAAACGTTCAAATGGCTCGAGCGTCTCCTACAGCTGTCAGAGTCGTTGCTTAACGTCTCAGCGGAGTGATAGTGTTTGTGAAAAAAATGTTAGAATGCTTCTCAGCCAATCAGCTTACATGGCCGGAACTAACCGTTGTATAATAGAATATATTTACTATAATTTTTTGCATTATTTTCTCCCAGGTGGATGACTACGGTACCCAGCAGCCCATCGCCCTCCTGAAGCTGCTGTTGGACAGGGGTGGAATGTATGATCGAGGAAAGGAGCTCAACTGCAAGCAGCTGAAGGACCTGGGCTTCATCGCAGCCATGGGGAAAGCAGGGGGTGGCCGCAACGAGGTGGACTCCCGCTTCATCTCTCTGTTCAGCGTTTTCAACATCCCCTTCCCTGAAGAGGAAGCCCTGCACCTCATCTACTCCTCCATCCTCAAAGGCCACACCAAGGTGAGAGCCACACTCCCCCAACAGCAGAATTAATGCATATTTTTTTAGCAATGTTTTTATTTTATTATATTCTACTTTTTTTGACAGGGACAATACAGATAAACAGTATTGCATAGAATGCGACACGTAATGTATAAACCGATCAGGCAGAACATTCTGACCACCTCTTTGTTTCTACGCTCACTGTCCAGTTTATGAGCTCCACTTACTGTATAGCTGCACTCTAGTTCTACAGTTACAGACTGTAGTCCATCTGTTTCTCTGATACTCTGTTACCCTGTTCTTCAGTGGTCAGGACCCCCATGGACCCTCACAGAGCAGGTACTATTTGGGTGGTGGGTCATTCTCAGCACTGCAGTAACACTGACATGGTGGTGGTGTGTTAGTGTGTGTTGCGCTGGTGTGAGTGGATCAGACACAGCAGTGCTGCTGGAGTTTTAAAACACCTCAGTGTCACTGCTGGACTGAGAACAGTCCACCAACCAAAAATATCCAGACAGCAGCGTCCAGTTGGCAGCGTCCTGTGACCACTGATGAAGGACTAGAGGATGACCAACACAAACTGTGCAGCAGTAGATGAGCTGTCGTCTCTGACTTTACATCTACAAGGTGGACCGACAAGGTAGGGGTGTCTAATAGAGTGGACAGTGAGTGGACACAGTGTTTAAAAAAAAAATAGCACCTGCTCTGTGAGGGTCCATGGGGGTCCTGACCACTGAAGAACAGGGTAACAGAGTATCAGAGAAACAGATGGACTACAGTCTGTAACTGTAGAACTACAGAGTGCAGCTATACGGTCAGTGGAGCTGATAAAGTGGACAGTGAGGTGGATATAATGTTATGCCTGATCGGTGTATATTGCATCTAGCTTAAGCTAATTTTCTTAATTTCTACTTTCTAATTGATTAAATATGTAATTATGTAACTACATTGGGTAACAACAAAACAAAGGTAACAACTGTTATTTGGACTTTTACAGAGAGTATGTAAATTTATTCCCGCTTCATTATATTTTATGATCTTTTAGGCCAGTAGTTGTAATGAATTAACAGAAGAGATTTGCAGTGATGGAATATGATGTTTTATGTCAGCGCAAAATGTTGATGATTAAATAAAGCACATTGACCTTGAATGTGCTTTTCATACTATTCTGTTTGACACGAACTGATTCTGTGCTGCTCAGCCATTCGAGGAATGCATTCAAAAGATCTGCGACAAACTGACCTTCTGCACGTTGGAGCTGTATAAAAACATAATTAAGGATCTTCCCCCAACACCCTCGAAGTTCCACTACATCTTCAACCTGAGAGACCTGTCCAGGGTCTACAATGGCTTAACCCTGACCAACGCAGAGAGGTACTAGACTCCTGCAGACAATCCTGAGCTGTGTAGTCTAGTGCTGAGCGATAGTTCATCTACATTGGTATACCATTGGTGTCTGCCATGTGCGTCGTATACTAAATGCTTCAGATTTTTAATTTTTTTAAAAAGCAAGCTCAAAAATGCATGAAAATAAATAAATAGTACATTTTCTAACTGGAAATTAGATTTTTTAGCACAGAGCACCAGCAGTTCAGGAAGCACAGGTACATTAACTTTATTAATGCATACTTAACTAACATCTCATACCCTTATGTTTGGAAAACGTTGTGATATATAGTCCAAATATGATAAATATTGGAATGCATCAATGTAGTCTGTCCAGTTAGATTTCTGATTGTGACTTCTTGCAGGTTCTTGACGGTGACCCAGTTTGTGCGTGTCTGGAGGAATGAGTGTCTTAGGGTGTTCCATGACAGGCTCATCAACGAAGCCGACAAAGCGCTTGTGTGTTCCTCTGTTTTCTTTATCAATTAATTCTCCACAGCTTCATTAATTGGTTATACAGCAAAAGTTACTAAATGCCACCACATGGAGTTTGTATATTCATACTAAGTATTTTTAGCAGTTACTGAATAATTCATAGTAGCTACTGAGTGATTCATAAGACGTACTAAGTAGCTACTATGTACTAAGTACTAACACATAGTAGTTACTGTGTGATTCAGAGTAGTTACTCTGTAATTCATAGTACTTACAGACTGATTGAGTAGTTAATCTGTAATCTATAGTACTTACTGAGTGATTCAGAGTAATTACTGTGTGATTCACAGTACTTACTGAGTGATTCAGAGTAGTTACTCTGTGATTCACAATACTGAGTGATTCAGAGTAATTACTGTGATTCACAGTAGTTACTGTGTGATTCAGAGTAGTTCGTCTGTAATCTTTAGTACTTACTGAGCGATTCAGAGTAGCTACTCTGTGATTCATGATACTGAGTGATTTAGAGTAATGACTGTGATTCACAGTACCTACTGTGTGATTCAGAGTAGTTACTCTGTAATCTTTAGTACTTAGTGATTCAGAGTAGCTACTCTGTGATTCATAATACCGAGTGATTCAGAGTAATTACTGTGTGATTCACAGTACTTACTGAGTGATTCAGAGTAGTTACTCTGTAATTTATAGTACTTACTGAGTGATTCAGAGTAATTACTGTGTGATTCACAATACTTACCGTGTGATTCAGAGTAGTTACTCTGTAATGTATAGTACTTACTGAGTGATTCAGAGTAATTACTGTGTGATTCACAATACTTACTGTGTGATTCAGAGTAGTTACTCTGTAATTTATAGTACTTACTGAGTGATTCAGAGTAATTACTGTGTGATTCACAATACTTACCGTGTGATTCAGAGTAGTTACTCTGTAATGTATAGTACTTACTGAGTGATTCAGAGTAATTACTGTGTGATTCACAATACTTACTGTGTGATTCAGAGTAGTTACTCTGTAATTTATAGTACTTACCGAGTGATTCAGAGTAATTACTGTGTGATTCACAGTACTTACTGAGTGATTCAGAGTAGTTACTCTGTAATTTATAGTACTTACTGAGTGATTCAGAGTAATTACTGTGTGATTCACAATACTTACCGTGTGATTCAGAGTAGTTACTCTGTAATGTATAGTACTTACTGAGTGATTCAGAGTAATTACTGTGTGATTCACAATACTTACTGTGTGATTCAGAGTAGTTACTCTGTAATTTATAGTACTTACTGAGTGATTCAGAGTAATTACTGTGCGATTCACAGTACTTACTGTGTGATTCAGAGTAGTTACTCTGTAATCTTTAGTACTTAGTGATTTAGAGTAACTACTCTGTGATTCATAATACTGAGTGATTCAGAGTAATTACTGTGTGATTCACAATACTTACTGTGTGATTCAGAGTAGTTACTCTGTAATCTTTAGTACTTACTGATTCAGAGTAGCTACTCTGTGATTCATAATACTGAGTGATTCAGAGTAATTACTGTGTGATTCACAGTACTTACTGAGTGATTCAGAGTAATTACTGTGTGATTCGCAGTACTTACTGAGTGATTCAGCATAGTTACACTGTGATTCATAGTACTGACTGTGATTCAGAGTACTTACTCTATAATCTGTAGTACTTACTGAGTGATTCAGATTAGTTACTCTGTGATTCATAGTAGTTACTGAAGTAATTACTGGGCAATGTAAAGTTGTTAATAGATAAAAAGCTTAAATAAGTAAGTAAATTAATTCTCCTTTACTTTATGTGGTTAAAGGCCCATTCGGGAATAAGTTACTCACACAGGGGAGTTTTGTCAGTGTAATGTTACTATGAAAACTCTTTTTTTACTACAAAAAACAGAGTGAAAAATCACGCCTAAAACTTATTCTCACTGTGTCTTGCTATTCAATCTCACTGTCTTTGGCTCTGCCGTGTCCAGGTCCAGGGACACGTTAAGAGCCTGATAGAGGAGCATTTCAAATCTGACCTGGATTCTACTATGAGAGACCCCATCCTGTTTGGAGATTACAGAACAGCCCTCAGTGAGTCTGAGCCAAGAGTTTACGAGGACATTCAGGACTATGATGCTTGCAAAGCCCTGTTTCAGGTACAGCCATGCTACAGTGTTACAACTAAGCACATCTAATACTGGCCCTTGATCAGCGTTCAGTGTAGTAATGTTTACAGTAGTTACCCCTTTAAGGGCCCGGATTGTGGAAAACAACTTTGTTTGAAGGAGACTGATGTTTTATGAAGACACTATTAAAATTTCAAGACATACCATTCACTCTTCAGCCTGTACAGTGATTATATCCGCTGTTGTCGGAAGAAAACCTTGTATCTCCAAAACGAGAAAAGAAAAAAAACTACTTTACTTATAACGTAAGTCAGTGGAACAAGTCATTTTGGACTGTTTCTTTTGGTCCTTTCATCATGAAATTTAGACACAATGTAAAGAGCAACAGGCTTTTTCAGATTATGTCAAAAACTGAAAAACAACAAAAATGGAGATACGAGGTTTTCTTCTGACAGCAGCGATATGGAAACTAAGCTGCAGATACAGCCTGTTTGCAGTTCAGTCCTTTTGTGATGTCACAAAAACCAATTTTTTGTTTTTTTCAAACCATATTTCCTTACACTCTCCTTCAGCCAACCTCAGTTTAGCCACACTCATTCATGCAGGGTGTCACGCATTCAACTCATCAGTTGAACTCCAAATCCCAGAATACCCTTGGAGATCCTGTGACTCCAGACACAGGCATGTGCTCACAATCCCCAGACTTTTATCTGATGACACCTGTGTCTCATTAGAGCACAGAGTACTAAAGCCTGGGTCTGACATTCAGTCAGTGCGAGGTGTTGTTTTCTCTGAAACTTACTGAGCATATTCTCCTTTTGACCGCTCGGATTCGTGTTTTTGGCTGCGTCTGTTTCCCTTTTTGGTACTTTTGCTGGTTGTTTGGATTTGTTATTAGACATTTGGACTGAACTTGGACTACTCCTTTGTGTTTTGCCCCTTTTGTTGCCTAGGCTGCTAGGTAGACGAATAAACCGTCTAACCTCTCATCCGCTAGTGTCTGGGTTTCTGTCACATCGTAACACAGAGGTTATAAGGAGTGTTTCAGCCCGGAGGGCAGCCAATCAGAACATTTACATACGCAAAGGCACAGTAACATAAACAGCCTGTTTAATTTTAAGCGTGTTTGGAAAACCATCATGTAAAAATGAAGCGTCCTTATTTTTGTTCATAAAACCACACAAATGTTATAAGTGTGCCTCAGCAGGGAAAAATAAAATACTAGAAAATATATTAAATACTCCAAATCACTGCTGCCGTATTTCCCGTAGGAGATCCTGGAGGAGTACAACGAGAACAAGACGCGGATGAATCTGGTTCTGTTTGATGATGCACTGGACCACCTGACCAGAATCCACCGCATCATCAGAATGGACCGTGGCCACGCCCTCTTGGTCGGGGTGGGAGGGTCAGGGAAACAGTCCCTGACCAAACTGGCTGCTTTCACTGCAGGCTATGATGTAATAAAGCTTTAATATACATCCTTTCTGCCTTTATCAGCTGTATTTCCGCTACTGGTTTTGTGTACAGTAGATAATAACTTGCACAGGTTTGTTTTATTGTTATGATGGTAATTCAAACAGAAATGGTGAAAAAACTTGACATCCATAAAACACAAACGTTATAAAATAGAATTAACCCATTCATGTTCAGCTAATTTGGGCTGATTTTATGATGTAAAATGTAACAATTGCACTAACTTTGTTTTTTGGGTTTGCTTTACTCGTCTGTTACACTTATGAATGCAAATCTAGTTCTTTCTTTTGTGGCTGCAGGTGTTCGAGATTGTGCTGAGTCGGGGCTACTCGGAGTCCAACTTCCGTGAAGACCTGAAGACCCTTTACTTGAAACTAGGCATCGAGAATAAGAAAACAGTGTTTCTGTTCACTGACGCTCACGTGGCAGAGGAGGGCTTCCTGGAGCTCATCAACAACATGCTGACATCAGGTATACAAGACAGCTTACGGAAGAAGAAGGGAACGTCGTTTGTTTGTGTGAAAGTCGTTCAGAGTAGTTACAAGTGCCACACTGGCTGGGTCACGTGTGAAGAGTTGAGAAACCACACAAGTGTGGAGAGCAAAGGGTCACTACAACTGTGAGTGGGAACCCCTGGTTTAAGGTACATTCAATGCATTGTGTGGAAAAAATAATGTTATCATTATTATTGGTAGGATTACCAACCTTACATGTGAAAAAGACGTGTAGGTCTTTTCGAACAGTAAATACAACGGCTATGCTTGAATTGAGACATTGCGACCCCTGGTTCCCATCACCACCACTGTAGACTTATCTGTTCATCATTAGTCCACCCCGAATTACTTCTTTATCTCAAGATTTAAATTTGCGCTTCTTGTGACTCAGAGAAATTCAGGTAAGAAGAAAACACACACTCACGTTTTCTAAACCACTTATCCTTCTGGGTCTCTGGTGCTGGAGCCTATCCCAGCAGTTATTGGGCGGAAGGCAGGATACACCCTGGACAGGTCGCCAGTCCATCTTATGGCAGACACACAGACATAATCACTTGTACCTAGGGGCAATTTAGCGTGTCCAGTTGGCCTGACTGCATGTCTTTGGACTGTGGGAGGAAACTGGAGAACCCGGAGGAAGCCCACACAGACTCGGGGAGAACATGCAAACTCCAGACAGAGGGGACCCCGGTCACCCGGCCGGGGAATCGAACCCAGGCCCTCCTCGCTGTGAGACGACTGCGCCACTGAGCCACCCGGTAGAAGAATAATTCCCCCAGAATGATAATGCTTACTAATAATGTGGGAAAGTTACCTGGAGTCTACTGGCTGACAAAGACATGAGCCAGTGATTGAACCGACAGTGAAACAGGTTTGAGGCTCTGTTGTCCAGGCCAGTATGTTGCAGGTGTACAAGTGAAACCGCACACATATGGTTGTATAAGAATTTTGAACAGCTCTGGTCTAATTACATGTTTTGTTGAGTTGTGGAAATCAACAGAGAACACACTTCATCATGGCATTTTCTGTAGATTTTACTACCGAATTGTTTATTTGTGGGTTCAGCCAATAACACACTGTAAAAAAACTACACATTGCAGATTCATACTGGATGAAAATCTCTCCAAAATGATTAATTATGCACACTTATTAAAATCTCTCCACAGTTGAGTTTAACATATGGGACAAAATAAAACACAGGGCATAAAATGTGGCACATCTTTTATCTTTTGTGCATCACTTCTTTTCACATTTTAGTGAACATCTGAGGCAGCTGCGTAGTGAAAGTCTGTGTGTGCAGGCATGGTTCCAGCGCTGTTCCCTGACGATGAGAAGGAGTCCATCCTGAACCAGCTCCGGGACGAGGCTCTGAAGATGGGCTCCGGACACTCCAAAGAGAGCATATGGCAGTACTTTGTGAACAAGAGTGCCAGTAACCTGCACATTGTTCTGGGCATGTCTCCGGTAGGGGACGTCCTCCGAACCCGCTGCAGGAACTTCCCAGGTAACACGGGAGAAATCCGCTCACTATTCGCTGTGGGTTTTTTAATATCCCGAGAGAATTTAACAAGTGTGCCATGTAAGTACATTGTGGGCCTTTAGCATTTCGTTGCTGTCGGAAGAAAACCTTGTATCTCCATTTTTGGCACTTTTCACATAATTTTTGACATAATTTGAAAGTACCTGTTACTCTTTACATTGTTGGTAAATTTTGTGATGAGTGGCCTAAAACAAATGACCCAAAATGACATGGGAAAAATTCTGGTTCCATTGACTTACATTGAAAGTGAAGTATGTTTTTTCCTTCTCCTGTAAAGTTACTATTTTGGAGATACAAGGTTTTCTTCTGACAGCAGTGATTTAGTAGTTTAGACTCCTTGCCAATGAGCTGGACTTGGATAGATCTTGAAGCACGCTACCACTATGAATTTCCACTCCTCAGTTCAGACAAAATCAAGCCGCTCCACACCACTCACTGTTTATGGCAATGACTGTTTATAATGTGATGTAGTCTCTTGATTGATTTCACCACTTTAGTGCTGTGTGAGGATATATATATATGTGTGTGTGTGTGTGTGTGTGTGTGTGTGTGTGTGTGTGTGTTCTTCAGGGCTGGTGAACAACACTGGCATCGACTGGTTCCTGCCATGGCCTCTCCAGGCTTTACATGCAGTTGCTCAGTCATTCTTGGGTACGTCTTTAAGATAAGATAAGATAAGATAAGATAAGATAAGATAAGATAATCCTTTATTAGTCCCACAGCGGGGAAATTCACATATCTGTACAATGTTTTGGGAATGATCTGTGTGGGCTCTTCATGGTGTTGGACACCATCGTCCACACGTCTAGAGAAATCTAAAGAACCTCTAGCCGTTGTGAAGTTGTGACTGAATGTGTGAAAAGAAAGCAGCAATAATAATGCACGAGTCTTTAAACACACGCAGAGCAGAATTCAAATCATCGACAGTTCATTTTGGAATGACGATAAAAGGCGACTGATTTTCCTATGATTTGGTTTGTTTGCTCTAAATAGTAATTATTTATTAGTCGTGTAAATAGTAGTGCTTTTTTTAGATGCCTTTAGTTAAATGAGCGCAGTGGCATAACTTCTTTATTAAGTAAAAAGAGTGCATCAAATGGAGAAAGTTACCCTCTTTGGAAAGTGATTTAAATACAACTAATAGTATGTTTAGCTCATGTTACTTTGCAGTGTTTGGTAAATGGTGATTAATAAAATCTGATAATGAGGATAATATTGAGGATAATAATATTTGATAATATTGACTAGAATTAAGATCATTTTTGCAGTGTAAAGTTAAGGCAGTTAAAAATTAAGGCATCTAAGTCACTTTCTTTTTTTTCTTTTTTTTTTAAAATTAAAACAGTTAAGTGTAAATGCAGCTTTTGGATGAAGACGGTCTTGTTTTTGCCACAGGTGCGAGCCCCATGATTCCTGACGCTCATACAGAGGGAGTGATAGGTCACGTGTGCATGGTGCACGGCTCTGTGGGAGAGTACAGCAAATTTTTCCAGCAGAAGCTTCGTCGCAGTAACTATGTTACGCCCAAAAACTACCTGGACTTCATCAGTACTTACTCCAACCTGCTGGAGGACAAGGACCAGTACATCCTCGGTGAGGGACCACATCTCTGTATCCTTTCTATTTTTAGGTGGTAGCTGTAATGTGCCCTTTAACTTTCCACATCACATCAGGCATGACAGTCTGACCACATCCTTGTTTCTACGCTCACTGTCCAGTTTATCAGCTCCACTTACTGTATAGCTGCACTCTGTAGTTCTACAGTTACAGACTGTAGTCCATCTGTTTCTCTGATACTCTGTTACCCTGTTCTTCAGTGGTCAGGACCCCCGCGGACCCTCACAGAGCAGGTACTATAGGGGTGGAGGGTCATTCTCAGCACTGCAGTAACACTGATGTGTTAGTGTGTGTTGTGCTGGTGTGAGTGGATCAGACACAGCAGTGCTGCTGGAGTTTTTAAGCACCTCAATGTCACTGCTTGACTGAGAATAGTCCACCGACCAAAAATATCCAGGCTGCGGTCCTGTGGGCAGCGTCCTGTGACCACTGATGAAGGACTAGAGGATGACCAGCACAAACTGTGCAGCAGCAGATGAGCTGTCGTCTCTGACTTTACATCTACAAGGTGGACCGATGAGGTAGGAGTGTCTAATAGAGTGGACACAGTGTTTAAAAACTCCAGCAGCACTGCTGTGTCTGATCCACTCACACCAGCACAACACACACACTAACACACCACCACCACATCAGAGTTACTGCAGTGCTGAGAATGATCTACCACCCAAATAGTACCTGCTCTGTGAGGGTCCATGGGGGTCCTGAGCACTGAAGAACAGGGTAACAGAGTATCAGAGAAACAGATGGACTACAGTCTGTAACTGTAGAACTACAGAGTGCAGCTATACGGTCAGTGGAGCTGATAAAGTGGACGGTGAGCATAGAAACAAGGAGGTGGTCATGATGTTGTGCCTGATCGGTGTATGAAACATACCACATCATCATTACTGTCTTATCGTTTGGCTTAATTTTGGCAGTAATTGTGTTGATGTAGTGTCATTTATGTGACGGTACACATTTGAATCAAGTAAATTGATTTTCCTCAGGGTAACTGTGTGTCTGTGTGTGTTTAAAGTGTCTGGTCTTTGTGTGTTCTAGCTCAGTGTAAACGTTTGGAGGGAGGCTTGGATAAGCTGAAGGAGGCCAGCGTTCAGCTTGCTGAGCTCAACACTAAACTGGCAGAGCAGAAAGTGGTTTTGGCAGAGAAGTCCTCAGCTTGTGAGAGTCTACTGCAGGAGATCTCCACAAACACAGCTGTTGGTCAGTATGCATACTTACTGTGTCAGCAGAGCAACTGCACTCAGACTGTCACAAGCACCTTTTTGTCTTCATACGTTTGTTTCGGCTATAGACCTAATCAGAAATGTATTCTCTTTTCTAATGTAAAGGCCTGTTAGAGCTGAACTGCTTTTGCCTGGGTTGTAATTTAAGTGATCACATTCATGATTACCGTCATACTGTCTATGATTTTAATCCAGTAGTTTATACAGTCTGACTGTAATAATTGTGGAGTGATTTTAATCCAGTATGAATCTGCAGTGTGTAGTTTTACAGTCTGACTGTAATAATTGTGGAGTGATTTTAATCCAGTATGAATCTGCAGTGTGTAGTTTTACAGTCTGACTGTAATAATTGTGGAGCGATTTTAATCCAGTATGAATCTGCAGTGTGTAGTTTTACAGTCTGACTGTAATAATTGTGGAGAGATTTTAATCCAGTATGAATCTGCAGTGTGTAGTTTTACAGTCTGACTGTAATAATTGTGGAGAGATTTTAATCCAGTATGAATCTGCAGTGTGTGTAGTTTTACAGTCTGACTGTAATAATTGTGGAGAGGTTTTAATCCAGTATGAATCTGCAGTGTGTGTAGTTTTACAGTCTGACTGTAATAATTGTGGAGAGATTTTAATCCAGTATGAATCTGCAGTGTGTAGTTTTACAGTCTGACTGTAATAATTGTGGAGAGATTTTAATCCAGTATGAATCTGCAGTGTGTAGTTTTACGGTCTGACTGTAATAATTGTGGAGTGATTTTAATCCAGTATGAATCTGCAGTGTGTAGTTTTACAGTCTGACTGTAATAATTGTGGAGAGATTTTAATCCAGTATGAATCTGCAGTGTGTAGTTTTACGGTCTGACTGTAATAATTGTGGAGTGATTTTAATCCAGTATGAATCTGCAGTGTGTAGTTTTACAGTCTGACTGTAATAATTGTGGAGTGATTTTAATCCAGTATGAATCTGCAGCGTGTAGTTTTACAGTCTGACTGTAATAATTGTGGAGTGATTTTAATCCAGTATGAATCTGCAGTGTGTGTAGTTTTACAGTCTGACTGTAATAATTGTGGAGTGATTTTAATCCAGTATGAATCTGCAGTGTGTAGTTTTACAGTCTGACTGTAATAATTGTGGAGTGATTTTAATCCAGTATGAATCTGCAGTGTGTGTAGTTTTACGGTCTGACTGTAATAATTGTGGAGTGATTTTAATCCAGTATGAATCTGCAGTGTGTTTAGTTTTACAGTCTGACTGTAATAATTGTGGAGCGATTTTAATCCAGTATGAATCTGCAGTGTGTAGATTTACAGTCTGACTGTAATAATTGTGGAGCGATTTTAATCCAGTATGAATCTGCAGTGTGTAGTTTTACAGTCTGACTGCAATAATTGTGGAGAGATTTTAATCCAGTATGAATCTGCAGTGTGTAGTTTTACGGTCTGACTGTAATAATTGTGGAGAGATTTTAATCCAGTATGAATCTGCAGTGTGTGTAGTTTTACAGTCTGACTGTAATAATTGTGGAGTGATTTTAATCCAGTATGAATCTGCAGTGTGTGTAGTTTTACAGTCTGACTGTAATAATTGTGGAGTGATTTTAATCCAGTATGAATCTGCAGTGTGTGTAGTTTTACAGTCTGACTGTAATAATTGTGGAGTGATTTTAATCCAGTATGAATCTGCAGTGTGTGTAGTTTTACAGTGTGACTGTAATAATTGTGGAGTGATTTTAATCCAGTATGAATCTGCAGTGTGTAGTTTTACAGTCTGACTGTAATAATTGTGGAGCGATTTTAATCCAGTATGAATCTGCAGCGTGTAGTTTTACAGTCTGACTGTAATAATTGTGGAGCGATTTTAATCCAGTATGAATCTGCAGTGTGTGTAGTTTTACAGTCTGACTGTAATAATTGTGAGTGATTTTAATCCAGTATGAATCTGCAGTGTGTAGTTTTACAGTCTGACTGTAATAATTGTGGAGTGATTTTAATCCAGTATGAATCTGCAGCGTGTGTAGTTTTACGGTCTGACTGTAATAATTGTGGAGCGATTTTAATCCAGTATGAATCTGCAGTGTATGTAGTTTTACAGTCTGACTGTAATAATTGTGAGTGATTTTAATCCAGTATGAATCTGCAGTGTGTGTAGTTTTACAGTCTGACTGTAATAATTGTGGAGTGATTTTAATCCAGTATGAATCTGCAGTGTGTGTAGTTTTACAGTCTGACTGTAATAATTGTGAGTGATTTTAATCCAGTATGAATCTGCAGTGTGTAGTTTTACAGTCTGACTGTAATAATTGTGGAGTGATTTTAATCCAGTATGAATCTGCAGCGTGTGTAGTTTTACGGTCTGACTGTAATAATTGTGGAGCGATTTTAATCCAGTATGAATCTGCAGTGTATGTAGTTTTACAGTCTGACTGTAATAATTGTGAGTGATTTTAATCCAGTATGAATCTGCAGTGTGTGTAGTTTTACAGTCTGACTGTAATAATTGTGGAGTGATTTTAATCCAGTATGAATCTGCAGTGTGTGTAGTTTTACGGTCTGACTGTAATAATTGTGGAGTGATTTTAATCCAGTATGAATCTGCAGTGTGTTTAGTTTTACAGTCTGACTGTAATAATTGTGGAGCGATTTTAATCCAGTATGAATCTGCAGTGTGTAGATTTACAGTCTGACTGTAATAATTGTGGAGCGATTTTAATCCAGTATGAATCTGCAGTGTGTAGTTTTACAGTCTGACTGCAATAATTGTGGAGAGATTTTAATCCAGTATGAATCTGCAGTGTGTAGTTTTACGGTCTGACTGTAATAATTGTGGAGAGATTTTAATCCAGTATGAATCTGCAGTGTGTGTAGTTTTACAGTCTGACTGTAATAATTGTGGAGTGATTTTAATCCAGTATGAATCTGCAGTGTGTGTAGTTTTACAGTCTGACTGTAATAATTGTGGAGTGATTTTAATCCAGTATGAATCTGCAGTGTGTGTAGTTTTACAGTCTGACTGTAATAATTGTGGAGTGATTTTAATCCAGTATGAATCTGCAGTGTGTGTAGATTTACAGTGTGACTGTAATAATTGTGGAGTGATTTTAATCCAGTATGAATCTGCAGTGTGTAGATTTACAGTCTGACTGTAATAATTGTGGAGCGATTTTAATCCAGTATGAATCTGCAGCGTGTAGTTTTACAGTCTGACTGTAATAATTGTGGAGCGATTTTAATCCAGTATGAATCTGCAGTGTGTGTAGTTTTACAGTCTGACTGTAATAATTGTGAGTGATTTTAATCCAGTATGAATCTGCAGTGTGTAGTTTTACAGTCTGACTGTAATAATTGTGGAGTGATTTTAATCCAGTATGAATCTGCAGCGTGTGTAGTTTTACGGTCTGACTGTAATAATTGTGGAGCGATTTTAATCCAGTATGAATCTGCAGTGTATGTAGTTTTACAGTCTGACTGTAATAATTGTGAGTGATTTTAATCCAGTATGAATCTGCAGTGTGTAGTTTTACAGTCTGACTGTAATAATTGTGGAGTGATTTTAATCCAGTATGAATCTGCAGTGTGTAGTTTTACAGTCTGACTGTAATAATTGTGGAGTGATTTTAATCCAGTATGAATCTGCAGCGTGTAGTTTTACAGTCTGACGGTAATAATTGTGGAGTGATTTTAATCCAGTATGAATCTGCAGTGTGTGTAGTTTTACGGTCTGACTGTAATAATTGTGGAGTGATTTTAATCCAGTATGAATCTGCAGTGTGTAGTTTTACAGTCTGACTGTAATAATTGTGGAGTGATTTTAATCCAGTATGAATCTGCAGTGTGTAGTTTTACAGTCTGACTGTAATAATTGTGGAGTGATTTTAATCCAGTATGAATCTGCAGTGTGTAGTTTTACTGTCTGACTGTAATAATTGTGGAGTGATTTTAATCCAGTATGAATCTGCAGTGTGTAGTTTTACAGTCTGACTGTAATAATTGTGGAGTGATTTTAATCCAGTATGAATCTGCAGTGTGTGTAGTTTTACAGTATGACGGTAATAATTGTGGAGTGATTTTAATCCAGTATGAATCTGCATTGTGTGTAGTTTTACAGGCTGACGGTAATAATTGTGGAGCGATTTTAATCCAGTATGAATCTGCAGTGTGTAGTTTTATGGTCTGACTGTAATAATTGTGGAGTGATTTTAATCCAGTATGAATCTGCAGTGTGTAGTTTTACAGTCTGACTGTAATAATTGTGGAGAGATTTTAATCCAGTATGAATCTGCAGTGTGTAGTTTTACAGTCTGACTGTAATAATTGTGGAGAGATTTTAATCCATTATGAATCTGCAGTGTGTAGTTTTACAGTCTGACTGTAATAATTGTGAGTGATTTTAATCCAGTATGAATCTGCAGTGTGTAGTTTTACAGTCTGATGGTAATAATTGTGGAGAGATTTTAATCCAGTATGAATCTGCAGTGTGTAGTTTTACAGTCTGACTGTAATAATTGTGGAGTGATTTTAATCCAGTATGAATCTGCAGTGTGTAGTTTTACAGTCTGACTGTAATAATTGTGGAGTGATTTTAATCCAGTATGAATCTGCAGTGTGTAGTTTTACAGTCTGACGGTAATAATTGTGGAGTGATTTTAATCCAGTATGAATCTGCATTGTGTGTAGTTTTACAGGCTGACGGTAATAATTGTGGAGCGATTTTAATCCAGTATGAATCTGCAGTGTGTAGTTTTATGGTCTGACTGTAATAATTGTGGAGTGATTTTAATCCAGTATGAATCTGCAGTGTGTAGTTTTACAGTCTGACTGTAATAATTGTGGAGAGATTTTAATCCAGTATGAATCTGCAGTGTGTAGTTTTACAGTCTGACTGTAATAATTGTGGAGAGATTTTAATCCATTATGAATCTGCAGTGTGTAGTTTTACAGTCTGACTGTAATAATTGTGAGTGATTTTAATCCAGTATGAATCTGCAGTGTGTAGTTTTACAGTCTGATGGTAATAATTGTGGAGCGATTTTAATCCAGTATGAATCTGCAGTGTGTGTAGTTTTACAGTCTGACTGTAATAATTGTGGAGAGATTTTAATCCAGTATGAATCTGCAGTGTGTAGTTTTACAGTCTGACTGTAATAATTGTGGAGAGATTTTAATCCATTATGAATCTGCAGTGTGTAGTTTTACAGTCTGACTGTAATAATTGTGAGTGATTTTAATCCAGTATGAATCTGCAGTGTGTAGTTTTACAGTCTGATGGTAATAATTGTGGAGAGATTTTAATCCAGTATGAATCTGCAGTGTGTAGTTTTACAGTCTGACTGTAATAATTGTGGAGTGATTTTAATCCAGTATGAATCTGCAGTGTGTAGTTTTACAGTCTGACTGTAATAATTGTGGAGTGATTTTAATCCAGTATGAATCTGCAGTGTGTAGTTTTACAGTCTGACGGTAATAATTGTGGAGTGATTTTAATCCAGTATGAATCTGCAGCGTCTGTAGTTTTACAGTCTGTAATCGGCTGAATCCACACTTCCGTCGTTAATAGTAGTCAAGTCTGCTTGCTATGTTATTATGATTTAGTGGCGTAGCACTGACATTGCTCTATTTTCCTCTTGAAGCTGAGGAGAAGAAAACACTAGCGGAGGACAAAGCTAAAGAGATTGAGGAGCAGAATAAAGTCATTGCAGTGGAGAAGAAGGATGCTGAGAGCTCCCTGGCTGAGGCCCTGCCTGCTTTGGAGGCGGCTCGCATCGCCCTGCAGGACCTGGACAAGTCTGACGTCACTGAGATCAGGTAGGCCTGAGTAGACTAAGCAGAGGCCGAGCCTTGTGCTGACTAAATATGTTTTTACTTCTGACTTTGCCACAAACAAAAAACCAATATGACCGACAGCCGATTTGGTCCGAGACGACGCTAAAATTCCCAAACTGTCGTCACCACTGAGCAGCTTTCAGTCGGCAGCTGTGACAGAAGAACAGCTGAACAACCTGGAATCAGCCAGAAATGAACCCAAACACCATTCACCAAACTAAACGGGCTGTAAGAAGCTTTACAGACCGGCTGGAACAAAACAACATTAATACTGATCTGGAAAAACTGAGCTGAACCTGATATTGGCTCAGTTTTATGGCTCTGTCTGTACTTCAAATGGCGAGACTTACAGCAGACTGAGCAGCGAGTGGGCGGAGCTCGTTACTCTGAGGTAGCAACGAGCTGCTCGTTAAGGAGCTATAATTAGGAGGAAGGAACTGAACATTAAAACATATTAAACGCCGCGTTCATGGCCAGTTTATTCATTTCTTACTGTATTTATTTAACCGTTGTGTTAAAGCAGTAGAGCACTTGAGGAGTGTGATATCACTATAACATCACGGCTGTGATGATCTATGGCAATCAAATCACAGCCGGGATGTTATTTCACTATAACACACTCCCTCTCGTGTTCTCATGTATTAGTTGGGTCATCACAGTGAGTAGGTGCCATTCTTTATTAACTGGGCTTTAAAACGTTCATTTACAAAACTGTAAACTATGATATTGTATATTTGCCCTTCATAGATTTATTCAGTGTATGATTGGATGCCAACTATTGAAGTATCAGCATCTCAGCAGAGTTGTTTTGTTGTTATTGTTTTTTATTTAACTTTCCCCCATGGTGTGCAGGTCCTTCGCCAAGCCACCCAAGCAGGTACAGGTGGTGTGTGAGTGTATCCTGGTCATGCGTGGCTATAAGGAGATCAGCTGGAAGACAGCCAAGGGCATGATGTCAGAGGCCAATTTCTTGCGCTCGCTAATGGAAATGGACTGCGACTCCATCAGTGGTGGCCAGGTTAAGACCGTGCGAGGTGAGATACGCTGTGATAAACAGTCACAGTTGTTTTTTTTTTTTAGTTCAGTTGTGTTTAAATGGTCCTTATTCACTAAAACATTGTATAGACAAGTCTGATCATAAAATAGTGGTGCACCAGTTTCACAGGTTTAATAGGTTCACCTTTGATGTGTCTGTATCTGACCACTCAAATGTGCCTGATCTAAGATTAAATCACCAAAAGTTTTATCAGCATCATCAATAATATTAGAAATAATGCTAAAAATATTAATGCTCAAAATATAAACCATTAATAATAAAACACAATATTTGGTAACACTTTATTTGAAGGCTACCTACATAAGGGCTTCATAACACATTCATAAGCACTGAATAATGCGTTTATGAAGCACTACTTGAACGTTTATTAAGTGCTTATGTCGGTTCTCGCGACCTGACATAAGATGTTTTATGAAATAAATGACATTGTACTGACATAATAAGAATAAACGAACATATTTACAGCACTAAACATATTTAAAGCCTATACATAATTGCATCAATCATCTTATCCATGCCATGGAGGGAAGAGGGGGTGATTTCCAGGCATATTTCACCTGATATTAATACAATGTCGTCTTAAGAATGCTGACATATATAGTTATGTATAGTGTTTTAAATGTTTAGTGCTGTAAATATGTTCAGTGTTTATTCTTATTATGTCAGTACAATGTCATTTATTTCATAAAACGTGTTATGTCAGGTTGCGAGAACCGACATAAGCACTTAATAAATGTTCAAGTAGCGCTTCATAAATGCATTATTCAGCTCTTATGAATGCGTCATGAAGCCCTTATGTAGGTAGCCTTCAAATAAAGTGTTACCGAATATTTGAAGGCTCAGGAGTAGAAACAGCCCTCTGTGCCTGCTGTACTAGCGCCTTTGTCTTCTCTCCAGGCTTCCTGAAGAACCTGAACACAACGTTTGAGGAGATGCAGGCTATCAGCAAAGCCGGCTCTGGCATGCTGAAATTTGTGGAGGCTGTAATGGGCTACTGTGATGTGGCCAGAGAGATTAAACCCAAGAGAGAGAAGGTTGGAGACTTTCTGCTGCTGTGATAGAAACCGATAGTTGTGTTTTTTTATTTTTACACTATAATCTGTATATGAAGTGCAGTGAGTGGAAACCAAGTCAAAACTCTAAAGATGGATACTGCATTCATTTTACATGGCTATGACAAAATTTCAGGAAACATTTTTACATTTCATATTTTTATATAAATATTCTATATTATTTAGCAGACACAACTATCTAGAGCCATTCATAACAGTAAAGACAAATATACACCAATCAGGCATAACATTATGAACATTATCCTCGTTTCTACACTCATCGTCCACTTTATCAGCTCCACTTACTGTACAGCTACACTCTGTAGTTCTACAGTTACAGACTGTAGTCCATCTGTTTCTCTGATACTCTGTTACCCTGTTCTTCAGTGGTCAGGACCCCCATAGACCCTCACAGAGCAGGTACTACTGGGGTGGTGGATCATTCCCAGCACGGCAGTAACATTGATATGGTGCTGGTGTGTTAGTGTGTGTTGTGCTGGTCTGAGTGGATCAGACACAGCAGTGCTGCTGGAGTTTTTAAACACCTCAGTGTCACTGCTGCCACTGCGCAACACACACTAACACACCACCACCACCACATCAGTGTTACCGCAGTGCTGAGAATGACCCACCACCCAGATAGTACCTGCTCTGTGAGGGTCCATGTGAGGGTCCAAAAAAAAAGTTTTTTATTTAATTTTTAATGAATGTCATGCTGTAACCACAACTGGCCACTCTTTATTCAAAATACGCAACACGTGTAGTAAACCTTGAAATATTACATGAATACTTGAAAAATTCAGAAATTAATTGTAACAAGGTACTCTGCCTATTTGCTTGGACTAGACACCTTTTTCTGCAAATTCATTAAAACCTGGGCTCAGTTTCTGAACTGCTGAGCTGGTGTTAGGTGTTTATATTGGTAAACTGCAGCTAAAATGCAGCTTGTGTGTTTGGTGATATGACTGTTGTGGAACTGTGTAGAATTAAGGTGTAACCCCTGTCCCATAGATTGTTGTTGGGGTAGGAGAGTTAGAGTGCACATTGCATTGCATTGCATCCTGGGGACTACAGTGCAGCGCATTGTAAAACTGGCTAATATTTATAGAAAAGTTGCCGGCCAGATAGGATTGTGTCGCAGCTCACGGGCCTTGCGTTTGACACATGGGCTCTTCGCTGCTTTTATGAGACTTATTTACTGAAGAGGTAGCCTTAGTAACAGAACTCACAGGGTGCACACACTTGCCACAGCAGTTGTTGTAACTTTTGCCATTTTCCAGGTGGCCAAGCTGGAGAAGAACTTCTTCCAGAGCAAGCGTGAGCTGGAGCGGATCCAGAGCGAGCTGGGAGCCATCCAGAAGGAGCTGGGAGCTCTGGGGGACAAGTACAGTGCCGCCATGGGTGAGAAGCAGCTGCTGCAGGAGGAGGCCGAGCTCATGGAACGCAGACTCATCGCTGCGGACAAACTCATCTCAGGCCTCGGATCAGAGAATGAACGGTCGGCTCATTCAGCTGATTCTGATATTCAGATGTGTTTAAAGGCCTTCTTTTTGGAGCGTTAACAAGATCAGATGTGCTAGATTAGGACTGTAAATAAACCATACAGCTAGTAGATCTCCACTCCCACCCACAGAGACTAGCACGTAAACATATGATGCACAAGCACATAAATATAAATACACAGAAGAGGCCAATGAATCGTAATGGAGATGGTCTAGAACAAAAGGATTTTACAAATGTTTAAACTATGCTGTCTTAGAAGGTTTATAAAATTGCAATATTACAATTTTATAATGTCACTGACAAAAACGCAGTATGAAATTTGGATTAGTGACGTCTGACTGACATCTGAACAAGGCCAATGCAAAAGCACGGCTACTTCTGCCACTTAATGTGCTCCATTAATACCATGATGTCTAATTTGATATACAAAATAAAGCAGAAAAATTGCAGAATTTTACTTCTGTCACAGTTTAAGTCATAAAAATATGAGCAGGAAGCAAAATATTAGAAATATAAGAAAATAACAGTGTGAAACTAACAGTAAAGAAAGCTTTGTCTTTTTTTGGTATACTAATAGAAACACGGTAGTGTACAGAAAGCTCTGATTATACCCACTGATACGTTTCACTGTGGCCAACATGAACATGCACACAACGTAAATCCCCGGCAGATTTCAGTGAGTTGCATTGCCTGCAAGACACTCAGTTTAATCAGGTTAATAAGGTTTGTATTGGTGCTAATACTCGTACAGTATATCAGCTCTGTGCATCTATTCCCTGCTCCAACATCCTGATTCAGGTCATGAAAGACTTGTTTAACTAATGAGTTCAATCAGGTGTCTTAATTTCAGTGCCTCCTTAAACGGAGTTCAACCTTAAATACTTTGCCCCTTAAATTGAGTGCTATGTTAATTGCAGTTCCACCTTAAGTTTAGTGCCACCTTAAATGTAGTTCCACTTTAAATTACGTGCCACCTTAATTTCAGTGCTACCTTAAATCTACCTTAAACTCTGTGCCACCTTAAATTTATTGCAATGTTAACTGCAGTTCCACCTTCAACTCTGTGCTACCTTCAATTTAGTGCTACGTTAATTGTAGTTCCACCTTAAATTCAGTGCCATCTTAAAATTAGTTTCACCTTAAATTCTGTGCCACTTTAAATGTAGTGCTATGTTAATTGCAGTTCCATCTTAAGCTCAGTGCCACCTTAAACTTAGTGCTATGTTAATTGGGCTAATGTGCAGCGTTGCATGTGTCCAGGACTGGTATTGATCCTGGATTAGGTTGTGTTCCCATAGTGAAGGAAGGTCATTCTCTTCACTGCAGCTGGACCGAGGACCTGGAGGAGCTGAAGAAGAGGCGCGTCCGTCTGCTGGGAGACTGCCTGATCTGCGCTGCCTTCCTCAGCTACGAGGGAGCCTTCAGCTGGGACTTCCGCAACGAGATGGTGTATGAGGTGTGGCAGAAAGACGTGATGGAGAGAGGAATCCCCCTTAGCCAGCCCTTCCGCTTAGAGAGCCTCCTCACCGACGAGGTGGAAGTCAGCAGGTACGACAGCAGTGTTAAGGGGGTTGGCTGGGGCCCATTGGCTTCTATCACAAATATGTTTGAGTCCATATTCAAGATTCATGAGTTTTATTCTCATATGCGCAGCAGAAACAGGCAGTTCCACTGCTGTTCCTCCATTCAACAGATATAATCTTAATACAGCCCCAGAATAAAAAAAAATTGAAAATATAAGAATAACACTAGAAACAATAGTAAAAAGTGCAGTTATATGTGCAGGTATATAGAGGAGCGGGTCATAAAGTCATTATGCGATATCCAGTCATTACCTGCTCGGAAATGTGCAATAGCCATACAACTGCATGTGTAAACTGTAAATTTGTAGTTTCTTAATTCTATCTTTATTTTTTATATTTTTCCGCTAACAGACGCCTTGTTTATTTATTTATTTATTTCCATAGTATGTCTTATATTTAGTATGTTGTATGATGCTCATCTTTGTCTACTTACTGCTCTTTATCTGCTTACTGTGTATTCTGCTGTAACAATGTAAATTCCCCCCAATGGGATAATAAAAGTCTATCCTATCCTATCCTATCCTATCCTATTCTATCCTATCCTATCCTATTCTATCCTATCCTATCCTATCCTATCCTATTCTATCCTATCCTATCCTATCCTATCCTATCCTATCCTATCCTATCCTATCCTATTCTATCCTATCCTATCCTATCCTATCCTATCCTATCCTATTCTATCCTATCCTATCCTATCCTATCCTATCCTATCCTATCCTATCCTATCCTATTCTATCCTATCCTATCCTATCCTATTCTATCCTATCCTATCCTATCCTATCCTATCCTATCCTATCCTATTCTATCCTATCCTAAAGTGCATGTTGCAAGTAACAGATGTAAACAGTAGTGTTGTGACAGCAGCAGTACAGTGTATATTCAAGTCAGGTCAAGTCAAGAGGCTTTAATCGTCATTCCATCTATGTACAAGTACATAGGGACACAGTAGGACAGGATAAAGTGCACACGTGCAGACGAAAGTGTGCAAAAAAAAAAAAAAAATTAAGCTAGAAACAGTAAAATAAATAGGATATTATTATAGGACAGAGATTAGACGCAGTAAACAGACAGGACAGTGCAGCCCCGACGCAGCACTCGTTTCTGGACATGAGGTGGTGGAATAAGGTGCAGAGGTATTTAACATGCTGTGACATGTGAGTCGCGTGCAACAGTTACTGAGGTGAGAGCTGTCAGGTGAGCGATTCGTCCAAATAAACATGATCAGTGAAAAGACGGCGAGTCAAACACCGGCACATTTATTTTTACAAAGTAGAACAGCTAATTTATTTCAGAAGCATGGCATTTTGAATATGGACATATGTCTTGTTCACTTTGGGGGCCTCTGTGTGTGTGATTTGTGTATATGCTTCAAAATGGTGCTTCATTAAAGCCACCAAAAGTGAGATTAAAATAATACAGGAGTGAAGTCTGTAATTTAGGTACCTTTGAGTTAGTGTGTGTTGTGCTGATACAAGTGGATCAGACACAGCAGTGCTGCTGGACTGAGAATAGTCCACCAACCAAAAACATCCAGCCAACAGCGTCCTGTGGGCAGCGTCATGTGACCACTGATGAAGGACTAGAAGATGACCAACGAGGTAGGAGTGTCTAATAGAGTGGACAGCGAGTGTTTAAAAACTCCAGCAGCACTGCTGTGTCTGATCCACTCTCACCAGCACAACACACACTAACACACCACCACCACATCAGTGCTGGGAATGACCCACCACCCAAACAGTACCTGCTCTGTGAGGGTCCATGGAGGTCCTGACCACTGAAGAACAGGGTAACAGAGTATCAGAGAAGCAGAGTCTGTAACTGTAGAACTACAGAGAGCAGCTATACAGTAAGTGGAGCTGATAAAGTGGACAGTGAGTGTAGAAACAAGGTAGGTGTACTTAATTAGATGGTCGGTGTGTAAGAAGATGACCTGAAGCATGTTCCTCTTGAAACTGATTAACTTGGCTGCATAGAAAGGGCCCCACTTTAGGTTGTGCCCTGCTCTGCCTTACAATTCAGCAGTTAAAGATTAATATCCATTTCAAAGAGACTGTACAATTACAGAAGTTGCACAGCTTTGGGTCTAGGCATGTTGCGTACACATAAAGGTGTGCATGTGATCTAAATATCCAACATGTTTGTCTTGCCATAGATGGGGGTCAGAGGGTCTCCCCCCTGATGAGCTGTCGGTGCAGAACGGCATCCTGACCACCAGAGCCAGCCGGTTCCCATTGTGCATCGACCCCCAGCAGCAAGCCCTCAACTGGATCAAGAAGAAGGAAGAGAAGAACAACCTCAAAGTCCGAAAACACTGTTAAATTTATTGCCATGCAGTAATATTTGTGTTATGCAGGCTTTACACGGTTAAACTTTCATGCAACATTAGTTGCATGAAACAAAATTTCATTTGTGTTGCATAATGTAAAATGTCCTGCAACTGACTTGCAACTTGTTTGAAATATCAGCCACAAAAAGCCTCTAGTTTTATGAAACCTCATGAAAACGCTGACAATGCATTATATGATCACATCAAACGGCATAACAGCTGATTTCACTGAAACAATGGGCAAGAAAATAAAACAGAAGATGGTTTATCAGAGGGTTAATCAGCTTGGTTTAGTGCAGTTATGGTGATCTGTGATTGTTTCCTCCTTTTTTTTTCTCCTCTGTTGATTCACCCTAATTTTACACAGAGCTCATATTCCTTTGGGATGAATATGATAAAAAAAATGATGAGAGAGAAAACAAAGATGAGCTTAACAGTGTATTAGGACAGGATGAGGCTTAACATACACAGGGCAGATTAAAGACATCAAATATGTTGTGAAGAACCACTGACAGATAGTTGGCTGGATATTTTTGGTTGGTGGACTATTCTCAGTCCAGCAGCAACACTGAGGTGTTAAAAAACTCCAGCAGCACTGCTGTGTCTGATCTACTCAGACCAGCACAACACACACTAACACACCACCACCATATCAGTGTTACTGCAGTGCTGATAATGACCCACCACCCAAATAGTACCTGCTCTGTGAGGGTCCATGGGGGTCCTGACCACTGAAGAACAGGGTAACAGAGTATCAGAGAAACAGATGGACTACAGTCTGTAACTGTAGAACTACAGAGTGCAGCTATACAGTAAGTGGAGCTGATAAAGTGGACAGTGAGTGTAGAAACAAGGAGGTGGTCATAATGTTATGGCTGATTGGTGTAAGTCTGTGTTTATGTTTAAATAGTACAGCAAATAATAATTTGAAGCAACTGATAATTTGAATTCTCAGAGTTAATGTGAAAGCTTTTAAAAAATAAAACATCTGCAAAATAGTTATTAAGTTACTAAGTGTAATCAGTGGCCTGCATCTATGTTTACAGATCTCCTCATTCAATGATCCAGACTTCCTGAAGCAGCTGGAGATGGCCATCAAATATGGCTTCCCCTTCCTCTTCCAAGACGTAGATGAGTACATAGACCCGGTCATCGATAACGTCCTAGAGAAGAACGTTAAAGGGGCTGAGGGTCGGCAGGTCATTGTGCTCGGCGACAAGGAGGTTGACTACGACCCAAACTTCAAACTGTACCTCAACACCAAACTGGCCAACCCCAAATACTCACCTGCCGTGTTTGGCAAAGCCATGGTCATCAACTATACTGGTGAGGAACAGATCGGCTGGTGCTCTTGTTCTTTGTTTTGATGTGAATATGGTCCTTAACTTAATGCTGCCTGTCAGTATGTCAAGCTGGATCTTTGGTATACTGGAAATTTACTATATAACTGTGTAATTGTAACTCTGTAATTGTAACTCTGTGTAATTGTAACTTTACAAGCTGGAACTTTCATGTAGTTGCATGTTTTGAGTTGCTTGCAACATAATTTCCATGCAATGCAAAGAACAAAGTTGCATGCAACACGTTAAATGACTCCATTGACAGAACAGCTTCTCAATTCGGATCTCCTCTTCTGTAGTAATTTTCACCCTTTGGATCTCAAATGAATCTGAAATTAGGGAACATCAAGAGAGGGGAGGTGCACCTGGATACCTGGATCATGAAGACAGCAGCTAAAAAAGAATTAACAGTGGCACAAAGAGATGTTTAAACAGCTGTTAGCATTAGCTGGCTAGTAAACACAGCTGGTTACAGAAACATTGGCTGTTATTGTTTTCATGGCATCCAGTGAAGCCACTTGTTTGAGGGTATGTCATTCGACATGTTTACATGATGCATTATTGGCTTTTTGATTGGCTGTTTCATGAAAACTTGCAGCTGAGTTTCAATTGAGTTGCAAAACGCTTTACATTATGCAACTTAAGTGTAATTTAGCTTAATGTAGGATTCAGTTGAAAGTAGGCAATATGGCAAAACTATCATATCACGAGACTTCGGGTATCAAGATATTTCGTTTTTCTGAGATTTAATAAGTTGGAACAGACAAAATAGAACCTGTAGTGTCACATATAAAAATTCTGTAATAATAATAAACCTACTACTACAGTGACTTTTTCAAACCGAATCCAATTAAACAGGTCTAATTATGCTCACTTTGTACTGAAACATGTAGGTGGACAGTGTTCCCTAAGTGAATATTGATGGTATCCACAATATGCTCAGAAAAGCATGACAATAAAATATTGTCATATTGCCCATCCCTGGTGTCAGTCAACTAAAGCTGCCTAAAAGTTTCCCTGAGTAAAGCCAGCCTTAGAAGTTGTGAGTAGTTATTATTGTTTTGCTGTTGTATTTAACCCTTGTGTGGTGCTGATGTGTCTGTTACTCAGTGGTCTGGTGGACCCACCACATTTCCTTTAGCAGCTGTAGCCAGTCAGCAGCCTGTCCATGTTGTCCACCCTCACACACACACATATACACAGATCACTCGTACCAGCACAAAACAGTCAGTGTTGCTGCAGTGCTGAGAATGATCCACCACCCAAATAGTACCTGCTCTGTGAGGGTCCGCGGGGGTCCTGAGCACTGAAGAACAGGGTAACAGAGTATCAGAGAAACAGATATATATATATATATCTATATGTTATATTTAAATGTTGTATATGTTATAGATTATTTTATATGAAAAATTGGTTATTTTATATGTTATATGCACTGGCAATGAGCAAAGGCCAAGGAATCTGAGGTTGGAATAATAATAAATCACATAATTTTTTCTCTTGGTAAACACTGAAAATGGGTCCCACAGACCTGAACACCACACAAGGGTTAAATGTAAGACAATTAATTACACAGTTATGTAATTAGCTACATTTACCTTTGATTCACATTCAGTTTTTATATGTTTTCTGTTTATTTTGATCTCAGTGACAACAAACATGATAGAAATGTAAAGAATAACTTACTTTATGCACAACAACTAATAAATAATAAATAAACATTAATAAATTAAAGTCATAATAAAATATCTCCTATTTACAATCAAAACATTGAAAATCTGATGAAATTCTCTGGTTGTTTCAGCGAGCTACGGATAAGATCAATCAGTAGAAAATCTCAGCATGCCTTTGTTATTGCCAGTAATAACTGTGACTGTCACTATTTATGGATAGTGGCAGTTAATTTTTTTAGATCCTGTCCTGAAGCTGTTGTTCTTGATGTTTATGTTTGTTCAGTTACTCTGAAGGGTCTGGAGGATCAGTTGCTGAGTGTGATCGTGGGCTTTGAGCGGAAGGAGCTGGAAGAGCAGAGGGAGCGTCTGATACAGGAGACCAGCGAGAACAAGCGGCTCCTTAAAGATCTGGAGGACTCTCTGCTCCGAGAGCTCGCCACCTCCACAGGAAACATGCTGGACAACGTCGAACTCGTCCACACTCTCGAGGAGACCAAGTCCAAAGCTAGCGAGGTCGGTTTGTCCATCCAGCACCACACACACACACACACACACACACGCACACACACACACACACACGCACACACACTGTCTGTGGTATTGTTTTATCTGGGTAGATAAAGTGAGCTCGTCCATTGGTTAGGACTTCAGGAGCTGGACAGAAAGCCTTACACATTATATTTACAGCTAACATAATTAATGACAGAGGAATAAACCAATCAGCTTCTACAATGTCTGGGACTAATTTTGTGAAAAAATCCTTGCTCTAGACCTTCTGGAAGGTATGAGCTGTAGCCTAAGCAGGTTTGGGTTAGTTGTTAGGAATGGAAAATAGCCATGGCCGTTCTGTCCAAGGACTGTTTTCTGAAAGAGTCGCTGTAAAACTGAAATATACTAGCTCAAATATTTGGCAATGTCTGGTAAAAGCTTCAAATGTCTGTGTTTATTTTAGAATGGGCAAAAAAAAGCGCACGTGTTGGCTTAGTGCAAATGTGTCAAACACAAGACCCACGGGCCATGTCAGACCCATGAAGCAGTCCTATTCGCCCACAAAATTATTTTATTATTATTATTCTCCATTATTATTAGCCTGTTTCACCCTCAGATGCAGTACAGTCCCCAGCATGCACTGCAACATTGTGTGCGCTCCAACCTCCAACAACAATCTCTGGGCCAGAGGTTACACAAAAAGAAAGGATGTCTGGCATCTAGTTCAAGCAAACAGGCAGTTTTAAGAAAACTACCTTAAACAGTTTATTATTATTTAGAATTATTTTTGAATAAGTATTTAAAGCCTATATTGCTGTTGCAGTTTTGCCATATTTTGAATTAACAATGCTCAATAGGGCTCATGGCAAGTTTTTTAATATGACCCTTTTAGTGGTTGAGTTTTGACACCCCTGGTTTAGTGCTAACATAGTATTAGAAATCCCCTAGGGGTGCAATTGTTGCAAATTAGCTTTGTTGCAGATCCTTTTGTTTGTTTATTTATTTTCTTTTTGTTTAATTTTTGTGTTTTTAACATAATTTGATATTGATGGCCTAATCTAAAGACCTAGCCACAGTTTGACACTTTTTTGGATCATGATATAAACTATATTTCCAAAAGTTTTCAGTCACCCATCCAAATCATTGAATTCAGGTGGCCACAGGTGTATAAAGCCGAGCCCCTAGGCCTGCAGACTGCTTCTACAGACATTAGTGAAAGAATGGGTCGCTCTCAGGAGCTCAGTGAATTCCAGCATGGTACCGTGATCGGACGCCACCTGTGCAGCAAGTCCAGTCGTGAAATTTCCTCACTACTAAATATTCCACAGTCGACTGTCAGTGGGATTATAACAAAGTGGAAGTGATTGGGAACGACAGCAGCTCAGTGGTCACGAAGTGGTCGGCCACGTAAAATGACAGAGCGGTCAGCGGATGCTGAGGGTCATAGTGCGCAGAGGTCACCAACTTTCTGCAGAGTCCATTACTACAGACCTCCAAACTTCATGTGGCCTTCAGATCAGCTCAAGAACAGCGTAGAGACCTTCATGGAAGCTTCATGGAACATTCTCTGGAGTGACCAGTCACGCTTCTCCACCTTGCAATCCGATGGGTGAGTCTGGGTTTGGCGGTTGCCAGGAGACGGTACTTGTCTGACTGCATTGTGCTGACTGCAAAGTTTGGTGGAGGGGGGATCATGGTGTAGGGTTGTATTTCAGGAGTTGGGCTCGGCCCCTTAGTTCCAGTGAAAGGAACTCTTAAAGCTTCAGCACCAAGAGATTTTGGACAATTTCATGCTCCCAACTTTGTGGGAACAGTTTGGGGACGGCCCCTTCCTGCTCCAACATGTCTGCGCACCAGTGCACAAAGCAGGTCCATAAAGACGTGGATGAGCCAGTTTGGTGTGGAAGAACTTGACTGGCCTGCACAGAGTCCTGATCTCAACCCCATAGAACACCTTTGGGATGAATTAGAGTGGAGACTGTGAGCCAGGCCTTCTCGTCCAACATCAGTGTCTGACCTCACAAATGCGCTTCTGGAAGAACGGTCAGAAATTCCCATAAACACTCTCCTAACCCTTGTGGAAAGCCTTCCCAGAAGAGAGAAGCTGTTATAGCTACAAAGGGTGGGCCGACACCATATTAAACCCTAAGGATTAAGAATGGCGACAGATTTTTAAAAATTATTTCACACAAAGTGAAAACATCAGCTGCTTTTTGAAAACCTTAATGATGAATGTTGAAAGTCTCGTTAAGAAGACGGTTAAGAAGTTAGCCCTGTGTACGTCAGCGACAATATGTATAAAATGTTTGTATAATTTTTTTGTCAGTCTTCTGATTTATTTACATTAACCCACCAGGTCTTTGAGAAACTGAAGCTAGCTCAAAACACATCAGTGGACATCGATAAGCTGCGTGACGGCTACAGACCAGCAGCTAAACGTGGCGCCATCCTGTTCTTTGTCTTGGCTGAAATGGCCCTGGTGAACAGCATGTACCAGTACTCACTGGCCTCCTTCCTGGAGGTGTTCGACTACTCACTTCGCAAATCCCTGCCGGACTCCATCCTGCCCAGAAGACTGAAGAACATCATGAACACGCTCACTCACAACGTCTACAACTACGGCTGCACTGGTGAGTAGAGGGGTGAACTGCTACAGGCCTCAAAATCCAATTCATGCAGTTCTTGAGCCGTATTACGATTCTTTTGTGACAGTTGAAGTTTTTGATTACTTTTGATTGATCCAAAAATCTATTAAACACTTTTTTTAGTCTTTTTTTATTAAAGTAAAATAAAACAGTGAAGTAGACAAGATGAAACGACTTTGTTGTCACATTTGTATATTTAGCAGATGCTTTTATTTGTGACGTAGACGGTTTATGTAATCTTAGACTGAGATCACGAGGATTTTTGGTATCTGTCAAAAACTCATCTGTTGGCATTGATTTCATTGAACATTGTCATGCGTCAGCCAATGGCAGGTGACGGGGCGGGGCTTCAGTCCGTCTCAATCGGTCTGATGTTGATCCAAACAGAGGAGAACCTTTATGACACCTTTTTTTGTTCATTTTATAAAAATGAACAGCGAGTGGCATCAAAATTGCTTCAACAATCTCTGCCCACACGACAAACCAGCAACACATATTAATACGTTTGCTTATAGATTCCAAAGTGCAGCCCCAACATTGCATTCTTTCAAGGTAAATCGCATCTTTCTTTGGCTCAGTCCCATTTCTTATTTTTACCCCTACCTCTTATTTTCGAGTGTCACTTTTCCCATTGGAATTGAGTCACAAGTGGTAGGGGTTGAAATCTTCCCCTATAAAATGGAACGACCCTTAAATAAAAGAGCATCACTTCATTAACAGCTACCAGCGCCGCTCTGTAGGCGACCCTGCCCGTCTGCAGGGACAGCAGAGGAGGGGAAAGTTCAGCTCCTCACTGCTGGGCTTTAGTTACATTTAGGGCATCATATGGTGTTCAAAAGGGGGGGGGGGTTATTTAAGGTAGTGTAACTCTTCTGTACTGCTCTGCAGGGCTGTTTGAGAGACACAAGCTGCTCTTCTCCTTCAACATGACCATAAAGATCGAGCAGGCCGAGGGCCGTGCTCCTCAGGAAGAGCTCGAGTTCTTTCTTAAAGGTGAGATGCTGGAGAAGCACATCAGGGTTCAGACAAGCAAAATGTCTAAGACATCAAACAGATGAATTTCACATAATTGTCTAGTTTTATACCTCTCTCTTTCTCTACCTCTCTCTTTCTCTACGTCTCTTTCTCTACGTCTCTCTTTCTCTACGTCTCTCTTTCTCTACCTCTCTCTTTCTCTACCTCTCTCTTTCTCTACGTCTCTCTTTCTCTACCTCTCTCTTTCTCTACCTCTCTCTTTCTCTACGTCTCTCTTTCTCTACCTCTCTCTTTCTCTACGTCTCTTTCTCTACCTCTCTCTTTCTCTACGTCTCTCTTTCTCTATGTCTCTCTTTCTCTACGTCTCTCTTTCTCTACCTCTCTTTCTCTACCTCTCTCTTTCTCTACGTCTCTCTTTCTCTACCTCTCTTTCTCTACGTCTCTTTCTCTACCTCTCTCTTTCTCTACCTCTACCTCTCTCTTTCTCTACCTCTCTCTTTCTCTACGTCTCTCCTTCTCTACCTCTCTCTTTCTCTACCGCTCTTTCTCTACCTCTCTCTTTCTCTACCTCTCTTTCTCTACCTCTCTTTCTCTACCTCTCTCTTTCTCTACGTCTCTCTTTCACTACGTCTCTCTTTCTCTACCTCTCTTTCTCTACCTCTCTTTCTCTACCTCTCTCTTTCTCTACGTCTCTCTTTCACTACGTCTCTCTTTCTCTACCTCTCTTTCTCTACGTCTCTCTTTCTCTACCTCTCTCTTTCTCTACCTCTCTTTCTCTACGTCTCTCTTTCTCTACGTCTCTCTTTCACTACGTCTCTCTTTCTCTACCTCTCTTTCTCTACGTCTCTTTCTCTACGTCTCTCTTTCTCTACCTCTCTTTTTCTCTACCTCTCTCTTTCTCTACCTCTCTCTTTCTCTACCTCTCTCTTTCTCTACGTCTCTCTTTCTCTACCTCTCTCTTTCTCTACGTCTCTCTTTCTCTACCTCTCTCTTTCTTAGGCTAGTTGTACATTACCAGTTTGAAGTGGCACAAGTCCATTGTTTTTTACCAAATAGGACACAGAGTGTTTTCAAAACTGCATGGACACACAAACTGGATCTTTTCAAATCCAGGGCCATATTACAGAAACTTCCTATCTTTTTGTCTTAACATGAGGGTCAAGACAGATTCGTATTACCAAAGGAAATCTGATCTTAATTTAGGAATTTTAACTCACAGCATGTCTCAAATTAGGAAATATTAACTTACTCGATCAAAGTCGACAATCAACTTTCATGTCTGTTACCTAGCAACTGACCGCTTGCACACAGCTGAAACATCAGCACGTAATTAGATTTATTGAATGGATTTCCACTAGTCAGTAGGATCGGATATGAGCAAAAAATCAGTAAATCAAGGGCTTTCGATATGAATGTAGGCTTGCTGCACACACCGTTAGTTCTCTGATTTATAATGAACATACAACATTTTCTCATTCCTATTATGACCATAACCTGATTGACTCCACATCTCACTGCAGGGAACCTGTCGCTGGAGAAGAGCAAGAAGAAGAAGCCGTGTGATTGGCTGCCCGATCAGGGCTGGGAGGATATTGTGCGTCTGAACGAGCTTTTTCCTAACGAGTTTGGAAAATTAATAGACGACATAGAGAAGAATCCTAACGAGTGGAAGAGCGTATGTATTATATATTATAACCACGGCTCTCAGACACACACTAGTTGCCTGTTTATGAGTCCCGCCTACTTTGTATCTACACTCATTGGCCATTTTTCAACAAACGAAGAAATATATCACACCCAGAATCTGTTATTTACACGTAAATGCACCACTTTTCAGTGTTAATGTGGCAACAGCTCCTAATTGGGGGCCAGCTGCAGAAGCAATGTGTTTGACCAAATTAAATTGAATCAAATGAATTAAAACCATTTAATTGTTCACACTGTCACAGAAAAATAAAACTACCACATGCATTTACTGTTACCAACTGTAGCCTATCTCTTCCTCCACAACTGATCAGCCCCCATCTACTCCATCCATCGATGGAAAGTGAACATATGTAAAATAAGTACATCTGCTTTAAGCAAAACTCAGTAGTACTGTTGATGTTATTTTATTAATATTTTTGATATTATTAGTGATATTGTTAATAATTTTGGGTGCACTGTTAAAAATGGCTCGTCAGATCGACCTAAAAACATTACTTTAGTGGTAACAAGCAAATGAACTAGTTTTATTCAACCTAAATAAATACCTTGAATGAACGATTTTTTGAGTTAAATGCTAGTCTAATTGCTTATTACTACATTAAGTCATTTTTTAAATATTTATTTTATTTATATATTTATTTGATATTTTTTATATTTATATTTGTTTAATCATACAAATGCACCAAAAATGCGTGCACACATTTTACGACCAGATTTAAGATCTGTCCCCTCTTCTTTTAGTGGTATGACCTGGACGGCCCAGAACAGGCTCCCTTCCCCATGAAGTACAAGGACAGTCTGACAGCTTTCCAGAAGCTTCTGCTCCTGCGCTGCTTCAGGCTGGACCGAGTTTATCGCGCTGTCAGCGACTACGTCACCATCACCATGGGAGAGAAGTAAGAGAGCACCATCTTTCCAAATTTGCTTTTAAATACGAGTATCTATGAATTTATTAGGGCTGTCAAAGTTAACACATTAAGAAGTACTTCCAGGCTGAAGCCCAGCTGCCATGGTGCTATGAAAGAGGCCTCTTATTCTAACACAGCTTCTAAATGGCTTTAAATGACCTTTTTCTCTCCCTTTCTTTCTTCCTTTGTCACTCTCTGTCTCACTCTCAGGTATGTGCAGCCCCCAGTGATCAGCTTCGAGGCTATATTTGAGCAGAGCACTCCGAATTCCCCCATCGTGTTCATCTTGAGCCCCGGCTGTGAGCCGGCCAGCGATCTGATGAAGCTGGCTGAGCGCTCTGGCTTCGGGAGCAGCAGACTCAAGTTCTTGGCCATGGGGCAGGGTCAAGAGAAGGTACACACACAGAGGGATGGAGGCAGAAGAGAAACAGTTTCACGTACTGTATGATGGTCTGAAACGGATGCTGCATTGTTAAGAAGATGTCATGTTTAAAAACGTTTCGAGGGAGTTGCAGAGGCTTTATATTATGCGGAAACAAACAGAGCTTAATGTAAATTTCAAGCAACTAAACTTTACCATTTAAAGCCTTACTTGTTGTGTTTCCTCCATTTCCCAGGTTGCACTGCAGTTACTGGAGACCGCAGTATCCAGAGGCCAGTGGCTGATGCTGCAGAACTGTCATCTGTTAGTGAAGTGGCTGAAGGATCTAGAGAAGTCTCTGGAGAGGATCACCAAACCTCACCCAGACTTCCGCCTGTGGCTCACAACAGACCCCATCAAAGACTTCCCCATCGGCATCCTGCAGAAGTCCCTTAAGGTTCGCACTTTTCACTGGGTACTGATTCCAGTCCTGGAACGATATAACTGGCAAAATGTGACATACCTCTTGTCTCCTGTGTGTCCAGGTGGTAACCGAGCCCCCCAATGGGCTGAAGCTGAACATGAGGGCCACCTACTTTAAGATCTCGCAGGAGACCCTGATGAGTTGCCCACACCCAGCCTTCCGCAGCCTGGTCTACGTTCTGGCCTTCTTCCATGCTGTGGTGCAGGAGAGACGCAAATATGGCAAGATCGGCTGGAATGTGCCCTACGACTTCAATGAATCTGACTTCTTGGTGAGCACGAGGCTCAGACTGTTTACTGCTGTAGGCAGTAGAGTCCATACACTGATCAGCCATAACATTAAAACACCTCCTCGTTTCTACACTCATTGTCTATTTTATCTCCTCCACTGACCATGCAGGAGCACTTTGTAGTTCAGTTACAGACTGTAGTCCATCTGTGTCTCTGATACTTTGTTACCCTGTTCTTTAATGGTCAGGACCCCCATAGGACCCCCACAGAGCGGATATTATTTGAGTTTTTTAAACTCCTCAGTGTCACTGCTGGTCTGAGAATAGTCAAACAACCAAAACATCCAGCTAAAATCATCCTGTGACCACTGATGAAAGACTAGAGGACGACCAACACAAACTGTGCAGCAGCAGATGAGCTGTCGTCTCTGACTTTACATCTAGAAGGAGGACCGACAAGGTAGGAGTGTCTAATAGAGTGGACAGTGAGTGGACACAGTGTTTAAAAACTCCAGCAGCACTGCTGTGTCTGATCTACTCGCACCAGCACAACACACACTAACACACCACCACCATGTCAGTGTTACTGCAGTGCTGAGAATGACCCACCACTCTGTGCTATGTGGGAGTCCTGACCACTGAAGAAGTGTTTGACACTGAAAGAATGACAAAAACAGAGAGATGAGGTTTTTTTCCAACACCAACAACATGTCCACTCGCTCAGCCTCGAGCCTGAAGCTTAAACTTTTTAAACTGATTTATATAAAAATCTTCTCTGGGTGTTTAGCGGGTCGTAAGAAAGTGCTTTCACTGCTAAGTGTGGGTTATATCTCTTCCACGCTGAACATATCAGGCTCATGTTCTCTATCTCAGGTGTGTATGGAGATCCTGAACACCTACCTGACCAAAGCTCACAGTCAAGATGATGCCAAGATCCCATGGGGAAGTCTCAAATACCTGATTGGAGAGGTAGTGCACTGGTTATTATGTCTGGATGATATGCTTTACTACTGTTAACTTATTATTAAACAGTTAAAGCCTTTACTTGCGGTATAGGTTGTTCAGGGGAATTTCACTGACTTTTCAAAATTGAGTGGTTGAGATGTAAACAAAGTCATTCAGCGTGGTTTAATGTAAAGTGGCTCGTCATAGACTCTTTACAGTGGTGGTGATACTAATCAGGGACAACACAAATTTAGCCATTTTATTTGCTATCCAAAACCATCAGTGAACCTTCACAAGTCTTCTGAGTTGCTGGGCTGCTCGATTATGGCAAAAAATTATGATCACAGTTATTTAGATTAATTAAGATTAAGTGACCCTTATTAGTCCCACAACGGGGAAATTTCACCTCCCCATTTAACCCATCTGTGAAGTGAAACACCACATACACACTAGTGAGCACACACACACTAGGGGGCAGTGAGCACACTTGCCTGGAGCAGTGGGCAGCCCAATCCGCAGCGCCCGGGGAGCAGTTGGGGGTTAGGTGTCTTGCTCAAGGACACCTCAGTCATGTGCTGTCGGCTCTGGGGATCGAACCGGCGACCTTCCGGGTTCCCTAACCTCCAGCCCACAACTGCCCCCTTTTGGTCAATACTGAGATTATTTAACACGATTGCTCATTGACTTTGGAAACATTACATGTTTTTTGAAAAAACTTCTCTTTGTAACAGTGGATTTGCTAGAACTTTACATATAATTCAACTGAAAAATGAATAAAAAATGTAAAAAGATAAATAAATTAAATAAATAACTAAGCTCAAAATGAATAAGATCAACTATGTTGTCGCACACTTCCACCACCTACTAAAAAGTACTAAACATATGTAAAAATCTGAATAAAAATAAGCTGGGTGAGTTTGGGCTTTTGGGTGCAGAGTGAAAGCACATTGCTGTAAAGGAAAGGCGTACGCTGGATTTGTAATACGGGACTAAACAAGAGAATCATTGCGGCACGATAATCATTTTATATTGATTATCTTGTGTTCCTTATCGTTGGAGGCCAAATCATAATTGAAAATAAAATGTGTGAATTGCCCAGCCTTGTGATGATGGTACAATATTGATGAATCTAAAAAAGCACATTTTTATTGGGGACTGTTTTGCCTTACAGCGCTCTGTGTGTACCCCTCCTTTGCCTACACCCCTCCACCATCAGGTGCACCTTCAGGGTGCAAACCTTCACAAACCTATAATCAAACAATGTCTCAGGTATTCAGTGTTTATTCGTAACTATTTCATGTAAAAACTTTCTGTTTGGAGGCATTAAGCATTTTGGACATCTGGTTCCCATCACCACCACTGTGATTGCTCTGAATGACTTTGTTTACATCTTATGCAAAACAGAATTCCCTCTGAAGTGAACATGCTGATTGCTACCATGCTAACGGTATGTGATATTTTGCGTTTATTATTCTATTAATTTGGTCTTGAGCAATGAACAGTACTCTGATTTTCCACCAGGTGATGTACGGGGGCAGGGCGATAGACAGCTTTGACCGCAGAATCCTCACCGTCTACATGGATGAGTATCTGGGGGATTTCATCTTTGACACTTTCCAGCCTTTCCACTTCTTCCACAGCAAAGACGTGGACTACAGGATCCCACTGGACGGACCCAAAGATGTTTATGTTGGTGCGTAGAAGAATTTAGTCTGTTAAAAAAAACATAACGGTCACTAGTTTATGTTCTTTAGTAAAGACAATGGTTTTTCATCATATTCTCCATCAATGGCTGTGTTTACAAGCAAAGATTTCCGCCAATCCGATTAAATACATTCCGATTACAGATTAAGACTGAGGTGTTTTTGTTCACTCTAGTCAACAATCTGATGGAAAATCTCAGTTTACATGCTTACTACAAGTAATCAGATCCAAAATGACACATGTGTAAAGTAACATTTAGAGTAAACATTGCTGTGACAATGAGCATCACGTGAGTCGAGTCAGACAGAGATGAGCAGCAGTGAGCAGTGATTGTGTTTTTAACTGCTTTAAAATGACGTCAGACTCAGGAAAACGTCCTTCACACGTCCTTATTAAAGAAGGCCGAGAGGAAGACGTCGTGCTCTGAGACACATAAGCTGGACGTCCGTCCCACCGCCGTCTTTTAAAGATCAGAGCATGAACTTCGTCTCCTCTGCAGACCAGCTTCTGCTCCGCCGTGTTGAACGGGATAAACTCTCACTGTGACGCAACGCACATGCAGAACGGACTGAAACTTTCCGATAGGGAATGTAATCGGATACAGGTGTTTACACAGATATTATTCTTCTATTTAACAAATTATTTACAGGATTACCCACCTCGATCAACCAGATAGAAACTGTATTCTGAATGGCCTCAATCGGACTAGATTATTCTGATTGACGTATTTACACTATTCCAATTAAGCTATTAGTCGGATTATTAACGGATTATTAGGCTGCATGTAAATGCTATTGTGAAGAGCCATTTCACCATGCAAAGAATCATTTAGGCATGAAAATTGTTCTTTCAGTGTTTATGGTTCTATATAGAACCGCTGTCTTTACTAAAGGACCCTTGAAAAACCATCTTCTTAAAGAGTGAAGTGTAGGGAACATCTGAGGAATAAGCAGCAGGTGGGCAGGCATGTGTGCTGGAAGTAAGCTGAGGAATGTTACACTTTATTAAAAAAATTCTGATTTATTACAACACGCTGCAAAATATGCTGCCTGTTGAGATATAAGGAGCTAAAGTACTGACTGATTGTAACTGTTACTGTGTTTGCTGTGCTTCACAGATGAAATTGAGTCCCTCCCTCTGGCTAACACCCCTGAGGTATTTGGTCTGCACCCCAATGCTGAGATTGGCTACTACACTCAGGCAGCCCGGGACATGTGGACTCACCTTATAGAGCTTCAGCCCCAAACAGGTACCCCACAACACTACCCCATCTGCCATGACTCCCAAACGCATTCCACCCCTCAATATTCCTTCAGCTTTCTGCCTACAGTGCTGTATACTGTATTTACCCCCTTTAGTTTAGCTGCTTTAATTGAACCCTTTAAAAAGCCAGGCCTATTACATACTAAGCTTATTATTCAGTAACCAAAGGGACTTCAATGCAAATTGTTATAGAAGTGTGTAATAAAACATTGGGCCCACCGGCAGACCCTTAACATTTAAAGGTTAAGGAAAGAGACAATTTGAGTAAATACAATATTGAGGAATTTCATTTAATGATGGAAAAAATATTTACTCTATAAATCAACCAGTTAACCCTATTTAGTTTGGAATAATTGAAGAATAATAGAATAATTGGGATATATTAAAATGAGGTATACCCAGGCCTGATTACTGCCAGTCCTGTTGAATAGAAATATCCTTTAAATGGAACCTTTCCAGCAATGCAAAGCAGACTAAAGGGTCTTCACAAGCAGCACACTATGCCACAATCAAAAGAAATTCAGCCTGGAAAGGGTCACAAAACCATTTCTGAGGCTCTGGGACTCTAGCAAACCACAGTGAGAGCCATAGTCTCCAAAAGGAGAAAACGTGGAACAGTGGTCAATCATCCCAAAAGTGACCGGCCCACCATAAAGTCCAGCTGGCATAACTAAGTGTAGGAGGGCAGTTACTTTTTCACATGGAAAGTGATATATTAATTTCTGTTTCCTCATGCGTCTGATCCACTTGTACCAGTACAACACACACTAACACACCACCACCACATCAGTGTTACTGCAGTGCTCATAATGATCCACCACCCAAATAGTGCCTTCTCTGTGGGGGTCCATGGGGGTCCTGACCACTAAAGAACAGGGTAACAGAGTATCAGAGAAACAGATGGACTACAGTCTGTAACTGTAGAACTACAGAGTGCAGCTATACAGTAAGTGGAGCTGATAAACTGGACAATGAGCGTAGAAACAAGGAGGCGGTCATCATGTTCTGCCTGATTGGTGTATATTGTCATAATGCCCAGTCCTAACAAAGTCCATGTGGTTAGAATCTTGTGAGGACGCGATCCAGATACTAGAGGCATGATTTGGCCCGGTGTAAACAGCGTCTGTCTGTCTCTGCTGCAGGTGATTCTGGTGGTGGGATCAGTCGAGATGAGTACATCGCTCAAGTGGCACGGGACATCCAGAACAAGCTGCCCAGCATATTCGACCTGGACGTGATCCGCAAGAAGTTCGGCCTGGAAGTCTCACCCACCTCAGTGGTGCTGCTGCAGGAGCTGGAGCGCTTCAACAGGCTCGTCCTCCGCATGAGTCGCTCACTCGCCGAACTCCAGCGGGTGAGAGAAGAGGAGAGAGAGGAAGATAACAGTAGCAGAGTTGGTACAGAGAGAAAGAAAATAAGTAAAACTGAGTGCTCTAAAGCTGTGCCTGTCTGTCCATGTTCCAGGCTTTAGCAGGTGAGGTGGGGATGAGCAGTGAACTGGACGAAGTTGCCAGGGCCCTGTTTAATGGTCAGATTCCTGCTATCTGGAGACGACTGGCCCCGGACACCCTGAAATCTTTGGGCAACTGGATGATCCACTTCAAGAGACGCTACGATCAGTACAGCTCATGGGTACGACCCTGCACACCAGCTGAAAGGCCATATATCACATGTTGAAGTGGCACAAATTCAATTTTCTTGCCCCAATACGACTCAGATCTGATGTTTTCAGGGCTGTGTGGACACTCAAATCTGAACTGAGCAACTTTCATATGCGGTCCGAGATCGGATACGTATCCGATTCATGGCAATGCGACCTAAATGTGAACGTTCAGATCGGAATTCATCTGCTTTTTTGTTTTTTTTTTACTGTGGCTGCAGCGCCGAACAGACGCTAAAGCCTGTAAACGGTGGAAAAGCAGCTCGTCTCACCTTTTCCTCCTCCGTCTGGCTCTAATAATGAAGCTGAGAGCTGATCAGAGTTAATGATCTTCTCAGCGAAGCTCGTTCTGCTCGTTAGTTTGTGCTGATGATGCAGTGATTCAGTCACGTGACGTTACTGAGTAGGAGGAGCTCATGAGGGTCATTTCTGGGGCCGGTTCATCACATTAGTGACAGATTTGAGTCACTGATCTAAACAAGTGTGAACCATCAGGTCAGAGAGATCGGATTAGAGCAAAAAATCGGATTTGAGAAATCAGAGTTGGAGTTTTTCGGATCACATCATGTGTCCTCACACACACAGACTCAGAAAGGCGGTCCAGCTCGATGTTTAGGTCTCAAATGCAAAAGCAACATTACATTGATGGAGGACTGATGACAACAGCACACACGGTTCTTCAAGAGTTCTTTAGTAAAGAAAATGGTTCTATATGGAACCATGAGCATTCAAAGAATCCTTTTTTAGAACCCATGATTAAAAGGTTCTTTGCATCAAGAAAGGGCTCTTTAGATTGTTTGAGAATGTGCTGTAGATGGTTCTATATAGAGCCTTTTTTAAAAAGGATCTATATAGCACCAAAAAGGGTTCTGCTAGTGTTTTGATGTCAAGCTTTTAACAATAGAAAACACAAAATAGGTTCTATATAGAACCACCTACAACACATTCCCTATCAATCTGAAGTATGTCACAATGCAAACAACCCTGTACTCATGCAAAGGGTTTTTTTTTTCTTTTTTTTTTTACTAAAGAACCCTTTACGGTCCATTTTTTAAGTGTGTAGATTTACGCATATTCATATCATTCTCTTTCAATGCACTTGCAGTCTAAAGATTCACCTGCTTTCCAGAGGGGGTCTGAAGCACAATTCATGTTAAGGCATTTTGTTCCACACGCTGCATGCAATTGCACATTTCCACCAGAGAGGTCTCCAAATCCCCTCATCTTACATAGTGTAGCTTTAGTAACATGACTATGGTCCAAGAGCAGAACTTCACACATGTTTTTTGGGGTACAAGACAACCAGGTTAACTGTCCTCTCTATGATGCTGTTTGGGTAAACAACAACAGGGATTTTATAGCCCAATGGATTCGCGGGAAACCAGTTTAGAGTAATGGTACAACAGAGGCTTTGGAACAACAACGATGAAAAAAGGCAATCAGAAATTGAAATTCTGTATGATTACCATTCCCACGGTTAGTAAACTATTCCTGACCGGTGCTTTAAGTCCATAGTAGAAACTGAAAAATAAACCTTAAGACTAATAAGATGAATAAAATGAAGCCATTTATATGTATGTAACTGTGTTTATTTGTTGGGGAGAATGAACTGATTGAAAGTATAAACCTTAAGAGAAAGTTTTTAAGTAGTCATTTTGACTGGGTGTTTGATCTGCAGGTGGACGATGGTGAGCCCACAGTGATGTGGTTGTCAGGGTTACACATCCCTGAGTCGTATCTGACCGCACTGGTGCAGGCTACATGCAGACGGAACGGCTGGCCATTGGACCGCTCCACACTCTACACACATGTCACCCAATACCGCAGTGAGGACGAGGTCACTGAGAGACCTGGACAGGGTGAGAATACACACACACACACACACACACACACACACACACACACACACACACACACACACACATGTGTTTATGTTTATATCATTTAGCAGATAAAATAGTGCAAATAACCTACAATCTAAAGATGCCTTTTAGTCCAATTTTTAGAAAAAGGAGTCAGTACAAATATATGTATATACATATGTAAACATAAACAAAAGGCCTTGATATTCATAGTACACACACACACACACACGCACGCACGCACAGATATATATGGTTGTATGCGCCACTGGTCATATGACTTGTTTGGAAATAAGTAAACACATCCTTTACAGAGACACACTCTGCACACTTTAATGCACAATTACTGTTTATTTTCTCAATTTAACGCAGAGGAAAGAAATGCTACATGTGGCCCATGCGAAAGTTATGGCACATTTAATATGTTATGTTTTACTTTTGCAATATGAAAAATTAAGCAAGTAAACATAAATCGTGTTCTCTTTAAAAGATGTGTTAACGTACTTTCGCTTAGATCTACAGAACATTCCTTTTGAACAGTGTTGTCCAAAGTTTTGCAAAGAAGGAAAGAGAGCAAGAAAGGAAAGAATCAATGAAGGAATGAATGATGGAAGGAAGGAATGAGTGAAGGAAGGAAGGAAAGAAAGGATTAAGGAGTGAATTAAAGAATGAAAAAATGAATGGAGAAATGCATTAAGGAATGAATGAGTGAAGGAAGGAAGCTGAAAGGAATAAATGAAGGAGTGAAGGAAGAAAGAAATTAAAGAAGGAAGGAATGAATTAATGAATGAATGATGGAATGAATTAATGAGTGAGTGAATGAATGAGTGAGTGAATAGGGGAAGATGAGATCAATGAGAGACTGATAATAACTGATAAGCAGTCCTTAAAAATGTTAGTAGAACCTTTGGCTAATCAAAGTTTGATTAAAGTTGACTCAGAACCACTTGTAGCCTTAAAATGTGAAATTGACATTTTATTTTTACATTTTAGTTCTGTAAGCAGCTGTTCTATAAGCAGCTGTTCTATAAGCAGCTGTTCTGTAAGCAGCTGTTCTATAAGCAGCTGTTCTGTAAGCAGCTGTTCTATAAGCAGCTGTTCTATAAGCAGCTGTTCTGTAAGCAGCTGTTCTGTAAGCAGCTGTTCTATAAGCAGCTGTTCTGTAAGCAGCTGTTTTGTAAGCAGCTGTTCTGTAAGCAGCTGTTCCATAAGTAGCTGTTCTGTAAGCAGCTGTTCTATAAGCAGCTGTGTTTTAAGCAGCTGTTCTGTAACCAGCTGTTCTATAAGCAGCTGTTCAGTAAGCAGCTGTTCTATAAGCAGCTGTTCTGTAAGCAGCTGTTCTATAAGCAGCTGTTCTGTAAGTAGCTGTTTTGTAAGCAGCTGTTCTGTAAGCAGCTGTTCTATAAGTAGCTGTTCTGTAAGTAGCTCTGTTTTAAGCAGCTGTGTTTTAAGCAGCTGTTCTGTAATCAGCTGTTCTATAAGTAGCTGTTCTGTAAGTAGCTCTGTTTTAAGCAGCTGTTCTGTAAGCAGCTGTGTTTTAAGCAGCTGTTCTGTAAGTAGCTCTGTTTTAAGCAGCTGTTCTGTAAGTAGCTCTGTTTTAAGCAGCTGTTCTGTAAGCAGCTGTTCTGTAAGCAGCTGTGTTTTAAGCAGCTGTTCTGTAAGTAGCTCTGTTTTAAGCAGCTGTTCTGTAAGCAGCTGTTCTGTAAGCAGCTGTGTTTTAAGCAGCTGTTCTGTAAGCAGCTGTTCTGTAAGCAGCTGTTCTGTAAGCAGCTGTGTTTTAAGCAGCTGTTCTGTAAGTAGCTCTGTTTTAAGCAGCTGTTCTGTAAGCAGCTGTTCTGTAAGCAGCTGTGTTTTAAGCAGCTGTTCTGTAAGCAGCTGTTCTGTAAGCAGCTGTTCTGTAAGCAGCTGTGTTTTAAGCAGCTGTTCTGTAAGCAGCTGTTCTGTAAGCAGCTCTGTTTTAAGCAGCTGTTCTGTAAGCAGCTGTTCTGTAAGCAGCTGTTATGTAAGCAGCTGTTCTGTAAGCAGCTGTTCTGTAAGCAGCTGGTGTTGCGTGTGTTGCTGCAGGATGTTTTGTATCGGGTCTGTACATGGAGGGAGCGGACTGGGACGTGGATCAGGGCTGCCTGGTGCGCAGCAAACCCAAAGTGCTGGTGGTACAACTGCCCATCCTCAAGGTGATCCCCATAGAGGCCCACCGGCTCAAACTGCAGGTAACACAGCACCACCCACTCCTTCACTCCTGACCCTTTCACTTGGTCAGTTTCTAGCCATGCTTCAGACTGAATTCCCTTTTCTATGAATGACCCTTTTACTGACATTTGCAAGAACATAATGCTTAAATTTAAACCTTATCATGTGGTGAAATACAAAGTAATTGCGGGCTGGTTTATGCAGTTTAAAGCATAAGTAGTCCTGAAAGTATCTAAAAAAAGAACTGATGCTCGACATGTTCAGGTCTTTAGTTCTGGAATAGGTTCATAATTTAGCTTAATTCATTCTTTTAGAAGGTTAAAAGACGTAATCGTTAACTTGCGAAGCTCCAAATACTTGTTTGGAGAAAAGAACTTGTCTTCTTTCTGACTTTCTTTAAGCAAATCACTTTTATTGGTGTGCCCCCAGAACACACTGAGGACGCCGGTCTACACGACCTCCATGAGGAGGAACGCGATGGGCGTGGGGCTGGTGTTCGAGGCGGACCTCTTCACCACCAAACACGCCTCACACTGGGTCCTGCAGGGAGTGTGTCTCTGCCTCAATGCTGACTGACCTCTGTCTGTTAAAAATATTTCTGTTCTTTTTAAATGTTAAAGGGCCATATCCTACGTTTTCTTCACTTAATTTTTTTTTATACATTGACGATTACAATGTATAAAATACAACGACAATTTATGATATTTATGGGGGTTTATGTACCAAAAAACTATAATTAAATTGAATTTTTCGCATTTTACATTATCTCTGTTTATGCAAACAATTAAACAATGTTTTTGTTACTAGGCTAGGTTGATATAATATATGAAAATGTCAGAGACCACCCTTCATTTTTTTTCAGTCACACTGTACACACACACACACACACACACACACACACACACACATTTATTTATATATATATTGCTGATGTCGGAACAAAACCTCTTAACTTCATTTTTGAAGTTTTCCACTTTTTGGCATAATTTGAAAATGCCTGTTGTCCTTTATATTGTATGTAAATTTTATGATGAATGGACCAAAAGACGTGTCCCAAAATTATTTGGAAAGGCGTCTGGTTCCATTGACTTACATTGAAAGTAAAGTATGTTATTTCCTTCTCCTGTAAAGTTACAGTTTTGAAGATACGAGGTTTTCTTCTGACAACAGTGATATACAAAACCAACAACTGAGCAGGAGTAGGTTTCCACACTTCCAAATTTCAGTCTTCTGAAGAGCCAGACAATTCCAAACACATCCAGTGATGTTGACATCTGGACTGTGGGGTGGTCAGTCCATTATTCTGAGAACACCAGCAGCTTCTTTGTTGAATGTGGCTGTTTCCTTTTCTCAGTAAGCTGCCCTGTATTGTGTCCTATTTACAAAGCAGTCCAAGCTAAAACACTTCAACGTCAAAGTGGATTGGAGCATAAGTTGGCTGACCAGGTGTGTAGATACAGTATATTGTAAATGTGTTGGTTTTCATGACATCACCAAAACAATAAACTCAAAGCGGATGATCTCTTTCTGTAGACTTGCTATGTTTTGAAATTTTAATATCGTTTACACACTACAAGCTCTTTTATTTAAAATTAAGGCAAAGAAAATGTGGTTTTCAATGAGATGTGCTCTTTCAAAAAAGTGTCACAACTTAAAAGTTAACTTGCAGTGTCACATCACGACCACTTGGTGGCAGCACACGGCAGCAAATGAGGATGACGGTCAGTAATAAAGTGGCTGGAGGGAGCTGCAGTGTGTGCGCTGGACATTTGCCAGCACATCTCATGGAGCCTCTCCTGTCCACAGCGCTTTCCAAACTCTCCTATTTTTAATCTCTCGAGGCAGATCTCTTTATTAAGTCCTCTGTCTGCTTGATTCCGCATGACATTTCAATCACCTCGTCGGCCCACGGACAGAGGGAAGTGTAGGGAGGGAGAGAGAGATGGAGCATGCAGAGCTACAGGGAGAAGAGGGCCTGCTTTGTGTTCACTTAATTACAATCCTAACATTATTTCTGCAGCTTGTGTTTCAGTACCCCCCCTATACCACCGTCCCTTATAGCTTCCCCCCCCATCATCCTGCTGAAGGGAGGATTCTCCAGCTACACATTCCTGGAAAAGAAAGGAAACATCAGTCAGCCTTAAGACTCCACAGGCTGTACTCCGTGCCTTCGTTTAACCCTTTCAAAGCTGACGTCTCGCCGGCAAACCGTTCCTTTGTGTGTCTCCTTCAACTGAATAAAATCTGCCCCCAGAGTCCTTGGTGAGCGTGCATGTCCACACTGGTCAGTGAACATACTTTAGGTTTTGTTTCTCTGGGTTACCTCATTTCTGACTGCAAACTCAAATCTCAAAATGTTTTAAAGCAAGACAATATCTTCTTGGCCAACATAATGCAGTGGTTTGAGTTGGTTCAATTCGTGGCTTGCTGAGCAGAAATATTAATCACTTTGGCATTTGTTCTGAGAACTCCTCCTAACCGTGATTGGTCGAATCACTGCATTATTGCTCTTTGTCCTCCCCCGAATAAGTCGAATAACTGCATTGTTTGTTCTGAGAACTCCCCTGAGTCCGATTAGTCGAATAACTGCATCGTTTGTTCTGAGACCTCCCCTGAATCCGATTAGTCTAATAACTGCATCATTTGTTCTGAGACCTCCCCTGAATCCGATTAGTCTAATAACTGCATCATTTGTTCTGAGACCTCCCCTGAGTCCGATTAGTCGAATAACTGCATTGTTTGTTCTGAGACCTCCCCTGAGTCCGATTAGTCGAATAACTGCATTGTTTGTTCTGAGACCTCCCCTGAGTCCGATTAGTCGAATAACTGCATCGTTTGTTCTGAGACCTCCCCTGAATCAGATTAGTCGAATAACTGCATCAATTGTTCTGAGACCTCCCCTGAGTCCGATTAGTCGAATAACTGCATCGTTTGTTCTGAGACCTCCCCTGAGTCCGATTAGTCGAATAACTGCATCGTTTGTTCTGAGACCTCCCCTGAATCAGATTAGTCGAATAACTGCATCAATTGTTCTGAGACCTCCCCTGAGTCCGATTAGTCGAATAACTGCATCGTTTGTTCTGAGACCTCCCCTGAATCAGATTAGTCGAATAACTGCATCAATTGTTCTGAGACCTCCCCTGAGTCCGATTAGTCGAATAACTGCATTGTTTGTTCTGAGGCCTCCCCTGAATCCGATTAGTCGAATAACTGCATCGTTTGTTCTGAGACCTCCCCTGAATCCGATTAGTCGAATAACTGCATCATTTGTTCTGAGACCTGCCCTGAGTCCGATTAGTTGAATAACTGCATCGTTTGTTCTGAGACCTCCCCTGAATCCAATTAGTTGAATAACTGTATTGTTTGTTCTGAGACCTCCCCTGAGTCCGATTAGTCGAATAACTGCATCATTTGTTCTGAGACCTCCCCTGAGTCCGATTAGTCGAATAACTGCATCATTTGTTCTGAGACCTGCCCTGAGTCCGATTAGTTGAATAACTGCATTGTTTGTTCTGAGACCTCCCCTGAGTCCGATTAGTCGAATAACTGCATCATTTGTTCTGAGACCTCCCCTGAGTCCGATTAGTCTAATAACTGCATCGTTTTGTTCTGAGACCTCCCCTGAGTCCGATTAGTCGAATAACTGCATCGTTTGTTCTGAGGCCTCCCCTGAATCCGATTAGTCAAATAACTGTATTGTTTGTTCTGAGGCCTCCCCTGAGTCCGATTAGTCGAATAACTGTATTGATTGTTCTGAGGCCTCCCCTGCGTCCGATTAGTCGAATAACTGTATTGATTGTTCTGAGGCCTCCCCTGAGTCCGATTAGTCGAATAACTGCATTGTTTGTTCTGAGAACTCCCCTGAGTCCGATTAGTCGAATAACTGCATTGTTTGTTCTGAGAACTCCCCTGAGTCCGATTAGTCGAATAACTGCATTGTTTGTTCTGAGAACTCCCCTGAGTCCGATTAGTCGAATAACTGTATTGTTTGTTCTGAGACCTCCCCTGAATCCGATTAGTCTAATAACTGCATTGCTTTGTTCTGAGACTTCCCCTGAATCCAATTAGTCTAATAACTGCATTGTTTGTTCTGTGACCTCCTCTGAATCCGATTAGTCGAATAACTCCATCATTTCAATCAACTCCATCAAGAGCGCAATCTTTAGAAACACAACATGTATAAGTGCAAATAGGTGCTGCGAAGGTCTGAGAAAGTGGAGAATGCACATGCTTTTCCCAGGTAACAATGTATATGCACCAGAATAGTATTTATTTATTACGGCCTATAGGGGCTGCTAGAAACTGTATTACTGACCCTGCTGTCTGTTTCAGGAGATTTAGCAGGATTATTCATTAGTTTGAAAATGAGGATGCTCTGCTGTGTCTTTGGAAGATTTCATTAGTTTGTTGATCTAAGCTACATCACACCATCAGCTTTGTCACTGTGACATACGTTAAGCTATGAAGTCAGTTGTTATAACAAGCTATGGCGTTTCACCCGAAAAGGTGTGATGACTGCCCAGTGTCAGAACAAACACTGTGTCAGTGTCAGCTGGCATAGATATCATGCCAGTTGGGAGCCTTTATAACTGTTTATGCAGGTTTAAGTCAGTTGTTATGACAAAAGAAGGGGTTTGCCTTCAAATTTTCAGGTATTTGAACTTCATATTCGAAATACAATTAAATCAAAATTTTAAGGCAGCTCAGTCACAACTTTTTAAAGTTAAAACAACTTACTATAATGTCCACTGTTCTTGGAGTTCAGGTACAACCTTGTGCACTAATTGCTATATTTGGGGTTTCAGACCGCTCTCTCGCACTTGGCACTATGCAAAGCGGCATTATAGCTTTTACATCCTTATTGGCAAGACGCTGCTTATTGTTACTATGGAAATCTACCAAGCCCCCTTCTATTTCTTGCTGGCTGAGGGATGTCATGCTTTTTTTAAAATTAGAGAAAATAAGGTACACACAAAGAGGGTGTACAGATAAATTTTTCCAGAAATGGCAGCCCTTTATATCATATTTTTCCAACCTAAAAGTATTACCTGGTTAAATGTGTGCTTCCATACAAGTGACGTGGCCTTTCTGTAGCTATCACTATTCGCAGTGTGCGTGTTGGGTGTGGTGAGCTGGGATGGGACATTTGGGGGGGGGGTGTTGGGGTACATTTTTGTTTTTGTGTGTTTTCTATTATAAAACCTGGTTGATGTGTGGTGGAAAAATGGGGAAAGTTGTGAAGGTATTCTGTATATAAAAGTGATGTTGTATTGGGCTCACTTTCACTTTCTCCTAATAAAAAGTTTTTGCAAAAAAAAAAGTTAAAACAACATTATGTTTGCAGTTTATGTGCATGTTATGTAGTCTTATGAACACTGCCCTACAGTGAAGTGTTGCCGTACAGTAAAAGCCAGAAACAGCTGCTTTTAGTGTTTTAAAGGGTTAATCCTGTAGGTTTGTTCTGTATGTGTGATCCGCATATGTTTGTACTTGAATGTGACATATTTAAGCTCTTTCATACATAACTTGCGGGCTGCTAGAGGAATCCAGGCCACTCATATAGAACTTGATATATATTTCCTGAGTGTAGGGGCTCAGGGCTCGCTGAGGGAGAACCAGGCAGTGTGTGTGGAAGATTTATATCAGAATCAAATATTTACCAAATGGAGAAGTGAAAATATATAGATCTGTCTGCAGTTTCTGTCGTCTGTCTGTAGTTAAGGTAACTGTTCTCTTGTCTTTTGGCATCCACAGAGGTGAACCGCTGGCCAGATGAACTTCCTTGAAACTGATAAAGCTGGGCAAAAGATCAGTGGTGTATCTGAAAGTACACAGTGTAGGGTGCTGGAATCGAGGTACACGGTCTTGGTAACACTTCACTACATAATAGTGACATATTCTTGCTATAAACGCGTCATTGGCAGATGTCATACACTGTCGTAAGTTGTCATGACAGATGCCGTGTTGTTTGTTGTCATGAGGACAAACTAGAGGTCACAGCGAACATTACATGTTATGACATCAAACATTATAACATACCAGTAATACTAACATGACAGTTATATTACTGAAGAAAATCTGTTATGACAACTCATAACAGCTTATAACGTCTGCCATGACATGTTTAAGGCATGCTTATGTCAATTTTATGTAGCAGGGTTCATGTAAGGTTTTACCAAAGTCTTTCTCTGGCCCAAAAGATGGTTCTTTACAGGTTTTTTGGTGTAGAACCATGAACACTGAAGGAACCATTTGCATGCTTAAAAAGTTCTTTGCATGGTGAAATGGCTCTTCAGATTGATGGAGAATGTGCTGTATATGGTTCTATATATAGTTCTATATTATTGGCTTTCTGCCCAAACATTACGCTGAATTAGTGCAAATGTTAAGTACATGAGAACTGGAAAGCTGGCACTTGATTTCACGCACCGAAGCTGATTCGTTGCTTGTACTTCAACGTCTTTTCACGTTGTGCAAAAGTTTCATGAGTCGGACTTTGATGAATAATCA
>NC_051230.1:3601153-3623653 GCF_015220715.1 Pygocentrus nattereri | reverse complement strand
CGTTTGTGTTCTGGGTGTTCTGTGTGTCTCACTTCTCGGCCTCTTGGCTAAGACCTGGTCTTGCAGTACCTCTGGGAATGGTGCACCTCCTGGGTGGTTCCGTGGTGTAATGGTTAGGGGGGGCAGTCGTGGGCTGGAGGTTTGGGAACCTTTTTGATCCTCTCAGCCGACAATACGTGACTGAGGTGTCCTTGAGCAAGGCACCCAACCCCCAACTGCTCCCCAGGCGCTGCCCACCGCTCTGGGCAAGTGTGCTCACTGCCCCCTAGTGTGTGTATTCGCTAGTGTGTATGTGGTGTTTCACTGCACGGATGGAGGTGAAATTTCCCCCTTGTGGGACGAATAAGGGTCACTTAACCTTAAATTAGTGAACAGTCCTCTACAGAGACTCGCTTCTGCACATTATGATACACAAACACAGTTTATTAACTGAATTTAACATATCAGGGAAAAAATAAAGCATAAAACGCGGCCTCTGCAAAAGTTTTGCACATTTATCCACAGAGATCCAGCGTGGCTGCAGGATTTCACTCCTGAAAGCTGAAGCACACCTGATTCCACTTTAATCAGGTGACCTCGTGCTCTGTTGGAGTGAAAGCCTGCAGCCATGCCGGCCATCAGTGGGTAAGAGTGGACACCCCTGCTTTAAATGGAATGTTTAATGTTTTAAAAATGGTAAAAACTCAGGAAATAAATAGAAATAGAAATAAATGCAGTGAAATTTGCAGAAAAGGGTCGTGTTTAAAATGTGTTCCCTGCTCATTTCTGATTAAATATTATTTTTACATAAAGCACCGTGCAAACGTTTAAAACAGTTTGTCTGGCCAGTGAATTATTATTATTATTATTATTATTATTATTATTATTTTGTTTGCTTGTTTATTTACTTATATATAATTATAGTTATGTTAAATATGACTTTATGTAATTGTTTCTTGTTCTAGATAACACTAGGTTACTAACTAATGTTTCTTCTATTCATACAAGCTTGACACCGCGACTGTAGCAGAACTATATATGGTGCTATATTTCAACACAGAAGTAGAGCAAAGAGGAAAAGAGGGGGAAGATGGAGGAGTGAAATAGAGAAACGAGAGAGGGGAGATGGAGGAGTGAAATAGAGAAACGAGAGAGGGGAGATGGAGGAGTGAAATAGAGAAACGAGAGAGGGGAGATAGAGGAGTAGAATAGAGAAACGAGAGAGAGGAGATGGAGGAGTGAAATAGAGAAACGAGAGAGAGGAGATGGAGGAGTGAAATAGAGAAACGAGAGAGGGGAGATAGAGGAGTGAAATAGAGAAACGAGAGAGGGGAGATGGAGGAGTGAAATAGAGAAACGAGAGAGAGGAGATGGAGGAGTAGAATAGAGAAACGAGAGAGGGGAGATGGAGGAGTGAAATAGAGAAACGAGAGAGGGGAGATGGAGGAGTGAAATAGAGAAACGAGAGGGGAGATAGAGGAGTGAAATAGAGAAACGAGAGAGGGGAGATGGAGGAGTGAAATAGAGAAACGAGAGAGAGGAGATGGAGGAGTGAAATAGAGAAACGAGAGAGGGGAGATGGAGGAGTGAAATAGAGAAACGAGAGAGGGGAGATGGAGGAGTGAAATAGAGAAACGAGAGGGGAGATAGAGGAGTGAAATAGAGAAACGAGAGAGGGGAGATGGAGGAATGAAATAGAGAAACGAGAGAGGGGGAGATGGAGGAGTGAAATAGAGAAACGAGAGAGAGGAGATGGAGGAGTGAAATAGAGAAACGAGAGAGGGGAGATGGAGGAGTGAAATAGAGAAACGAGAGAGAGGAGATGGAGGAGTGAAATAGAGAAACGAGAGAGGGGAGATAGAGGAGTGAAATAGAGAAACAAGAGAGGGGAGATGGAGGAGTGAAATAGAGAAACAAGAGAGGGGGAGATGGAGGAGTGAAATAGAGAAACGAGAGAGGGGAGATAGAGGAGTGAAATAGAGAAACGAGAGAGAGGAGATAGAGGAGTGAAATAGAGAAACGAGAGAGGGGAGATGGAGGAGTGAAATAGAGAAACGAGAGAGGGGAGATAGAGGAGTGAAATAGAGAAACGAGAGAGGGGAGATGGAGGAGTGAAATAGAGAAACGAGAGAGAGGAGATAGACGAGTGAAATAGAGAAACGAGAGAGGGGAGATAGAGGAGTGAAATAGAGAAACGAGAGAGGGGAGATGGAGGAGTGAAATAGAGAAACGAGAGAGAGGAGATGGAGGAGTGAAATAGAGAAACGAGAGAGAGGAGATGGAGGAGTGAAATAGAGAAACGAGAGAGGGGCGATAGAGGAGTGAAATAGAGAAACGAGAGAGGGGAGATAGAGGAGTGAAATAGAGAAACGAGAGAGAGGAGATGGAGGAGTGAAATAGAGAAACGAGAGAGGGGGTGATGGAGGAGTGAAATAGAGAAACGAGAGAGGGGAGATGGAGGAGTGAAATAGAGAAACGAGAGAGGGGAGATAGAGGAGTGAAATAGAGAAACGAGAGAGGGGAGATGGAGGAGTGAAATAGAGAAACGAGAGAGGGGAGATGGAGGAGTGAAATAGAGAAATGAGAGAGAGGAGATAGAGGAGTAGAATAGAGAAACGAGAGAGGGGAGATAGAGGAGTAGAATAGAGAAACGAGAGAGGGGGAGATGGAGGAGTGAAATATAGAAACGAGAGAGGGGAGATGGAGGAGTGAAATAGAGAAACGAGAGAGGGGGTGATGGAGGAGTGAAATAGAGAAACGAGAGAGGGGAGATAGAGGAGTAGAATAGAGAAACGAGAGAGGGGAGATAGAGGAGTAGAATAGAGAAACGAGAGAGGGGAGATGGAGGAGTGAAATAGAGAAACGAGAGAGGGGGAGATGGAGGAGTGAAATAGAGAAACGAGAGAGGGGAGATAGAGGAGTGAAATAGAGAAACGAGAGAGAGGAGATAGAGGAGTGAAATAGAGAAACGAGAGAGGAGATGGAGGAGTGAAATAGAGAAACGAGAGAGAGGAGATGGAGGAGTGAAATAGAGAAACGAGAGAGGAGATGGAGGAGTGAAATAGAGAAACGAGAGAGAGGAGATGGAGGAGTGAAATAGAGAAACGAGAGAGGGGAGATGGAGGAGTGAAATAGAGAAACGAGAGAGAGGAGATGGAGGAGTGAAATAGAGAAACGAGAGAGGGGAGATAGAGGAGTGAAATAGAGAAACAAGAGAGGGGAGATGGAGGAGTGAAATAGAGAAACGAGAGAGGGGAGATGGAGGAGTGAAATAGAGAAACAAGAGAGGGGAGATGGAGGAGTGAAATAGAGAAACGAGAGAGGGGAGATGGAGGAGTGAAATAGAGAAACAAGAGAGGGGAGATGGAGGAGTGAAATAGAGAAACGAGAGGGGAGATAGAGGAGTGAAATAGAGAAATGAGAGAGAGGAGATGGAGGAGTGAAATAGAGAAACGAGAGAGGGGAGATGGAGGAGTGAAATAGAGAAACAAGAGAGGGGAGATGGAGGAGTGAAATAGAGAAACAAGAGAGGGGAGATGGAGGAGTGAAATAGAGAAACGAGAGAGGGGAGATGGAGGAGTGAAATAGAGAAACGAGAGGGGAGATAGACGAGTGAAATAGAGAAACGAGAGAGGGGAGATAGAGGAGTGAAATAGAGAAACAAGAGAGGGGAGATAGAGGAGTGAAATAGAGAAACGAGAGAGGGGAGATGGAGGAGTGAAATAGAGAAACGAGAGAGGGGAGATGGAGGAGTGAAATAGAGAAACGAGAGAGAGGAGATGGAGGAGTGAAATAGAGAAACGAAAGAGGGGAGATGGAGGAGTGAAATAGAGAAACGAGAGAGGGGAGATGGAGGAGTGAAATAGAGAAACGAGAGAGGGGAGATGGAGGAGTGAAATAGAGAAACGAGAGAGGGGAGATAGAGGAGTGAAATAGAGAAACGAGAGAGGGGAGATGGAGGAGTGAAATAGAGAAACGAGAGAGGGGAGATGGAGGAGTGAAATAGAGAAACGAGAGAGGGGAGATGGAGGAGTGAAATAGAGAAACGAGAGAGAGGAGATGGAGGAGTGAAATAGAGAAACGAGAGAGAGGAGATAGACGAGTGAAATAGAGAAACGAGAGAGGGGAGATAGAGGAGTAGAATAGAGAAACGAGAGAGAGCAGATAGAGGAGTGAAATAGAGAAACGAGAGAGGGGAGATGGAGGAGTGAAATAGAGAAACGAGAGAGGGGAGATAGAGGAGTGAAATAGAGAAACAAGAGAGGGGAGATGGAGGAGTGAAATAGAGAAACGAGAGAGGGGAGATGGAGGAGTGAAATAGAGAAACGAGAGAGGGGAGATAGAGGAGTGAAATAGAGAAACGAGAGAGGGGAGATGGAGGAGTGAAATAGAGAAACGAGAGAGGGGAGATGGAGGAGTGAAATAGAGAAACGAGAGAGAGGAGATAGAGGAGTGAAATAGAGAAACGAGAGAGGGGAGATAGAGGAGTGAAATAGAGAAACGAGAGAGGGGAGATAGAGGAGTGAAATAGAGAAACGAGAGAGGGGAGATGGAGGAGTGAAATAGAGAAACGAGAGAGGGGAGATAGAGGAGTAAAACAGAAAGTAGAGAGAGAGGAATGAAAGATAGAAGTGAAGAAGACAGAGAAAAAAGGAACGAAAGAGAAGGACGAGGAATAAAATCGGGAATCAAGAGAGAGCGATATTGTTTTTTGATGTTCTAGATAGCACTAAAAAGGGGTTCTTCTATTGTTACAAGCTTGACATCACGACTATAGCAGAACCCTTTTTGCTATATTTCTCCAGGCAGAGAACCCTTTAATTATGCAAAGCGTTCTTTGAGAGTAGAACCACTGTCTGGACCTGTAAAGAACCATCTGTTTAAAGTGCAGTCTTATTAAAGTGTTTATTCTCTACTGTACAGACTGTCTCTTTAATATACCAGTGTTGTTTGATTGATGCCAGTATGAAAGTGTTTAATGCACATTTTAAAACATATAGATCTGGTCCTAAAATCTGATTGGCTGAGCTCTGTAAACTCCCTGATATATGTAAACCTGTGACCGAGCATCTGAACACTGTATCACTGCGCCACATCACGGAAAACCATTGTGCTCTTAATGGAATAATACGGAGCCCCGCTGGTGACATCCTGTATAAATAAAAATAATGTGTGGCCACGTCTTATTAACGCGTGGGAATGAGATCCTAATGCGTGGCCACGACATAGTAAGGTATGGGAACGAGATTGCGGCCATGCGTTATTTTTATTTATACAGGATGTCACCAGCGGGGCTCCGTAGAATAATCCTCTCTGGATCCGTTCACATTACCAGGCACAAATCCGATGTTTTGTGACTCAGATCTGGTGTTTTCAGGGCTGTGTGGACACAAATCTGATCTCTTCAAATCCGACCGATGCCACTTTCATATGTGGTCACGTGACCTTAATGTGATGCTCAGATCGGAATTCATGCGCTTATTTTCTGCTGCGCCGTCATTCCGCGTTACCATGGCAACCGCGCCGAACAGACGTCAGAGCCTGTAAACGGTGGAAAAGCAGCTCATCTCACCTTTTCCTCCTCCGTCTGGCTCTAATAATGAAGCTGAGAGCTGATCAGAGTTAATGATCTTCTCAGCGAAGCTCGTTCTGCTCGTTAGTTTGTGCTGATGATGCGGTGATTCAGTCACGTGACGTTACAGAGTGGGAGGAGCTCAGAGGGTCATTTCAGGAGCCGGTTCATCACATTAATGACAGGTTTGAGTCTCTTACCTAAACCAATGTGAACCGTCGAGGCAGAGAGATCAGATCTGAGCAACAAGGCTTGCAATGTGAATGTAGCTTTCTGCTGGCATGGATCTCCAAGTGAACTGATGAAGTAAGAACCCATTTTTCTGACAATTTATGTTCTTATCTAGAACCAGGCTGGTCAGCTAGCCAACAGCCTTAACAGCTCCATCATTAACATCACAGGCTTTGGTTATTTTAACAATAGGAGTCTTGCCCAAGGACACAGGGGTATAGTGTAGCTTGCCCTGGTTGGGGATTGAACCCAAGTCTACAGCATATAAGGCAGAGAGTGTTACCCACTACACTAACCAACCACTACATTATCCAACCACTACACTATCCGACCACTACACTAACCAACCACTACACTATCCAACCACTACACTATCCAACCACTACACTAACCGACCACTACACTATCCGACCACTACACTAACCGACCACTACACTATCCGACCACTACACTATCGGACCACTACACTAACCGACCACTACACTATCCGACCACTACACTAACCGACCACTACACTAACCGACCACTACACTATCCAACCACTACACTAACCGACCACTAACCAACCACTACACTATCCAACCACTACACTAACCAACCACTACACTATCCAACCACTACACTAACCAACCACTACACTATCCGACCACTACACTAACCGACCACTACACTAACCGACCACTACACTAACCGACCACTACACTATCCAACCACTACACTAACCGACCACTACACTATCCAACCACTACACTAACCAACCACTACACTATCCGACCACTACACTATCCGACCACTACACTAACCGACCACTACACTAACCAACCACTACACTATCCAACCACTACACTAACCAACCACTACACTATCCAACCACTACACTAACCAACCACTACACTATCCAACCACTACACTATCCGACCACTACACTAACCAACCACTACACTATCCGACCACTACACTAACCAACCACTACACTATCCAACCACTACACTATCCGACCACTACACTAACCAACCACTACACTATCCGACCACTACACTAACCAACCACTACACTATCCAACCACTACACTATCCGACCACTACACTATCCAACCACTACACTATCCGACCACTACACTATCCGACCACTACACTATCCGACCACTACACTATCCGACCACTACACTATCCAACCACTACACTATCCGACCACTACACTAACCGACCACTACACTATCCGACCACTACACTAACCGACCACTACACTATCCAACCACTACACTAACCGACCACTACACTATCCAACCACTACACTATCCGACCACTACACTATCCGACCACTAAACTAACCAACCACTACACTATCCAACCACTACACTATCCGACCACTACACTATCCGACCACTACACTAACCGACCACTACACTAACCGACCACTACACTATCCAACCACTACACTAACCAACCACTACACTATCCGACCACTACACTATCCGACCACTACACTAACCGACCACTACACTATCCAACCACTACACTAACCAACCACTACACTAACCGACCACTACACTATCCGACCACTACACTATCCGACCACTACACTATCCGACCACTACACTAACCGACCACTACACTATCCGACCACTACACTATCCGACCACTACACTATCCGACCACTACACTAACCGACCACTACACTATCCGACCACTACACTATCCGACCACTACACTAACCGACCACTACACTAACCGACCACTACACTATCCAACCACTACACTATCCGACCACTACACTAACCGACCACTACACTATCCAACCACTACACTATCCGACCACTACACTAACCGACCACTACACTATCCAACCACTACACTAACCAACCACTACACTAACCGACCACTACACTATCCAACCACTACACTATCCAACCACTACACTATCCGACCACTACACTAACCGACCACTACACTATCCGACCACTACACTATCCGACCACTACACCATCCGACCACTACACCAACCACTACACTAACCAAAACCACTACACTAACCAACCACTACACTATCCGACCACTACACTATCCGACCACTACACTATCCGACCACTACACTATCCGACCACTACACTAACCAACCACTACACTATCCAACCACTACACTAACCAACCACTACACTAACCAACCACTACACTAACCAACCACTACACTATCCGACCACTACACTATCCGACCACTACACTATCCGACCACTACACTAACCGACCACTACACTATCCAACCACTACACTAACCAACCACTACACTATCCGACCACTACACTATCCGACCACTACACTATCCGACCACTACACTAACCGACCACTACACTATCCAACCACTACACTAACCAACCACTACACTATCCGACCACTACACTATCCAACCACTACACTAACCAACCACTACACTATCCGACCACTACACTAACCGACCACTACACTATCCGACCACTACACTCTCCGACCACTACACTATCCGACCACTACACTAACCAACCACTACACTATCCGACCACTACACTATCCGACCACTACACTATCCGACCACTACACTAACCGACCACTACACTATCCAACCACTACACTATCCGACCACTACACTATCCGACCACTACACTAACCGACCACTACACTATCCGACCACTACACTATCCGACCACTACACTAACCGACCACTACACTAACCGACCACTACACTATCCGACCACTACACTAACCGACCACTACACTATCCGACCACTACACTATCCGACCACTACACTAACCGACCACTACACTAACCGACCACTACACTATCCAACCACTACACTATCCGACCACTACACTATCCGACCACTACACTAACCGACCACTACACTAACCGACCACTACACTATCCGACCACTACACTGTCCGACCACTACACTATCCTACCACTACACTATCCGACCACTACACTATCCGACCACTACACTATCCGACCACTACACTATCCGACCACTACACTATCCGACCACTACACTATCCAACCTTATTAAAGCGGTCTACAAATGTCACTTGAATGTCTTTCACGTTTCAAATGTTCGCGTTTCAGTCAGAAGTCGCGTCAAACCGCGTAGGAGTGGATATCGTGGATTTAAGAAGGGCTTCTAACGCGGCTCAGCCAATGAGCTTTTAGGACCGGAGCTGTCCGTTTTACATATATATTTAATGTACACCAGTTTGACGTCCAGTCTGTATGTCGTGTGTAACAGCGCGCAGCTGCAGATTCTCCGGTTCTGTTCTGAGTGTTTTTTTTTCAGTCTGAGCTGAAATGTGATCCAGCGAGGTGCGCGCGTGCGTGTGTGCGTGTGTGTGTGTGTGTGTCTGTTTGCGCGCGCGCGCGCGCGTGCGTGTGTGTGTGAGAGAGAGGTGGGCTGGGTAAAACGCTCCACAGCCTGGCTCTGTGCTGCAGTCAGTCTCGCGAGCCTATAAAGCCGCCGCTCTCCTGGCTGTGGTCGCGCTCGTGCGGACGGGACGGAGCCCGCGTGCTGCTGATGGGGCAGTGGAGCAGTGTGTTTCTCCGCTCGTGCTGAAGTTTCGCTGGTCTTTCAGGAAGTTTCGGGAGCACTGAGCGCGCGCCGCTCCTCGGTTCTGCCCTTCGCTCGCGAAAGTTCGTCTCTACCTAAATGGACTTCAGCTAAGTGTTCCGCGAGCGCGTGACCGTGACTGAAGCTCGTGCGTAGATCGAGGGCTCTGCGCGAGAGAGAGAGAGAGAGGGAGAGAGAGAGAGAGTGCGCGAGCGAGTGAGATGGGACCCCGGCACCGGTGGAGTGTCCGCGCGCCGCTGCTGTTGCTGTTGCTGTTGGTTGGAGTCGCGCGCGCCACATGGAGCTCCGGACCGTACCGGTACAGCGGCGCGAGCAACACCGAGCACAGGAGGTAGGACCACCCGGGGCAGATACGGAGGGGCAGATAAAGGGAAAAGTGGGTAGTTATGAGGTAAAAAGGATCAGATAGAGGAGACAGAGGGGAGTTCTGAGGTAAAGGGGGCAGATAGAGGAGACAGAGGGGAGTTCTGAGGTAAAGGGGGCAGATAGAGGAGACGGAGGGTAGTTATGGGGTAAAGGGGGTGGACAGAGGGGAGTTCTGAGGTAAAGGGGGCAGATAGAGGAGACAGAGGGGAGTTCTGAGGAAAAGGGGGCAGATTGAGGGGAGTTCTGAGGTAAAGGGGGCAGATAGAGGAGACAGAGAGTAGTTATGAGGTAAAAAGGATCAGATAGAGGGGACAGAGGGTAGTTATGGGGTAAAGGGGGCAGACAGAGGGGAAATAGGGTAGTTATGTGCTAAAGGGGGCATGGAGAGAGGAAAGAATTTAGTTATGGAGTAAAGGAGGCAGACAGAGGAGAAAGGTTAGATAGAGGGGAAAGTGGGGCATTATGGTAGGAGGTATGAAGAGCCAGGGTAAAGGAGGCAGTTACAAAAAAGGAAGGCAGTTATAAGTTAAAGGGGGCAGTTAAGGAATAACACTTGACTCGGACGATCAGCTCATTACCCAGCTGTTCGTACGGTTAGCAGACTGAGGAGCAGCGCTAATGCAGGGTGTAGTAAAGTTCAGTACTGTGGTTCTTGACCTGCAGCTGTATTGGACTTCTACAGTAATTACATCAGTGCACACTACATCATTACATTACATTACATTACTACACTGCACATTACATTACATTACTACACATTACATTACTACACTACACTACATTACTACACATTACATTACTGCACATTACATTACATTATTAAACATTACAGTACATTACATTACTGCACATTACATTACTACACATTACATTACTGCTCATTACTTTACTACACATTACATTACATTACTGCACATTACATTACTGCACATTACATTACTACACATTACATTACTGCACATTACATTACTACACATTACATTACATTACTTTACATTACATTACTGCACATTACATTACATTATTAAACAGTACAGTACATTACATTACTGCACATTACATTACTGCACATTACATTACTGCACATTACATTACTACACATTACATTACAGCACTTTACGTTACTACACATTACATTACATTACTGCACAATACATTACTGCACATTACATTACTGCACATTACAATACTACACATTACATTACTGCACATTACATTACTGCACATTACATTACTGCACAATACATTACTGCACATTACATTACATTACTGCACATTACAATACTACACATTACATTACAGCACTTTACGTTACTACACAATACATTACATTACTGCACAATACATTACTGCACATTACATTACTACACATTACATTACAATACTACACATTACATTACTGCACATTACATTACTACACATTACATTACAATACTACACATTACATTACTGCACATTACATTACAGCACTTTACGTTACTACACAATACATTACATTACTGCACATTACATTACTACACATTACATTACATTACTGCACATTACATTACTGCACATTACATTACAGCACATTACATTACTGCACATTCGTACTGGCCTTGCGGGTTTCCCAGTCCTGCTTCTGGAGTTAGGAACACATGAACAAGCTGTTATGAGGTCTGCTTGACATGTAACTGTGAAGTGGCTCTGTGGCCTGCGGTAAATCTGGCCCTCACTTTGAAAGGCAGCCTTTTCTGAAGTGCTTCCCAATCCTGCTCATGGAGTTCCCCCTGAGCGCTGCTGAGCTCCCCACATCTGATTCAACTCTTTGGTTCGTTACTAAGCCAATGGGGATGTTGAAGCAGAGGGACAATATATATGCGGTACTGAGACGTAATAACCTGTGTAGTGATGCGGTGTTGACCTGCAGCAGTTCTGCTGGACAGGCTGATGATTAACAGCTTCTTCTGCTTGTAGGCTAACCTAGTGTTTCCTAACCTGACCCTTGCACTGACCATTCCAGCGTCCTCCTGCTCTATCACACCTGATTCCTTCAGCTCATTAACAAGCCCTCCGTGAGGTTGAAAACAGAAGCAGAGAAACACTAAACTATGCGGTAGGGTGAGCTGCTGAGCGCGGCAGAGAGACGAGAGAGACGTCAGAGACGTCTCTGGGTGTAATCACTTCACTATTACCTGTTTAGAAGAGCTGCAGATGTGCGCTCCAGCTCTTCATAGCCGGGCGTCCTTTCATGTGGGCTGCTGAGGAATGTCAGCCCACCCTCCAGTCCACTTCCTCATGTTATTTTACAGTAACAGTAGTCCAGCCTGACAGAGCCTCTTGCACAAATGTCAAGACACAAAGAAACGCTCTCAAAGCGCCGTGAAGACGGAGCGCCGCCCGTGTTTATTCCCGTAGTAGCCTAGCCACTGTGCGCTGTGCACTCCCTGCGGTCCACCGTCTCCTTTCAGTTCAATAGAAAGAGCCTCAGCACACCAAACAGATCTCACATCCATCTAACTGTCCGCATTGTGTGTGTGACAGTGGGCTTCCTCTTTCCTGTGGAAACGCTCAGCTCTCTCCCATCCGCGCTCTTAGTCATCGTCTGTCTGTGTGGAATCTCGGACCAGCTTTGCCCGACTGGCTAACTCTGGGCATTCCAACGTGATGGGCAGCCGCTGAAGCTGGATGCTCTGAGAAGGTCTGAAGCTGTTTAGTACAGTTCCTGGCCTTTTATTTGATAAGCAAACATTGCAGTGCATTCGTGAGGTTGTGCTTCTACTAGAACTAGGGCTGCAACCAACGACTGATTCGATTATTCGGATTAAATTTTATATGTGTATTAGCTTTTAAATTTAGCTTGAGGTTGTTTGATGCATTTGCTAACTAAAGATGAACAACATTCAGTTGTTCACTGGTTTAATGAACTTTCCTGCTAGTACAAAAGATAAAAAAAAAAACTTCCAAACTTCATGTGGCCTTCAGATCAGCTCAAGAACAGCGTAGAGAGCTTCATGGAATGGGTTTCCATGGCCGAGCAGCTGCATCCAAGCCTTACATCACCAAGCGCAATGCAAAGTGTGGAATGCAGTGGAGTAAAGCGCCGCCACTGGACTCTAGAGCAGTGGAGACGTGTTCTCTGGAGTGACCAATCACGCTTCTCCGTCTGGAAATCCGATGGACGAGTCTGGGTTTGGCGGTTGCCAGGAGACGGTACTTGTCTGACTGCATTGTGCCGAGTTTAAAGTTTGGTGGAGGGGGGATCATGGTGTGGGGGTGTTTTTCAGGAGTTGGGCTCGGCCCCTTAGTTCCAGTGAAAGGAACTCTTAAAGCTTCAGCACCAAGAGATTTTGGACAATTTCATGCTCCCAACTTTGTGGGAACAGTTTGGGGACGGCGGTTAGGGAGGTTAGGGAACCAGCCTTGTGACCGGAAGGTCGCCCGATCGATCCCCTGAGCTGGCAGTACATGATTGAGGAGTCCTTGAGCAAGGCTCCTAACTCCCAACTACTCCCTAGGTTCTCTGCAATGAACCGTTTCACATAAAATCACTCTGCAGTGTTTTCTTTACGTCGCAATGAGAAACTTAGAAAAAACTGGAAGAAAAGTGAAATTCCCCTTCAAGGCCAAAGCATTAGCCGATGAAGCTCCCTGAGGCTTTCATATCAGGGTTTGCTGATGAAGGGATGTGAAAGCTGTCAAGCTGAAAACAGTTTGTTTGCTTCTAAAATTGATCTGTTAGCTGCTTTGTGAAGCGAACAGCCTGACTAACATTTAATGTGATTGATTAAGAAGTTTGACTTTATTTACATTTTTGATGAAAAGTCACAGCATAAGCATCTCAGTCAGGTGGGACGCGATGTTTGTTTATTCACCTAAACCTTGTCAGAGAACAGATCTGGTTGATTAACTGGGGAAAAAAAGGTTTTAAAACTTTTACTTACCGTGAATAGTTCATATTTATATCTGGAGTGTCTGTAATAAACAACATTTTCACCGTACACTTTTGCATCAGTGCGATAGACCGATAACTACATTCTCTCGTGAGCGCCCTCTAGTGCCTGATCTACCTGAAAACCATGTCCAAGTTGGAGTGTCTCCCTTACAAGCAACCTCTTGGTGGGTTCAGGCTGGTTTCCTCCCTTTCAGTGACGCGCAGTTGATTGCTTGTAGCTTCGCCTTGTTGACAAACTTCAGTCTGCAAAAAGTTCAGATCCACAAAGTGCTTTGCATTCCGGTGCTGCTGGATCAAAACCTCCATTTTTGTCATTTTTCAGGTTTTTTTTTTTTAATTATTATGTCTGGTTACACTGACTTACCTTAAAAGTGCCTATGTTTTTTCCTTCTAGCTGTAAAGTCACCATGTTGGAGATCATTTTATTTGGACAGCAGTGAATGCGATCTGGATCCAGCGCTCGCTCTGTGGGAGCAGACTCCAGGCTCTTAGCGTCTGGACCCACGGGGCTGCTGCTGAAGCTCAGCTGTCAGACGAGGCCTGTCAGAGTCTTATAAACCTCCCTAAAGGCCTTTAGCCAGCTACCTACTGCCGCTACACGCACGCTGAGGCCGATAGGGACCGTAAACAAACCCTTAGCTGCTCTCGCTCACCCACCCGCACTGACAGGTGACAGATGGACAGTAGCTCGAAGCTCATCTTCGCAGCAGTTCATGCTGCATGTCCAGTGGGTGGCTGAATGTGCAATGACAGGCTATAACTGACCTGAAGCGAAGCTGGACAGAGTTAACAGACTGCTGCTGACAACTCATTCAGCTTTAGGCATGAAGTGATCTTTGCTTAGAGTCACTACATATTATTCAGTGTCCAGTTAAAGCTGGACTTCGCTGCTGTAGCCAATTCAGTCTAGGCAGGTGGGAAATGACAGTGCCATATATAATGTTAGCTCCATTGAAGTCCACTGAAATTAGTGATGAGTGTAAAGGTAAATCCCTGCGATGGACTGGCGACCTGTCCAGGGTGTGTCCTGCCTTTCACCCAAGCTGGGATAGGCTCCAGCACCCCTGCGACCCAGAAGGTGAAGCGGATTAGAAGATACCCCTTGTTTTTTACCCCTACCCCTTCTTTTTGAGGGTCACCCTAACACCTTGTTCCTGAGCTACAGGGCAGTGGTTGAGATCTTCCCTCTGAAATGAGCCCCTCTAATAAAGGAGCATCACTTCATTAACAGCTACCAGCGCCGCTCTGTAGGCGACCCTGCCCGTCTGCAGGGACAGCAGAGGAGGGGAAAGTTCAGCTCCTCACTGCTGGGCTTTAGTTACATTTAGGGATCAGACGCCTTCAAAGAGGGGGGCAATTATTTATTACCACCCCCCCTAATTCTTCAGTGATATGAAGCTGAAGTCAGAGATTCTCCAGAATCTTGTTCGAATTTTCCTGATCCACCAGCATTCCTAATGCCTGAGGCGCCAAAACGTAATCGCTGCTCCATTTAAGGTGGAACGGGAATGTTAGTTAGTTAACTAACAAGACAGTAGCACTAATAGCGAATTTATTCTGCTTGTTATGAAGAAAATTACCAAAATATATTATTGTATTGTAAATGATTGTAACTTTTTTAACAGACAAAATTCTCACGTTTGTGGGTTTCTTTGGTCTCTTGTTCTCCGTCTTGCTGGTTTTTCTGTTTTTCTCATATCTCTCTGTTTGGAGTCTCTGAAAAACCTCCGTCTGGAGGGTCATGTAGCCCCAACACTTCGCCCCACCCCTCTATCTCAGTAAGAATCAGGACACCCTGCCTCTAGACATGAATGCACAAAACAGAGGGGTAGGGCCAAGTGGCAGGGGCGAGGGGTGGAATGGGATTGGACCTACATGTAGGTCTGTAAGGTCTTAATTGTTGTCAGGGCTCAGGAAACAAACAACATGAACAACTACAAATATTTCATAAAGCCTGCTTCTTTTTAACCGTTCAATAAATCGTCTTTTGTTTTATTTTCTTATCCACTGACTGGTGAAAATCAGTGGTTTGAAAAGCGTGTTGTTTGACATGATCACGTCATGCGATATCTGCATTTTGATTGGCTGTTTCATGAAACTTGTTTCATGAAATTGAGACACTTGCAACTGTTGCTGCTGAGTTTCAAAAGAGTCACAGGACGCTTTACATTAAATGCGACTTGGTTTCGTGTGGGTTCCTCCTAAAGTTGCATGAAAGTTTCACCATGTAAGGCCAGCCTTTTGGTGGGCTTTTATACAACACATTTGTGACTATTAGCCTGAGACTTTCATGAAAGTAAAACTTTCATGCAACTTGTTGCCTGCAACGTGACAGTGACACAATGCAATTCAGTGGCGATCAAAGTTGCACGCAACATGTGCAGTTACTCTAATAGTTAGCCAAATTCGAAGCTGGTATTTGCTGATGCACCCTATAGTTCTCAATGTGAAGTCATCGTTGAGGTGTGATTTACATATTTGCAGCAATTTTATCACGATCTTCGTTTATTTTATCGTCGTTCTTCGTATATAAAATTGTCTTTTATTTTTTTTATAAGGTTACTATATTGTCACGGTTCAGGGAACTAACCAAATCAAAACTACTAACATTGCATCAAGTCTTTTTTTTATTATCTATGCCTGTTAGCCTGAAATCTACAGTCATTTTCTCTCCATCTCCTTCATAATCATGTTTCCTGACAGTGTGTCTTGTTGAAGCCGTGCATGTTTGTGGTGGAAGTTTGCAAATTGAATGCTTAACACAAGTTTCAGCCCCCAGACAGGCTGTGATCTCCGCAGGCCGCCGGTGAGAAGGAGAATCTTTAAATATTTACCCTGTTCACGTCCTGGTGTGGGTTCTCTGAGTGTGTGTGTGTGTGTGTGTGTGTGTGTGTGTGTGTGTGTGTGTGTGTGATGTCTCTGAAGTGTGCAGGTGTGGAGGAGTGTCTGAGTCCTCTTCATTGTAAAGTTTATCTCCTATCAGTCAAACTCAGAGGACAGACGGTGTTTACCAAACACATGCAGCTGGACCCCACCGCATGCTGCAGGCCTGAGAGTGGAGGTGGGGGTGGGGGGCTAGTTTACTGCAGTAAGATAAAGAGATCCAGCATCAGTGCCATAAAGCTGAGTTTCCCAGCCCTGGTCCTGGTGGTCTCCTCTGCTGAAGATGTTTCTGTTTTACTGCTCTAACCTACTCGGCTCAGTTCAGGACTAAATCGGCTCGTTTACCTTAGAAGTGGCATTTGTTGATAACAAAAGCATGTTGTCGTTTTATTGGGGCTGTAAAATGATTAAGATCATGAACCACATTTGTAATATATACCATATATATCGTGTGTGCAGTCAGTGGTTCAGCTCCTCTGTGATTGTAGCCCTAGTCTTGTTCATACAGCTTGTGGATTCTTGTTACAGTGGAAGATCTCAAGGGGAACTGGAGCTCCAGCAAGCTGCTGCTTTTGTTAGTTTGCTGCTTGTTGACTTATCCATAGTTCTCTCACAAACGCTGCCCAGCGTAGTCTGCTCTGTCCACTTCTAAAAGTCTTTTGAAAGCATTACAATTTGCTGCTGTCAGGAAAAAAAACCTTGTATCTCCTTTTTTCAGTTTTTGATGTAATTTGAAATTGCCTGTTGCTCTTTACATGGTGTTGAAATTTCATGATGAATGGGTTAAAAGAAATGATCTAAAATTTCTTGGAAAGACGTCTGGTTCCATTGACTTTCGTTGCAAGTAAAGAATGTTTTTTCCTTCTCCTGTAAAGTTAACTTTACAGCTCACTGCAGTTAAGCTTCAGCCCGCACTGATGTAGGTGTGGTTGCTCTTCACAGGTCTCACTGGTGGTGTCCTATGATTTAGGGAGTCCTAACTGGTGGGTGGAATTGGATACGACTAAATTGGGAAGAGAATTGGAAAAAGAAATAACTCATAGCTCATTGAAATTACAAAAAAATACACAAAGATCACAAAAATTCAGTAAATATTAAAATACACCTCATCACTGACTTCATAAATGTACAGTGTATTTAAAAATATAAGCTCCCGCTGTGGCTGTCAGAGCAATCAAGTGCGACTTTGGGTTTGAATTGCTTCGTGTAACTGTCAAGTTGCACAGAACTAGTTGCATGAAAGTTTCACAGTGCAAAGCAAGCATTGGAAGTCACAATTACGGTGGCTCATCAAGACGAGGAGAAACTGCAGAAAGTGTAGATCCTTAACTTTCCACCCGCACCACAGAAGTGACAGCAGTGATGTTCTACACTACATCCAGTCACACAGTGGGGGGTGGGGGGATCGAGACCCCCTCCTTCCCTCAAAGTCAAACATAAATCAAGTGTACCTCACTCTGGCAGCACCAGTGACGGTCACAAGCACTCTCGCGCTCACCGCCGCGGGCGAAGTGTTGGATTTCACACGTCTGTGTGGTGTGAAGTGTTACACTTGCTTAGCGATTGTCGTACACAAGCCTTTCGGTGCCTGACACACAATCACCACTGTGATCTATGGCCCTCTCTGTGTGTCTGTGTGCTTGTTTTTTGTGCATTTTGAGGACAAAAATACTCCTGACTTTGTAGTAGAACCAGAAAAAAAACAGTTCCAACCTACAGAACTGACAAAATCTCTTGACTTTGTAGTAGAACCAGATTAAAACAGTTCCAACCTACAGAACCGACAGAATCTCCTGACTTTGTAGTAGAACCAGATTAAAACAGTTCCAACCTACAGAACCGACAAAATCTCCTGACTTTGTAGTAGAACCAGATTAAAACAGTTCCAACCTACAGAACCAACAAAATCTCCTGACTTTGTAGTAGAACCAGATTAAAACAGTTCCAACCTACAGAACCGACAAAATCTCCTGACTTTGTAGTAGAACCAGATTAAAACAGTTCCAACCTACAGAACCGACAAAATCTCCTGACTTTGTAGTAGAACCAGATTAAAACAGTTCCAACCTACAGAACCGACAAAATCTCCTGACTTTGTAGTAGAACCAGATTAAAACAGTTCCAACCTACAGAACCAACAAAATCTCCTGACTTTGTAGTAGAACCAGATTAAAACAGTTCCAACCTACAGAACCAACAAAATCTCCTGACTTTGTAGTAGAACCAGATTAAAACAGTTCCAACCTACAGAACCAACAAAATCTCTTGACTTTGTAGTTGAACCAGATTAAAACAGTTCCAACCTACAGAACGGAGAAAATCTCCCGACTTTGTAGTAGAACCAGATTAAAACAGTTCCAACCTACAGAACCGACAAAATCTCCTGACTTTGTAGTAGAACCAGATTAAAACAGTTCCAACCTACAGAACCAACAAAATCTCCTGACTTTGTAGTAGAACCAGATTAAAACAGTTCCAACCTACAGAACCAACAAAATCTCTTGACTTTGTAGTTGAACCAGATTAAAACAGTTCCAACCTACAGAACCGACAGAATCTCCTGACTTTGTAGTAGAACCAGATTAAAACAGTTCCAACCTACAGAACCGACAGAATCTCCTGACTTTGTAGTAGAACCAGATTAAAACAGTTCCAACCTACAGGACCGACAAAATCTCCTGACTTTGTAGTAGAACCAGATTAAAACAGTTCCAACCTACAGAACCGACAAAATCTCCTGACTTTGTAGTAGAACCAGATTAAAACAGTTCCAACCTACAGAACCGACAAAATCTCCTGACTTTGTAGTAGAACCAGATTAAAACAGTTCCAACCTACAGAACCAACAAAATCTCCTGACTTTGTAGTAGAACCAGATTAAAACAGTTCCAACCTACAGAACCAACAAAATCTCCTGACTTTGTAGTAGAACCAGATTAAAACAGTTCCAACCTACAGAACCAACAAAATCTCTTGACTTTGTAGTTGAACCAGATTAAAACAGTTCCAACCTACAGAACGGAGAAAATCTCCCGACTTTGTAGTAGAACCAGATTAAAACAGTTCCAACCTACAGAACCGACAAAATCTCCTGACTTTGTAGTAGAACCAGATTAAAACAGTTCCAACCTACAGAACCAACAAAATCTCCTGACTTTGTAGTAGAACCAGATTAAAACAGTTCCAACCTACAGAACCAACAAAATCTCTTGACTTTGTAGTTGAACCAGATTAAAACAGTTCCAACCTACAGAACCGACAGAATCTCCTGACTTTGTAGTAGAACCAGATTAAAACAGTTCCAACCTACAGAACCGACAGAATCTCCTGACTTTGTAGTAGAACCAGATTAAAACAGTTCCAACCTACAGGACCGACAAAATCTCCTGACTTTGTAGTAGAACCAGATTAAAACAGTTCCAACCTACAGAACGGAGAAAATCTCCCGACTTTGTAGTAGAACCAGATTAAAACAGTTCCAACCTACAGAACCGACAAAATCTCCTGACTTTGTAGTAGAACCAGATTAAAACAGTTCCAACCTACAGAACGGAGAAAATCTCCCGACTTTGTAGTAGAACCAGATTAAAACAGTTCCAACCTACAGAACCGACAAAATCTCCTGACTTTGTAGTAGAACCAGATTAAAACAGTTCCAACCTACAGAACCGACAGAATCTCCTGACTTTGTAGTAGAACCAGATTAAAACAGTTCCAACCTACAGAACCGACAGAATCTCCTGACTTTGTAGTAGAACCAGATTAAAACAGTTCCAACCTACAGGACCGACAAAATCTCCTGACTTTGTAGTAGAACCAGATTAAAACAGTTCCAACCTACAGAACCGACAAAATCTCCTGACTTTGTAGTAGAACCAGATTAAAACAGTTCCAACCTACAGGACCGACAAAATCTCCTGACTTTGTAGTAGAACCAGATTAAAACAGTTCCAACCTACAGAACCGACAGAATCTCCTGACTTTGTAGTAGAACCAGATTAAAACAGTTCCAACCTACAGAACGGAGAAAATCTCCTGACTTTGTAGTAGAACCAGATTAAAACAGTTCCAACCTACAGAACGGAGAAAATCTCCTGACTTTGTAGTAGAACCAGATTAAAACAGTTCCAACCTACAGAACCGACAAAATCTCCTGACTTTGTAGTAGAACCAGATTAAAACAGTTCCAACCTACAGAACCGACAGAATCTCCTGACTTTGTAGTAGAACCAGATTAAAACAGTTCCAACCTACAGAACGGAGAAAATCTCCTGACTTTGTAGTAGAACCAGATTAAAACAGTTCCAACCTACAGAACCAACAAAATCTCCTGACTTTGTAGTAGAACCAGATTAAAACAGTTCCAAGCTACAGAACCGACAAAATCTCCTGACTTTGTAGTAGAACCAGATTAAAACAGTTCCAACCTACAGAACCAACAAAATCTCCTGACTTTGTAGTTGAACCAGATTAAAACAGTTCCAACCTACAGAACCGACAGAATCTCCTGACTTTGTAGTAGAACCAGATTAAAACAGTTCCAACCTACAGAACCGACAAAATCTCCTGACTTTGTAGTAGAACCAGAAAAAAACAGTTCCAACCTACAGAACTGACAAAATCTCTTGACTTTGTAGTAGAACCAGATTAAAACAGTTCCAACCTACTGAACCGACAAAATCTCCTGACTTTGTAGTAGAACCAGATTAAAACAGTTCCAACCTACAGAACCGACAAAATCTCCTGACTTTGTAGTAGAACCAGATTAAAACAGTTCCAACCTACAGAACGGAGAAAATCTCCTGACTTTGTAGTAGAACCAGATTAAAACAGTTCCAACCTACAGAACCGACAAAACACTTTGAAAGCTCCATGCGTAATTTTTTAACCTGTGGTTGAAGTTTTAAGGGGTGGAGGGTTAAGGGTTCAGTTAATGATTAAGGGCTTGTCTATTAATAAATGAAACCATGTTCGTTTATATTTGTGAAGTAGCGTTATTTATTATCGGTACCTGTATTGTTATTACATACGTATAAAACTGCGACGTGTTATTACATTCAAAGCCAGCACGACCAGCCCTGCCAACAGCTTCGTCCCCAGAGCTCCGGCGCTCATTAACCACAGTGGACACTTCACACTTTAACCATAAACTGACCCCTACAACCTCCTTACTGCACTGCAGCAGCTCCTCTGTAGTGCTTATTTGCACAAACGTTCACGTTATTCTGAATGTAATAGTTATGATGTTGAATTTCCCCTCAGACCTGCATGTGTACAGAGGTATACACTCACTGGCCACTTTATTAGGTACACCTTGCTAGTAAAAGGCTGGACCCCCTTTTTCCTTCAGAACTGCCTTCATTCTTCGTGCCAGACTTTCAACAAGGTGTTGGAAACGTTCCTCAGAGATTCTGGTTGGTTATTTGAGCTCCTGTTGCCTTTCTATCATCTGGAACCAGTCTGCCCGTTCTCCTCTGACCTCTCACATCAACAAGGCATTTTCGTCCACACAACTGACCGCTCACTGGATATTTCCTCTTTTTCGGACCGTTCTCTGTAAACCCTAGAGATGGTTGTGTGTGAAAATCCCAGTAGATCAGCAGTTTCTGAAATACTCAGACCAGCCCGTCTGGCACCAACAACCACGCCACGTTCAAAGTCCCTTAAATCCCCTTTCTTCCCCGTTCTGATGCTCGGTCTGCACTTCAGCAAGTCGTCTTGACCACCTCTACATGCCTAAATGCAGTGAGCTGCGGCCGTGTGATTGGCTGATCAGCTATCTGTGTTAACAAGCAACTGAGCGGTGAGCGTAGGAGGAGGTGGTGTTAAGGTGATGGCTGTTCGGTGTGGTGTGTGTCGGTGTTTGTCCTGTAAGTAAACATCTCCAATGTGACCTTGAGCGATAGCGCCTACTCTTTTTTGGCTGTGACCTTTGATCCTCTGTAG
>NC_051230.1:3586153-3598653 GCF_015220715.1 Pygocentrus nattereri | reverse complement strand
TAGATAGATAGATAGATAGATAGATAGAGGTAGGGAGGGAGGGATAGATAGATAGATAGATAGATAGATAGATAGATAGATAGATAGATAGATAGACAGATAGATAGATAGATAGATAGATAGATAGATAGATAGAGGTAGGGAGGGAGGGATAGATAGATAGATAGATAGATAGATAGATAGATAGATAGATAGATAGACAGACAGACAGATAGATAGATAGATAGATAGATAGATAGATAGATAGATAGATAGATAGATAGAGGGAGGGAGGGATAGATAGATAGATAGACAGATAAATAGATAGATAGATAGATAGATAGATAGATAGATAGATAGATAGATACATAGATAGAGGGAGGGATAGATGGATGGAGGGAGGGAGGGAGAGATGGATAGATGGAGGGAGGGAGGGATGGATGGATAGATGGGGATGGATGGATGGATGGATGGAAAGATAGAGGGAGGGAGGGAGAGAGGGATGGATGGATAGATGGGGGAGGGAGGGACAGATGGATGGATGGATGGATGGAAAGATAGATGGAGGGAGGGAGGGATGGATAGATGGGGGAGGGAGGGACGGATGGATGGATGGATGGAAAGATAGATGGAGGGAGGGAGGGATGGATAGATGGAGGGAGGGAGGGATGGATGAATGGATGGAGGGATAGACAGATACTGTATTGACCCCGAAGGAAATTTAGCATTTCTACAAACTTTGCACCCAAAATTTCTACACACTTAATATGACGGTTCTTCAAGGAACCATAAGTTCTGTATAGAACCATTTGCATGCTTTGCATGGTAAAGCGGTTGTTCTGATTGACGGAGAATGTGTTGTATATGGTTCTGTATACAGTCTGTATACCCCTGAAAATGCTCAGTGGTCCGCCATGGAGCAGGAAACGTTCTCGCTTTACAAAGCTGACTGGACTCGCATGAGCCTGAGGACGTTCCGCAACATCTGGGTGGAGCAGCCGCAGACGGCGGTGATCTTTTTTTTCATTCTAACTGGATTCGTCTCTCCGGGCTTGTGTGACGATGTTGCCGCGCTCTGCTGTTCTGAACGGGGGCCTGACTCGCCGTTCGGGTGTGGGGGAGAGAGAGAGGTTCTCCAGTGGAACAGCAGGGCACCGTCGGTTTTGTGGCCTGACCGCAGCGCTCTGCAGTCGGGAGCTGCAGAGCTAATTGCAGCATTGTGCTAGGTTTTCGTGGGAGGAAGAAAAGAAAAGCAAAAGAGATGAAAAATGAGAGTAGGAGAAGAAAAAAAAGCAAAACAAGAGAAGCCAAAGAGCCCCTGCTCTCTCTCTCCCTCTCCCTCTCCCCCCACGCTGGTGTTGTGTTCCAGATAGTGTGGGAAACGACCCTGAAGGTCTGCTTTCAGAAGTTCAGAGCAGAACTTGTTCTCCGTACAGATTATGTGTAATGACTGAGCTAAAATTCGGCCAAACTTAGACTCACGCAGAACACGAAGAGCTGCCGAATTGACGTTTTCTACACACTGTAGCTCAACTAAGGCCTGCTTTTTACCCCGACCCCTTGTTTTCTAGTGTCACCTTCCCCACTTGGACCTGAGCCTACAAGGCAGTGGTTGAGATCTTCCCTCTGAAATGAGACCCTCTAATAAAAGAGCATCACTTCATTAACAGCTACCAGCGCCGCTCTGTAGGCGACCCTGCCCGTCTGCAGGGGCAGCAGAGGAGGGGGAAGTTCAGCTCCTCACTGCTGGGCTTTAGTTACATTTAGGGATCAGACGCCTTCAAAGAGGGGGGCAATTATTTATTATCACCCCCCCTAATTCTTCACTGATATGAAGCTGAAGTCAGAGATTCTCTAGATTCTTGTTCGAATTTTCCCGTTCCACCTTAAATAGTGCAGCAGTTTCATTCTGGCTCTTTAGGCATCAGAACTGCTGGACTATTTAAGGTGGAACAGGAATGTTAGCTAGGCTTTAGCGTACTATCAGTGATTTTTTTATGCTTGTTATGAAGAAAAACGACCAAAATCCACTGAAAAAACATTAAACTAAGTTAATACAGTGGATTATCGTAATTTTTAACAGTGAAAATTCTCACATTTGTGGGTTTTCTTTGTTTCCTCATATCTCTCTGTTTGGAGTCTCTGAAAAACCTCCGTTTGGAGGGTGGTGTAGCCCCAACACTTTGCCCCACCCCTCTATCTCAACAGAAATCAGGACACCCCACCCCAAGATGTGAACACGCAAAAACGGAGGGCTAAGGGCTCAGTGGTAGGGGTGAGGGGGTGAAATGGGATTGGGCCTAAGTTCTAAATCTAAGAAACTGGATCAAACGAAGTCATTTACATGAGATGTGTAAAACTCCACATATAGTCCCATTCACATGCACACCAGCCTAATCTGATTTAACTGCGCTCTTGTCCCTTGTGTGGTGTTGATGTGTGTTACTCAGTGTCTGCTGGACCCACCAGGTTATTGTTCTTTAAATCAATACAGCCATAACAACTTATGTAAAAATACCAGATGGTTAAAATATCACAAGTAGTATGACACAAGCTCAGTGTAGGGTTCTCCTTTAGCAGCTGTAGCCAGTCAGCAGCCTATCCATGCTGTCCTCTCTCTCTCTCTCTCTCACACACACACACACACACACACACACACACAAACAGCAGGCCATGTAGGAGGAGAACAGAGTGAAGGACACAGCACCTCCACACTTTTACTCCCCACGGGTTCAGCCCAGCACCACATGTGTAGTATAAATGTGTGGGGGGTGAACAGATTGAAGACACTGAAAATGGGTTATTTTATATGATCTTCACTGAAAATGAGCAAAGGCCAAGAATCTGAGGCTGAAATAATAATAAATCGCATCATTTTTCTTTTGGTACACACTGAAAACTGGTCCCACAGACCTGAACACCACACAAGGGTTAGATAATATGTTTTTATTAGAATATTAGATGGTTTTATTAGAACGTATTAGAACGTTAAGGGAGCCTGAGTAACGATTACTCAGCCATTCATTATTGTTACACTAGCGTATACAGTAAAAAGCTGCAGTGAAAGTCAAAGATTGCTGTTGTTCTGGCTTAATGAATCTGACTAATGACTCCCGGCTAATGAAACTAATCAGAGCTCGTTTAGTGTCCTGAACTAATCCGGTTTTCTCCTGAACTGGCTGAACTGAGCGCAGCACTGTTTCTGTCCCGCTGCCAGTTCAGTGCAGAACATAAAGAGCAGGCATGTTTTAAATACCGCACCATATTTTAATCTGGCTGGTGGGCCGGGGGCCAAGTTCAGCCGCAGTAATCCACCCTCGGGCCCTCATGCGTGAGCTGCTGGTGTTGGACTGAGGCTAAAGGAGGCTGACTGGAATTTGTTGAGCACCCAGGGTCTTTGGAAATCCTGACCCCACTGGGATGGTGGAGAAATCACTTTCTAACGTCGGCCGGGCACCAAGCTTTTCTTCTCGGAGGACTCTTGCTTAGTGCAAGTGCTCAACAGAGTTAAGATCACTACACCACAGCTCCCTGAGCGTACCGAAGAAAGGTGGCTGTCCTGCTGCTTTGGCTTTTGCTCAGTACTGAGGCTCTGTTTGAGTGTAGGGGCTGCATTCGGGCAGCGGCTTAAAGGGCCCATTTAATGTAAACACTGTTACAGTCGGTGGTGGACAGTAACTCAGTAAATGTAATTAGTTTCTGTACTTAAGCAGTTTTTTCGTGTTTCTGTGCTGAAGTTTTTCCACTTTTTACTTTCACTCCACTACTGAAAAACAACTTAAATGGAGAAACGACGTTTTCTTCCGACAGCAGCGATATATTAGGACAAAACATTAACTATGCACAGTATTAAGTGCTTAAGCGCAGGTGAACATTTACATGTCGCTGCTGTCAGAACAGAACCTTTGGCATCATTTGAGAAAGCCTGCTGCCCTTTACGTTGTGCGTAAATGTCATGATGGATGGACCAAAAGAAATGACACAGAATGACGTCTGGTTCCATTGACTTGCATTATAAAGTGTGTTTTGTCCTTCTCTCCTGTAACGTTACCATTTTGGAGATTTGAGGTTTTCCTCCGTGACTCTTATTAGTCCCACCTCCAATTCCACCTCCACATTTAACCCATCCATGAAGCGAAACACCACATACGCTCTAGTGAGCACACACACACTAGGGGGCAGTGAGCAAACTTGACCAGAGCGGTGGGCAGCCCAATCCGCAGCGGCCAGGGAGCAGTTGGGGGTTAGGTGTCTTGCTCAAGGACACCTCAGTCATGCGCTGTCGGCTCTGGGGATCGAACCGGCGACTTTCCGGTCATGAGGCTGGATCCATAACCTCCAGCCCATGACTGATCATATCTTGGGCTGCCTATAACTTAGTAGCATGTAAAAATGCCTACGTACATGTATGTAGAGGTGGGCAGTATGACAGTATTTTATCGTTTTGTTATAGTGATCAATAGTAGGCGTTTCTGAGCGTATTGTGGATACGTTCAGTTATTAGAGAGAAATCAGTTTTTATGATGGCAGTTTCTAAATGTAGAACTACATTGTGTGTCATGAGAGAGCTGGTCCTTTCGTGAGAGGCTTGTATGTTGTGATAAACACAGAACACACACACACACACACTCACACACACACACACACACACACAGAGCGGAGCAGTTCAACCCACAGCGCTACCGACGCAGCATGCGGGTGAATAATCGGATTATATTTAGTCCGTATTGTGCGGCTCTGGCTGAGGGGACAGGCTGCTCCTGCAGTGCTGTGGTCTGGACCGCAGTGTGGGTTCTCTGTAAACTGGAGCTGGTGAGAACGAGGGGTCAGTTCCTTTCAACGCCTTTAACTGTGTTCATGCCACTACGGTGGACAAAAAAGTGGATCTAGAACATTGAAGTCTTTTTCTGACAGAATTGTGGCATGTTATTATTACATAAAGGCACTTAAAAGGGAATTCCATCCATTTCTAAACATTTCTACTTAGTTTTATTACTGATAAAGGAAGCAAAGTCAGTCAGAGTGGTTTAATGTGAAAGAGTTTAATGTAGAAAAGCATAGCAACTTTCTTTACAGTGGTGGTGATGGGAACCAGGGGTCGCCATGACTACAACTCGGATATAGACACTTAATTTAATATCAAAAACCACCAGGGAACCTACACGAGTCTTATGAGCTTTATATGGAATGTTGACGATGGAAAAATAGTGGAAAATCTGAAAAAGAAGTTTTTGGGAACTATTTTGCCTCACAGTGCACTGCATGTATCCCACCATCGTGAATGATTAAAAAAAATGCATTTTTGACCAAAATCCTATTGAGACCAAAATTATTGTGTTTATATTATTGTGTAACAGTGTCTCAGACAGTAGGGAATGGATTCATAAGTGTTTCATGTAAACAGTCAGACAGTAAACAGTTTGACTAATGACTCCCGGCTAAACGTTGGGTTCCTATCACCACCACTGTGAACAGTTCTGACTGTAGGTTTCTGTAGAACAGAGCATTTCACACCAGACCGCTCTGAACGACTCTGTTTACATCTTATACGTTTATTTACGCAGAGTTTTTTGAACATCTATCATATTGCCCTTTAAATATATGCATAACATGCATATGTAGTATTGTATTATCTGTTGGTGCTTAAATGAATATATATATATATATATACTCATCGGATACTGATTATTAGGTACAATTAGGTTCAATTGCTTATTAACACAAATAGCTAATCAGCCAATCACACGGCCGCAGCTCAGTGCATTTAGGCGTGTAGAGGTGGTCAAGACGACTTGCTGAAGTGCAGACCGAGCATCAGAACGGGGAAGAAAGGGGATTTAAGGGGCTTTGAACGTGGCGTGGTTGTTGGTGCCAGACGGGCTGGTCTGAGTATTTCAAAAACTGCTGATCTACTGGGATTTTCACACTCAACCATCTCTAGGGTTCACAGAGAACGGTCCGGAAAAGAGGAAATATCCAGTGAGCGGTCAGTTGTGTGGACGAAAACGCCTTGTTGATGTGAGAGGTCAGAGGAGAACGGGCAGACTGGTTCCAGATGATAGAAAGGCAGCAGGAACTCAAATAACCAACCAGAATCTCTGAGGAACGTTTTTAACACCTTGTTGAAAGTGTGGCACGAAGAATTAAAGCAGTTCTGAAGGAAAAAGGGGGTCCAACCTTTTACTAGCAAGGTGTACCTAATAAAGTGACTGGTGAGTGTGTGTGTGTGTATATAAATTTTATTTTCATAATAAGTGTGAAACAGGAATAGCCTTTGGTTGTCTAACCCAGGCCAGATGCTTTTAATGTGGTATGTATGTGTGAGTGTGTGTGTGTGTGTGTGTGTGCGCGTGTGTGCACGTGTGCGTGTATGTGCGTGTGTGCATGCGTGTGCACGTGTGCGTGTATGTGCGTGCGTGTGCGTGTGTGTGCGTGTGTGTGCGTGCGTGTGTGTGTGTTCTGTCTACACATGCACGTCCCCGGTGTGTGTAGTCGAGGTCTGAGCTGCTCTGTGGTGGCCTGTGGCCGCGGCTCTGCTCTGTTTAAAGCCCGAGGTTCGGGAAATTGCTGGAATGTTTGAGGCCGGGGGAGCAGGACACTCTCTCACTCCATAACACACACATGTGGGACCTGTTACCATGCTTGCATGGAGATGGTAACCCGGGAAACATCCTTTAGATAATATACACATCCACAAATGCAGATCAACTGCATCAAACTGATGAATTATTAATAGAGATTAACGTATTAATCAATTAGTAATCGATAACTATTACAGCTCACTCGATATCCACTTTGAGTATGTACTGTGAATTATTCAGTATCTACTACAAATTATTCAGTTTCTTCTATTAATTTTTCAGTATCTACTGTGAATTATGGAATAGTTACTATAAATTTATTCTGTATCCACTTCAGTAACTAATATCAATTATTCAATGATGGTTATTAATTATCCAGAGTCTACCATCAATTATTCATTATTTTCAATTAGTTGTTATTACAAGTTATCATTTTAACTTTTAAAAGTAAGTAAATCATTACGTTATTAAATTATAGAAAATGGTCTGTCCTCACAGTGTGACTTTTTACACACATTCAAAATAAATATTGAAATATAGAAATTAATAACGGACTCTAAATTGATATATTCTGCTAAAATCTGAGTTCTACAGTTTCTCATTAGACTGAATGAATAACCGACTCTAAATGTAGGTATTGTGATATAAACCGAGTCTGTTCTACAGTTTCTCATTAGACTGAATGAATAACCGACTCTAAATGTAGGTATTGTGATATAAACCGAGTCCGTTCTACAGTTTCTCATTAGACTGAATGAATAACCGACTCTAAATGTAGGTATTGTGATATAAACCGAGTCTGTTCTACAGTTTCTCATTAGACTGAATGAATAACCGACTCTAAATGTAGGTATTGTGATATAAACCGAGTCTGTTCTACAGTTTCTCATTAGGCTGAATGAATAACCGACTCTAAATGTAGGTATTGTGATATAAACCGAGTCCGTTCTACAGTTTCTCATTAGACTGAATGAATAACCGACTCTAAATGTAGGTATTGTGATATAAACCGAGTCTGTTCTACAGTTTCTCATTAGACTGAATGAATAACCGACTCTAAATGTAGGTATTGTGATATAAACCGAGTCCGTTCTACAGTTTCTCATTAGGCTGAATGAATAACCGGCTCTAAATGTAGGTATTGTGATATAAACCGAGTCCGTTCTACAGTTTCTCATTAGGCTGAATGAATAACCGACTCTAAATGTAGGTATTGTGATATAAACCGAGTCCGTTCTACAGTTTCTCATTAGACTGAATGAATAACCGACTCTAAATGTAGGTATTGTGATATAAACCGAGTCTGTTCTACAGTTTCTCATTAGACTGAATGAATAACCGACTCTAAATGTAGGTATTGTGATATAAACCGAGTCCGTTCTACAGTTTCTCATTAGGCTGAATGAATAACCGACTCTAAATGTAGGTATTGTGATATAAACCGAGTCCGTTCTACAGTTTCTCATTAGGCTGAATGAATAACCGTCTCTAAATGTAGGTATTGTGATATAAACCGAGTCCGTTCTACAGTTTCTCATTAGACTGAATGAATAACCGGCTCTAAATGTAGGTATTGTGATATAAACCGAGTCCGTTCTACAGTTTCTCGTTAGGCTGAATGAATAACCGGCTCTAAATGTAGGTATTGTGATATAAACCGAGTCCGTTCTACAGTTTCTCATTAGACTGAATGAATAACCGACTCTAAATGTAGGTATTGTGATATAAACCGAGTCCGTTCTACAGTTTCTCATTAGGCTGAATGAATAACCGACTCTAAATGTAGGTATTGTGATATAAACCGAGTCCGTTCTACAGTTTCTCATTAGGCTGAATGAATAACCGGCTCTAAATGTAGGTATTGTGATATAAACCGAGTCTGTTCTACAGTTTCTCGTTAGGCTGAATGAATAACCGACTCTAAATGTAGGTATTGTGATATAAACCGAGTCTGTTCTACAGTTTCTCATTAGGCTGAATGAATAACCGGCTCTAAATGTAGGTATTGTGATATAAACCGAGTCTGTTCTACAGTTTCTCGTTAGGCTGAATGAATAACCGACTCTAAATGTAGGTATTGTGATATAAACCGAGTCCGTTCTACAGTTTCTCATTAGGCTGAATGAATAACCGACTCTAAATGTAGGTATTGTGATATAAACCGAGTCCGTTCTACAGTTTCTCGTTAGGCTGAATGAATAACCGGCTCTAAATGTAGGTATTGTGATATAAACCGAGTCCGTTCTACAGTTTCTCATTAGGCTGAATGAATAACCGACTCTAAATGTAGGTATTGTGATATAAACCGAGTCCGTTCTACAGTTTCTCATTAGGCTGAATGAATAACCGACTCTAAATGTAGGTATTGTGATATAAACCGAGTCCGTTCTACAGTTTCTCATTAGGCTGAATGAATAACCGACTCTAAATGTAGGTATTGTGATATAAACCGAGTCCGTTCTACAGTTTCTCATTAGGCTGAATGAATAACCGACTCTAAATGTAGGTATTGTGATATAAACCGAGTCCGTTCTACAGTTTCTCATTAGGCTGAATGAATAACCGGCTCTAAATGTAGGTATTGTGATATAAACCGAGTCCGTTCTACAGTTTCTCATTAGACTGAATGAATAACCGGCTCTAAATGTAGGTATTGTGATATAAACCGAGTCCGTTCTACAGTTTCTCGTTAGGCTGAATGAATAACCGGCTCTAAATGTAGGTATTGTGATATAAACCGAGTCCGTTCTACAGTTTCTCATTAGACTGAATGAATAACCGACTCTAAATGTAGGTATTGTGATATAAACCGAGTCCGTTCTACAGTTTCTCATTAGGCTGAATGAATAACCGACTCTAAATGTAGGTATTGTGATATAAACCGAGTCCGTTCTACAGTTTCTCATTAGGCTGAATGAATAACCGGCTCTAAATGTAGGTATTGTGATATAAACCGAGTCTGTTCTACAGTTTCTCGTTAGGCTGAATGAATAACCGACTCTAAATGTAGGTATTGTGATATAAACCGAGTCTGTTCTACAGTTTCTCATTAGGCTGAATGAATAACCGGCTCTAAATGTAGGTATTGTGATATAAACCGAGTCTGTTCTACAGTTTCTCGTTAGGCTGAATGAATAACCGACTCTAAATGTAGGTATTGTGATATAAACCGAGTCCGTTCTACAGTTTCTCATTAGGCTGAATGAATAACCGACTCTAAATGTAGGTATTGTGATATAAACCGAGTCCGTTCTACAGTTTCTCGTTAGGCTGAATGAATAACCGGCTCTAAATGTAGGTATTGTGATATAAACCGAGTCCGTTCTACAGTTTCTCATTAGACTGAATGAATAACCGACTCTAAATGTAGGTATTGTGATATAAACCGAGTCCGTTCTACAGTTTCTCATTAGGCTGAATGAATAACCGACTCTAAATGTAGGTATTGTGATATAAACCGAGTCCATTCTACAGTTTCTCATTAGGCTGAATGAATAACCGGCTCTAAATGTAGGTATTGTGATATAAACCGAGTCTGTTCTACAGTTTCTCGTTAGGCTGAATGAATAACCGACTCTAAATGTAGGTATTGTGATATAAACCGAGTCTGTTCTACAGTTTCTCATTAGGCTGAATGAATAACCGGCTCTAAATGTAGGTATTGTGATATAAACCGAGTCTGTTCTACAGTTTCTCGTTAGGCTGAATGAATAACCGACTCTAAATGTAGGTATTGTGATATAAACCGAGTCCGTTCTACAGTTTCTCATTAGGCTGAATGAATAACCGACTCTAAATGTAGGTATTGTGATATAAACCGAGTCCGTTCTACAGTTTCTCATTAGGCTGAATGAATAACCGGCTCTAAATGTAGGTATTGTGATATAAACCGAGTCCGTTCTACAGTTTCTCATTAGGCTGAATGAATAACCGACTCTAAATGTAGGTATTGTGATATAAACCGAGTCCGTTCTACAGTTTCTCATTAGGCTGAATGAATAACCGGCTCTAAATGTAGGTATTGTGATATAAACCGAGTCCGTTCTACAGTTTCTCATTAGGCTGAATGAATAACCGACTCTAAATGTAGGTATTGTGATATAAACCGAGTCCGTTCTACAGTTTCTCATTAGGCTGAATGAATAACCGACTCTAAATGTAGGTATTGTGATATAAACCGAGTCCGTTCTACAGTTTCTCATTAGGCTGAATGAATAACCGACTCTAAATGTAGGTATTGTGATATAAACCGAGTCCGTTCTACAGTTTCTCATTAGGCTGAATGAATAACCGGCTCTAAATGTAGGTATTGTGATATAAACCGAGTCCGTTCTACAGTTTCTCATTAGACTGAATGAATAACCGACTCTAAATGTAGGTATTGTGATATAAACCGAGTCTGTTCTACAGTTTCTCATTAGACTGAATGAATAACCGACTCTAAATGTAGGTATTGTGATATAAACCGAGTCTGTTCTACAGTTTCTCATTAGACTGAATGAATAACCGACTCTAAATGTAGGTATTGTGATATAAACCGAGTCCGTTCTACAGTTTCTCATTAGGCTGAATGAATAACCGACTCTAAATGTAGGTATTGTGATATAAACCGAGTCCGTTCTACAGTTTCTCATTAGGCTGAATGAATAACCGACTCTGAATGTAGGTATTGTGATATAAACCGAGTCTGTTCTACAGTTTCTCATTAGACTGAATGAATAACCGACTCTAAATGTAGGTATTGTGATATAAACCGAGTCCGTTCTACAGTTTCTCATTAGACTGAATGAATAACCGACTCTAAATGTAGGTATTGTGATATAAACCGAGTCCGTTCTACAGTTTCTCATTAGACTGAATGAATAACCGACTCTAAATGTAGGTATTGTGATATAAACCGAGTCCGTTCTACAGTTTCTCATTAGACTGAATGAATAACCGACTCTAAATGTAGGTATTGTGATATAAACTGAGTTCTGCGGTGGGCATGGACGGATCAAACGAAACATAAATCTGCATAGAAGCTACAAACAAGCAGCACTTAATGTACACACAGGCATACATAGAGGGACGTAGATGTGGAAAGTCCTGACCTGAAGGTCACTATTCTAATCCACTGGACTGCATGAGGACCGTCGCACACCTGCATACAATCAGCGTCTGCATCCACAGACTCCCAGAAGGAGATCAGCGATAATTGTTTTCCATGTCGTGCCCTGCGCACTGTTCTGTAACCATATGAAGCTTGTCAGGAGTGTTTGTACGTCGTGCTGTTGATAATAACCCTCCGACATATGTTTAATATAATCGCCTCCATATGGTTCTCCTCCATTAGCGCATTGGATGTAGAGCTTCATGTCTCTTTGTTTCACGCTGGCGGTGTAGGAGGAGTACGGGCCGGTGTGGACGTGTATTTGGGCCACGGCTTATCAATGAGGCTTTTGTCTCTTCCTTTTTTCCTTTCTTTCTCCTTTCGTTCTGAGAAAGGAACCCGATTGGATGCTTCCTATCAACCCTCGCCTCTTTCCTTCTCCAAAGCTCCCTCAAGCTTTTGCGTCAGAGCTTTCTGCGGTTCTTCTTTCGTCCAGAGCAGATCTGGTCTTAATCTGGGCCAAATGGCCAGTTGCTTCGAGTGGTGAGCTACAAACTGGGCGCAGAGGGTTAACGCTCACCGTGGCACAGTCTCTGGGTCTGTTTTTCTTTCTTTCTTTCTTTCTTTCTTTCTTTCTTTCTTTCTTTCTTTCACTTTGTCCGTTTTATCCCCTCTCAATTCTCCTTTCTTTCTTTCTTTCTTTCTTTCTTTCTTTCTTTCTTTCTTTCTTTCTTTCTTTCACTCTGTCCGTTTTATCCCCTCTCAATTTGTCTTTCTTTCTTTCTTTCGTTCTTTCTTTTTCTTTCTTTCTTTCTTTCTTTCTTTCTTTCTTTCTTTCTTTCTTTCTC
>NC_051230.1:3576153-3581153 GCF_015220715.1 Pygocentrus nattereri | reverse complement strand
GACCAGTTGTTTTACAGTGCGATTTTAATCCAGTATGAATCTGCAGTGTGTAGTTTTACGGTCTGACTGTAATAATTGTGGAGTGATTTTAATCCAGTATGAATCTGCAGTGTGTAGTTTTACAGTCTGACTGTAATAATTGTGGAGCGATTTTAATCCAGTATGAATCTGCAGTGTGTAGTTTTACGGTCTGACTGTAATAATTGTGGAGCGATTTTAATCCAGTATGAATCTGCAGTGTGTAGTTTTACAGTCTGACGGTAATAATTGTGGAGCGATTTTAATCCAGTATGAATCTGCAGTGTGTGTAGTTTTACAGTCTGACGGTAATAATTGTGGAGTGATTTTAATCCAGTATGAATCTGCAGTGTGTAGTTTTACAGTCTGACAGTAATAATTGTGGAGTGATTTTAATCCAGTAGGAATCTGCAGTGTGTAGTTTTACGGTCTGACTGTAATAATTGTGGAGTGATTTTAATCCAGTATGAATCTGCAGTGTGTAGTTTTACAGTCTGACAGTAATAATTGTGGAGTGATTTTAATCCAGTAGGAATCTGCAGTGTGTAGTTTTACGGTCTGACTGTAATAATTGTGGAGTGATTTTAATCCAGTATGAATCTGCAGTGTGTAGTTTTACAGTCTGACGGTAATAATTGTGGAGTGATTTTAATCCAGTATGAATCTGCAGCGTGTAGTTTTACAGTCTGACGGTAATAATTGTGGAGTGATTTTAATCCAGTATGAATCTGCAGTGTGTAGTTTTACAGTCTGACGGTAATAATTGTGGAGCGATTTTAATCCAGTATGAATCTGCAGTGTGTAGTTTTACAGTCTGACTGTAATAATTGTGGAGTGATTTTAATCCAGTATGAATCTGCAGTGTGTAGTTTTACAGTCTGACGGTAATAATTGTGGAGCGATTTTAATCCAGTATGAATCTGCAGTGTGTAGTTTTACGGTCTGACTGTAATAATTGTGGAGTGATTTTAATCCAGTATGAATCTGCAGTGTGTAGTTTTACAGTCTGACTGTAATAATTGTGGAGTGATTTTAATCCAGTATGAATCTGCAGTGTGTAGTTTTACAGGCTGACTGTAATAATTGTGGAGTGATTTTAATCCAGTATGAATCTGCAGTGTGTAGTTTTACAGTCTGACTGTAATAATTGTGGAGTGATTTTAATCCAGTATGAATCTGCAGTGTGTAGTTTTACAGTCTGATGGTAATAATTGTGGAGTGATTTTAATCCAGTATGAATCTGCAGTGTGTGTAGTTTTAGTCTGACTGTAATAATTGTGGAGAGATTTTAATCCAGTATGAATCTGCAGTGTGTAGTTTTACAGTCTGACTGTAATAATTGTGGAGTGATTTTAATCCAGTATGAATCTGCAGTGTGTAGTTTTACAGTCTGACTGTAATAATTGTGGAGTGATTTTAATCCAGTATGAATCTGCAGTGTGTAGTTTTACAGGCTGACTGTAATAATTGTGGAGAGATTTTAATCCAGTATGAATCTGCAGTGTGTAGTTTTACAGTCTGACTGTAATAATTGTGGAGTGATTTTAATCCAGTATGAATCTGCAGTGTGTAGTTTTACAGTCTGACTGTAATAATTGTGGAGTGATTTTAATCCAGTATGAATCTGCAGTGTGTAGTTTTACAGTCTGACTGTAATAATTGTGGAGCGATTTTAATCCAGTATGAAGCCCTGGGGCGTATAATTCAGTGAATACCTAATTAGCTAGTGTTTGTAACTTCGAGCAACAAGCAACACTGTGTTGCCTGAAAACTCCACTCCCTTTTTTCAGGAATACCACAGCTCCCACTCTTACATTAATGCATGTTTTTATCCAGAGTGACTTTTAATGATGAGAAGTGAATGCAGCATTCGGAGTCTTGCCCAAGGATTCATATTGGCGTAACATCACATGCTTACGGGGGTGGGGTGGGGGCGTGGGCGATGATGAGGCGGATGCATACGCTGAGAGAAGCAGGATTTATTAGGGGCAAATCCAGATTCAGGGTCAAAGCGGTCCAGGGTCAGAGGTGTCCAGACGTGGCAAAAAAGGAATACAGAGTAAACACAAAAACAGAGACTAGGAAATATAACAGAGGCCAGTAGAGACGACACCAAACAACACCGTACAATACAATATATACAATACACTACAATGTAATACACTACAAAGACCAGCAGCCTAACAGCGTAAAACACAGGGCTTAAATACAACAGGGTGAACAAGACACAGGTGGTTATAATCGGGGGCAGGGTCTGACAACAACGGGGCAGAACCGGGAAGATTGCAACGTTGGGGAGCGCTGATGAGGCGGACGCATTCGCTGAGATAAGCGAGATTTATTAAGGGCAAATTCATAGTCAGGGTCAAAACAGTCCTGGGTCAGTGAGCCGACACGTACAGACGTAACAAAAACAAACACAGACGGGAAACACCACGGAGGCCAGAATAACATACACTTCAAATAAAGACCAGCAAACAGCCAGGGAAAAACACAGGGCTTAAATACAGAGACAGCGAGGGGGTTAATCAGACACAGGTGGATACAATCAAGGGCCGGCTCTGAAAACAAGGGGGCAGGACTGGGAAGAAACAAAACAAAAGCACATGGCAGGACTAAAAGTTAAACAAAAGCACATGGAGGACTGGGAGGGGCCAATCGTGACAAAGAAACAAAACAAGGAATCACATGGACAAAAACAAAACAAAACAAAAGCACATGGAGGACTGGGAGGGGCCAATGACACTTACCCAGGTGGGTAATTGAGCCCTGGCCTGCTGCGTGGAGGACAGCGGTGTTACTTACTGTGTCACCAGCTGCCCTCTTGTTTTGTATTAGCTTACACTTCTCTCCGTAAAGCGGAATTAACCGTTATTCCTACATCCTGTCCCAGTCAAGCAAACTGGCTTTTTTTGCCAGGCAGATTTTACTCATTCAGACAGGGGACAGCACGCCCTCGCTCAGTTCCTGTTTGGACCCCGCTCACATCCTGTGTTTGTGAATGACGGTAAACTGATGGGAGAATAAACCGTACAGAGGACTGTGTGATTCCCGTTTTGTGAGTCTGACTTTTTCTGTTTGTTTTAAGTGTCAAAAATGGCAGAGCTGTACAAAACAATCACTTTTCATCAAATTCAAATCATAATAAAATATCTCCTCTTCTGTTCACCATCTGGGATGGGATGAAAGTTTAGAATCTGCAGTTTCTCCTCTGGTTTCACTGAGATACAAGTGAGAAATGATTTATACACAAGCAGCGACGGACAAAGTTCACAAACCATGTACTGGGGTTAAAGTCGAGACCCCCAAGGTAAAATATTACCCCAGTAAAGTAGAAGTTCCTCCCTTTAGACCTCCACTTGAGTAAAAGTACTAAAGTATTTCCCTTCAAATGTACTTAAGTATAAAGTAAAAGTACTAAAAGAGTAATTCTGGCTCTGATGTCCTGTTATCATTTTTATAACCAGACTGGCTTCATGAACTCATTTCAGGTGAAAGTCCTCCAGCGTCTCTCTTGGTAAACCAGTCTTTTAATAGAACGTCATTAATTAGTGACGCTGACGTCTATTAAAATGATCAGAAGCACAAAACACTGAAGGTAAACAGTTTCCATCAGGGAGAACCGAGTGGCTCTGAAATCACTTTTTACACACAAGCAAAGTTTCAGTTTCAGATTTATTTACAACTTAGTTCCAAGTTTAAGTTGAATAAAAACTGGCTTTAAACTCAGGATCACAGATGAGCTCCTTTACTATGTTGATCTGTAGGCGTCTGTTCATAAACATAAACCAGCCCAAACTCATTTACTATAAAATGAACTGGTGTTTGTAGAAATTCAGAAAAAAGCCGCGTCAGTCTCGACTGCATATGTGGACATATTTCTATATTGAGCTCTATTTACACAAAGTTAGGTTAGTTCATCATTTATGTTGAACAGACTCTCCCAAAGTTTTACGCTGCTGCGCTGACGTTGAACCGCGTGCTGCACTGGGTCGGTATGACCAACAGGTCAAAACCAGCTCTAAACAAAGTGACCGCTGGGCCCTGATTGGTGCTCTGGCTTTGCGCTTCTTTCGTTTTGACATGTGACGTTTTTATACACACAGAAACCAAAAGGAACGACAGATTTCTCAAAATGTAGGAGGAAAAAGTCGGATATTAGACTCTGAAATGTAGTGGAGTGAAAGGAAAAAGTGGAGAAACTTCAGTACAGATACACCAAAAAGTACTTAAGTACAGAAACTAATTACATTTACAAAAGTCATAACACCGCTGTTGTTTCGTTTAACTGGACTGAGCAGCAGGAATAGCAGCTCTCAGCACTGCTTTCAGACCATTCAGTAACTGGAGCCTCTCAATTTTCTATTCAAAAATAAAGAAAAACAAATAAATAGACTCACTCAGTACAACAGTTCCTGCAGGACAATAACAAACCATGACCACAACTGTGTGTTTAGAGTACAGGGAATTAAACCGAATGGTCAAAATTCCTACATAATTAAATGGTTCAGATGTAACCAAAGTCAGTCAGAGCGGTTTGATGTGAAACGCTCTGTTTTGGAGAAAAAGTGTCAGAACTGTTCACAGTGGTGGTGATAGGAACCAGACGTCTGCCTCTAAAAGCTCCCTCAGAGAAAGCTCCTACATGAAATGGTAATGAATTCACTGTCTAAAAGTTTTGATATGAAATTTTGGCTTAAAGCATTTTTTAAAACTCCGTTCATGGTGGAGGGATACCTGCAGGGTGTTGTGGCGTAAACTAGTCCCCCAAGAAAACTTGTCTTTCACACTTTAGCAGTAGTTTACTGTTATCAACATCTTGTGTGGGTTCACTGGTGGTCCTGGATGGTAAATAAAACGTCTATGTTTGTGTCGTAGTGATGCCGACCCCTGGTTCCCATCAGCACCACTGTAAAGAAGTCTGAGTCTCTATAATAGACCTTTTAATTTCAGATCATGACTTTGTTTACATCTCGACCAGA
>NC_051230.1:3528653-3571153 GCF_015220715.1 Pygocentrus nattereri | reverse complement strand
TCTTTGTGCATTAACAGTCCAGTGACGGCTTTACACCACTCCAGCCGACGCTTGGCATTGCGCGTAGTGATCTTAGGCTTGTGTGCAGCTGTTCAGCCATGGAAAACTGTTTTTTAATGAAGGTCCTGATGCACAGCTTCTGCTGTTTAGATCTCTGTAGTGAGTGATTCAACAGAGGATTTTGCACTTCAGCACTTTGCAGCACCGCTCTGTGAGTTTGCATCATCTACTGCTTCGTGGCTGAGCTGTTGTTGCTCATTAGACGCTTCTGTTTTACAATAACAGCACTTACAGGTGGCTAGGGCAGATCTAGCAGGACAGAAATGTTATCACTCGTGGCAAAGGTGGCATCCTATGACAGTGACACATTTACAGCCAATGAGATTCTCAGAATGACCCATTTTCCGGCGAGTGTACGTCTGTGGGGATTGTATGGACAAAATATAGTGTGTTGGACATAACTTTACTTATAGTGTGAGTCAATGGAACCAGACGTCTTTCCAAGTCATTTTGGGTTGTTTCTTTTGGTCCATTCATCACGAAATTTACACACGATATAAAGGACAACAGGCGCTTTCAAACTATATCAAAACCTGAAAACGACAGCAGCGATATATGACGTCTGTCATGACGTGTTTATGGCGTAGTCATGTCAATGTTATGTTGCAAAGGTTCAGGTAAAGTGTTACGAGCGTTGTTATGACACGACACATGAAATAATGATTGCAGTTAAAGTAAAAGTGGCATTTCACAAAAGAAGAGTAGGTGCTAAATAAACGACCTATTTACCGAGTAACTTGGCTGCGTCTGTCAGCACAGGATCTGAAGTTTGTTGGCCTGCATTCTTCTCTTTTTGCACTGCTTTTGTCTGAAGTAAGATGCTAAAACCCCAAAGTGAGAGCTGTGACCGTTTGCAGTGAAGCACAGCTGCTAAACCAGCAGGACAGAATAAAATCCAAGCAGCAGAAGCACATGTAAGCGATAAATGGGACTAGTTCTGTGTACTATAGATGGGTACGAGGCCTAAGTGTTAGCAGATGGAGAAGCGCTTTGATTGGCTGCCAGACAGCAGGAGTCTGATAAACACAGCCCCGAGAGCCTAGCAGGATGGCTCTGCGCTATTTCCAGCACCAAACCGCTCCTCCGCCAAATATGAATTATTATCACGAAACCAAAGGAATATATACACCTCACAGACGTAGACAAACACAGCTAATCCAACATCCTCCGTGGCCGAGGGGGATTACTGAGGCTAAACGAAATATACTCTACATCTCCGAACACTGTCACGGCGAATCCCACTTCGCCCCCGTTTGTTATTCCAGCAGAGCAGCTCCCGTCTCGTCGTGGTCAGAGGGAGCGATGACCTGAAACTGATTTTTACCTGATCCTCCGTTTGTCCTCTCTGTTATTGGCTTGGCTGTTCGTGGACTCACCACTGAAGATAAACAGAAGGGTTTATCAGGCTTCCTTAACACCCAGGCCAGGGCTTCAGTTCAGATGGACGCGCAGTCGTTTAGGCGCTCCTGAGCGTCGGTAGAAAACCTCGTATCTTCATTTTTGTCGTTTTTCCCTTTTTGACATAATTTTTAAAAATGCCTATCGTCCTTTACATTGTGTAAAAATTTCAAGAAGAGTGGACCCAAATAACCAAAATAACTCAATTTAAACATAAAGGTATGTAATGAATACCTTTTCTATTCTATTATGTCATTATATTTATGTAATTATATAATATGCCCCATATCTTTTATATATAATAACAGTAGGTGTTATATATATTGCGGCTGTCGGGATTAAACCTCATATCTCCACTTTTGTTCTTTTTTTTGTTGGTTTTATTGTAACAGCAATGATATATAAGTACTTATATGTATAGTAATCTGATGTATTTTATATATATATATATATATATATATATATATATATATATATATATATATATATTAAATTGCCTATATCTTATATTATTATAAGCCATATGTATTTAATATGTGAGTGCCTATATGTAACAGTAATTCGGCCCATATGTATCATATATATTAAAATGCCTATATGTAATAATATTATAACCCATATATATTTAATATGTGAGCACCTATATGTAACAGTAATTCGGCCCATATGTATCATATATATTAAAATGCCTATATGTAATAATATTATAACCCATATGTATTTAATATGTGAGCACCTATATGTAACAGTAATTCGGCCCATATGTATTATATATATTAAAATGCCTATATGTAATAATATTATAACCCATATGTATTAAATATGTGAGCACCTATATGTAAGTATAATTTGACCTTGATCTGTATTATATTATTATTATTACTGTATAATGTTATTATATTGTAAGTACATATATATAATAATTACATATAACAATAACATGACCCATATGTGTTATATATGTCAGTGTATATATATCATGATGACTCATGTGTTATATGTGTGAATGTATGTATTGTAGCAGGTGGATCATAACGTCCGATTGACTGTTGATGCTGTGGAGTTTATAACTGCATCAGACGGACAGTGGAAACAAAGGGAGAGGGAGAGAAAGGGAAAGACAGAGAGAGAGAGACATATGGGGACAGTGAGAGAGTGTGTGAGTGGGAGCTGTATGGGATGGTATCACGTTCCTGCACACGCTGAGCTCTTACGCTTCAAACAGTGTGTGTGTGTGTGTGTGTGTGTGTGTGTGTGTGTGTGTGTGTGTGTGTGTGTGTGCGTGTGTGTGTGTGTGTGTGTGTTTGTGTACCCACACCTTGGTTGTCGGTATCTGTGCAGTCATATTTGCAGTGTGTATGTGGTGGAACAGCTTGTTGTAGGTTATATGGACAAAACAGATCTGATGTCATGCATAACATTATGACCACATTATGACCTCGTTTATCAGCTCCACTGACCGTATAGCTGCACTCTGTAGTTCTACAGTTACAGACTGTAGTCCATCTGTTTCTCTGATACTCTGTTACCCTGTTCTTCAGCGGTCAGGACCCCCATGGACCCTCACAGAGCAGGTACTATAGGGGTGGTGGGTCATTCTCAGCACTCCAGTAACACTGACGTGGTGGTGGTGTGTTAGTGTGTGTTCACATATGCAAAATAAACCGTGACCACTACAGACGCTGAAACGCCCTTAGAGATGATTTAACGGCTCCACACTGTTTGAGGCAGGTGTGCGATGATCTCCTTGCAGTTATGCTGATTGGTGATGCTAATTATATGGGCTATGATTATAGCCCAGACAAACCCTGAGCCAGTCATGCAGGGATACGCACTATGTAGGCAAAAGTATTTGGATGCTCCTCCTAATTATGGAGTTCAGGTGTTTCAGTCACACCCATTGCTAACAGGCGAATGCTCAAGGCTCAAGGTGTATAGGGGTCTTTCTCCATTTGGAGGGGCTGCAGGGCTTAAAAAGACGTGTAAGATATCAGGCAGTAGGTCCATTTACACAGCTGAGCTGAGATTAAATTACACGTTTCCCTCCTGATTCTCTGATTTTTCTCGTTTGTCCTGCTTCAGAGTCGCTCTGGTTCTGTAAAACAGCTCGTCACAAACCAGTTTTACAACCACTTTTAATATAAAACACTATTTTTAAGAGGTTTAACTCGAGAATTTGTATAAAACAGATTCATTCTTGCTTTTTATACCATTGATGTTAAACTACATTTAAAAAAAATTCATTTGTCTCAGAGATTCTGGTCACCGCTGTTATCAGGACTCTTATTTTACACTCTATCAGTGTGTTCAGCTCTATTAAACCGCGTCTTTGGGTCGAGGCTCATCAGAGAGGAAGCGTCTCGAGGCAGGAGAAGGCGAGTCACACTCGCTCACTATATTTCATTAATTTATTAATAATTTTGTTTATCAGGCAGCTCAGAGCTTCTGTGTGTCCCTGGTGTTCTGAGCTTGAATGGCTGGGTCATTAAAATTTGGTCAGAATATCACTTTTATTACTGATTTTAAACAGTTACACAAGGTCGCCTGACCACCAGCGAGTCAGCCAGTTTACAGACCCTCAGTTTGAACCAGAAGGTCACTGGAGTCGCCGTCACTGGCGTTACACCACATTCATACAACACCAGTGACTGTAACATATGTTTGGATTCAGACGCTCCTATTAGCATATATGATAATAGGAGACGTTAACGGACACATTAAGGTTGTTTAGTTTTAGGATGAAAGAAATCGATTTTTAAAGATGAGTCCACCGGAATTCCCACTCCAAACGGAGAACGACCAAAAGGTATGATTATTTTGGATTTTTGCATAATTTTTCTCCAGCTTAGTTCCAGTTCCCACTTCGTAGCTCGGTCTTCCTGCACCACCCAGTGCTACCAGAGAACTTATAGAGAATTCCTGCTCTCTGCAATGTCTGCTGGGTTTCTCAGACACTAGGGGGCGCTCCCGAGCGAGTCCAAAATGAATGGGTTGATATGGAGCATTTGAGCAAAATCATAGTTTATTAAATGCTTAAACATTTTAATGTGAAAGAATGTAAAAATATCCTGACACAGAGCAGCATAAAACAGTTTAACACCGCTGTTTTATTTATAAGAGCTTTTAAACTCGAGTTGTAGGAGTTTAAAACGGCTCCTCATGAATATTCATGGAGTCAGAGAGCGCAAACAGCCAATGAGCTGCTCTGCTCGCCCATCAATCATCACGCTCTAGCAGTAAAGCCCGCCCCCTGCTGCCCAAAACCCGTTTGCTGTAGAAAAAAGGAAAAATATAGATAAGATTTCTTTTTTTTTTGAAGTCCATCCTTCTACTGTCTAAAATCAAAGGAAAGTTCTGGGCGAGTGATTAGAAGCTATTTTAACTTCTCGTTTTTAGCCGTTGAGCTCCATTCACTCCCATTCGTTGAGGACTCGCTCGTGGGCGCCCTCTGCTGTTTATCTGTCCTTTTTTTGATGTAATGAGGGAAATAGGAAGTGGCCAGACTCCTCATCAGTGCCACTGAGCACCTCAACACGCTTGGAGGAGAATGCTAACAGCTAACAGACGCCTACGTCGACCAGCATCGAGCAGTCTCCCAGAAACAGGGCCAAAGCTTTGGTAGCGCGACTTGGGAGCTCCAGACTTTTGGATCTTTGACATTGGCCTCATGGCTTCAGTGTAAAGCTAAAGAAGCTTCTGGAAAGGAAGGAAAGCTCACTTTCGTTAAGCACTGTTAGCTTTAGCTGATGTGATTTAGGGAAGTTCACACAGCAGCTGGACCCGCTGGATCAGGTCCGTGCGAGTGCAGCGGGGATGTTTTAGCGGTGTGGCTCGGTAGAGCTGTAAAAGCTCGTATCCTCCCTCTTTTCTCCGCAGTTAATCTCGTTGTTATTGTAGCAGAACCCCAGGCGCTGTTGGGAAAGATTTGGGGTTTTAACTTAATTAACAGCTCTCCCTCTTTCCTCGGCCCTCTCCTTTCTTCTCACTCCTCTCTTTCTCTCTCTTCCTCAGCGCTGAGTATATGAGCGCTGAGAGCTGTTGCTAAGGAAAAGCTCATATCTCCTGTTTGGCTTTCAGTTGTTGTTGTTGTTGTTTTGATTTTATGAGGCTGTAAATCGCTGGCGTTAAAACCACCACATGAGAGCGAGAGAGTTTAATACAGCGTGTGGAAAGAAACTCCCTCTCCGTCCTTTTTTCTCTCTCCCTCCCTCAGTACTTTCCTCTTTCTTTCTTTCTCTCTCTTTCCTCTCTCTCTCTCTCTCTGTCTCTCTCTCTCTCTTTCCTCTCTCTCTCTCTCTCTCTCTGTCTCTCTCTCTCTCTTTCCTCTCTCTCTCTCTCTGTCTCTCTGTCTCTTTTTTCTTTCCTCTTTCTGTCTCTCTTTATCTCCAACCCTCTCCAACTCTCAATCACTCTGTCACTTTCCCATTCTCCTCTCTCTTTTCATTCTCTCTCTCTCTCTTTCTCCCTCTTTCTCTTTCCACTTCCTCTCTCTCCAGCTCTCACTCTCTCTATGCCTTTTTCCCATTCTCTCTCTTTCTCATTCTCTCTCTCTGTTTCCGACTCTCTCTCTCTCTTTCACTTTTCTCTCTCTGTTTCCGACTTTCACTCTCTCTATGTCTCTCTCCCATTCTCTGTCTCTCTCTCTCTCTCTCTCTCTCTCTCTCTCTCTGGCTGTCATTCCCTCTCCCATACTTTCTCTCTTTCTTTCTCTCTCATCTTCATCAGATGTCCATGTATAGCTGTTTCTGTGGTGCGGTGTGTGTGTGTGTGTGTGCATGTGCGTGTGTGTGTGTGTGTGTGTGTGCATGTGCGTGCGTGTGTGTGTGTGTGTGTGTGCATGTGCGTGTGTGTGTGTGTGTGTGCATGTGCGTGCGTGTGTGTGTGTGCATGTGTGTGCATGCGTGTGTGTGCGTGTGTGTGCGTGTGTGTGTGTGTGTGTGTGTGTGTGCGCGCGCACGCGAGAGGCCAAACCTCAGTGAACAGAAAGAGAAAATCAGCATAAATCTGGATTACTCTGATTCAATCAGCAAACTCTGCTCTTGCAGATATTTTATGGTGTCTGAACTCCAAATGGTGTGTGTGTGTGCCCGTGTGTGTATGTGTGTGTGTCTGTGTGTGTGTGTGTGTGTGTGCGTGCTGACGTGGTAGCAGAGAGACAGGAAACCCAGAGAGATGGTTGTGATTAGAGGAACAACGTTTGGATTACTAACATCACTCGCGCACATGCGTTTGTTTTCATGCGATATGCATGATCTTTACCGCTGCCGTCGGACCAAAACCTCGTATCGTTAAAAAGTTACTTTAAAGGAGAAGCAAAAAATGTTCCTAACTTTGAATGAAAACTAATAGATTGTTTTACACTTATTTTGGACTCTGCAGTAACACTGGCGTGGTGGTGGTGTGTTAGTGTGTGTTGTACTGGTACGAGTGGATCAGACAGCAGTGCTGCTGGAGTTTTTAAACATTGTGTCCACTCACTGTCCACTCTACCTCTACTCCACCTTGTAGATGTAGAGTCAGAGACGACAGCTCATCTGCTGCTGCACAGTTTGTGATGGTCATCCTCTAGCCCTTCATCAGTGGTCACAGGACGCTGCCCACAGGACGCTGCCCACAGGACGCTGCCCACAGGACGCTGCTGTCTGGATATTTTTGGTTGGTGGACTATTCTCAGTCCAGCAGTGACACTGAGGTGTTCAAAAACTCCAGCAGCACTGCTGTGTCTGATCCACCCAGACCAGCACAACACACACTAACACACCACCACCACGTCAGTGTCACTGCAGTGCTGAGAATGATCCACCACCCAAAAAGTACCTGCTCTGTGAGGGTCCATGGGGGTCCTGACCACTGAAGAACAGGGTAACAGAGTATCAGAGAAACAGATGGACTACAGTCTGTAACTGTAGAACTACAGAGTGAAACTATGTGGTCAGTGGAGCTGATAAAGTGGACAGTGCTATCGGTCTGATTGGTATGTATATATATGTGTGTGTGTGTGTCAGTAAATTCTCCCATAATAAGTTACTTCATCTGTTTAATGATTTGCCATTAAGACTATTAAAAGCTTCATGTTTTGCCTTTTTCTGCCCGGAAGTGATGCAGTAGAGCAGCGGGGTAACAGCTCATAGCTGTCAGTGCCCCAGCACAAACCTCTCTAAACTCTCTTTCCACACATTTCAAACCCCCGAATGTCAGTGTGTGTCTGAAAAAGTGTGTTTACTCTTCACTAATAGAGCGTGCTGGCACGCATCATTTAAGCCTGTGAGGTCCCATCCCAAACCCATCACCCGCCCTAAGTGCACATTAAAGCACACAAAGGCTGCGCTCTCATTTAACCAGCGCTATTAATTGAGCGTGACTCGTCTTAACCCCTTAAACTCTTACCGTGCGTTTCACATCCGAAGCGGCAAGCCGGTATTGTTGCCTCAGGTTTGTCTGTTGTCGGCGCGTTGAGGCCGCTCTGGTTGTCGTAAATAGCCGTGTCTGACTGGGAAATGTAAAGAAACGTTCACATTACATTCTCTGACTCGATGGTTCAGACTCGTTTAGGTCAGTGACTCAAATCGGTCATTAACGTGATGAACCGGCCTGAACTGACCCTCATGAGCTCCTCCTACTCAGTGACGTCACGTGACTGAATCACTGCATCATCAGCACAAACTAACGAGCAGAACGAGCTTCGCTGAGAAGATCATTAACTCTGATCAGCTCTCAGCTTCATTATTAGAGCCAGACGGAGGAGAAAAAGGTGAGATGAGCTGCTTTTCCAACGTTTACAGGCTTTAACGTCTGTTCGACGCTGTTGCCACGGTAACGCTGAATGACGGCGCACGTGCAGGGGAAAAAAAACACATGAATTCCGATCTGAGGGTCACTTTAAGGTCACGCGGCACACGAATTGGATATGTATCCGATCTAGTACCACATATGAAAGTGTCTCAGGTGGGATTTGAAGAGATCAGATTTGTGTCCACACGGCCCTGAAAACACCAGATCTGAGTCACATCAGGGCAAAACATCGGATTTGTGCCTCTTCAGCCTGGTAATGTGAAAACTGAGATAGCAGAGGCTGGGGTCCCCGGACCCCCGTGTCTAAGGAATTTGTGGGAGCCAGTGGTTTAAATTGTACCTTCAAAATGCTGCAAGGTGAAAGTTTGCATAATTCACAGCTACAGGTCACCTCTTCCTGCTGGATTAGTTGCTTTGTTGCTTGCTAATGTTACCGCAGGGGTGAAGCACCAGGTTTTAGGCCCCTGGCACAGGAATGTACCCTGGCCCCCTTCCTAAAAAATCAAGGAAAAGATGAAATGTGTTACTATATTTCTTCATGAGGTTGTTTGGTGTGCAGTAAAGGGTAAAACAGCTAACAATCAATAACGTGAATTGTGTTTTTATTACAAAAAATCTAGTCGAAATATCTAATATTTCTCATTTTGAGATTGTTGTGAGTTTATTTTAACACTGTTTCGCCTTTTCCTGCACTTTTACTCGCAAAACATGTGCAGAAAAAGAGTTAAATAATCTTAACACAAGGTGACAACAGTCTCAACATGAGAAAGATTCGATATTTGGACTAGATTCAAGAGCATGATGAAGGATTAGACTTGGTCTTTGTTTGAAGGAGAAAAACGTGTTTATATAAATATCACTGCTGTCGGAACCAAACCTTCTATCTCCATTTCTCAGTTTTTGACATAATTTATTTATATCGTGTGTAAATTTCACGATGAATGGACCGAAAGAAACAACCCAAAATGACTTGGAAAGACGTCTGGTTCCAGTGACTCACATTATAGTAAAGTAGGTGTTTTTCCTTCTCCTGTAAAGTTGTCGGTTTGGAGAGTTTTGGAAGTTTGGCGGTTCGGAGGTTTTCTTCCAACAACAATGATATGCTGTCATGATTGATTATGTCCAACACACAGCCATACAATCCCCACAGACGCACACCGGCCAGAAAATGGGTCATTCTGAGAAGCTCATTGGCTGTACATGTGTCACTGTCATTGGAGATACAAGGTCTTGATCTGATAACAGTGACGTATAATTACACTGCCTGAAAATTGTATGATGAATGGACCAATAAACATGCTTCATAATGACTTAGAATAAATATGAATAAATCTTGTCAGATTGACTTAAATTCGTAGTGGAGAGCGTGTTTTCCTTCTAATGTGAAGCTGCTGGTTCTTCTTTGTGCAGTGATGATATGCAGGTCAGACTGTATTACACTACAGAGCTGTGTTCATAAAAAATCACTGCTTTCTTCGATACTGTGTGTGTGTGTGTGAGTGTGTGTGTGCGTGTGTGTGTGTGTGTGTGTGTGCGTGTGTGTGTGTGTGTGTGTGCGCGTGTGTGTGCGTGTGTGTGCGTGTGCATGTATGAGGCCCAGTGGAGAGACAGTGAGCTCATTAGCTGTGATGTGATGTGTGTCCTGTACCCCCACACCCCCGGACCTTTGGGTTGGACTGAAGCGTGGCCCCCCTGCTGTTATGTTTGGAGCCCTGCCCTGACTGGGGAAAGCCCAACACACTCCTCTCTCTGCAATACACACACATCAGAAATCACCACTACTGAGAGAGAGAGAGAGAGAGAGAGAGAGAGAGAGAGAGAGAGGGAGTGAGAGAGAGAGAGAGAGAGAGAGAGAGAGAGAGAGAGAGAGGGAGCGAGAGAGAGAGAGAGAGAGAGAGAGAGAGAGAGAGAGAGAGAGAGAGAGAGGGAGCGAGAGAGAGAGAGAGAGAGAGAGAGAGAGAGAGAGAGAGAGGAAGCGAGAGAGAGAGAGAGAGAGAGAGAGAGAGAGAGAGAGAGAGGGAGTGAGAGAGAGAGAGAGAGAGAGAGGGAGCGAGAGAGAGAGAGAGAGGGAGAGAGAGAGAGAGAGAAACTTTTTAAACATTTTCAGGACTTTGTAGTAAATATAGCTCATCTGCTGCTGCACAGTTTGTGTTGGTCATCCTCTAGTCCTTCATCAGTGGTCACTGGACGCTGTTGACTGGATATTTTTGTTGACCGGACTATTCTCAGTCCAGCAGCGACACTGAGGTGTTTAAAAACTCCAGCAGCACTGCTATCTGATCCACTCAGACCAGGACAACACACACTACCACACCACCACCACATCAGTGTTACTGCAGTGTTGAGAATGACCCACCACCCAAATAGTACCTGCTCTGTGAGGGTCCATGGGGGTCCTGTCCACTGAAGAACAGGGTAACAGAGTATCAGAGAAACAGATGGACTACAGTCTGTAACTGTAGAACTACAGAGTCCAGCTATACAGTAAGTGGAGCTGATAAAGTGGACAATGTTATCTGTGTCTGATCGGTATGTATATATACACTCACCAGCCACTTTATTAGGTACACCTTGCTAGTAAAAGGTTGGACCCCCTTTTGCCTTCAGAACTGCTTTAATTCTTCGTGGCACACTTTCAACAAGGTGTTGGAAACGTTCCTCAGAGATTCTGGTTGGTTATTTGAGTTCCTGTTGTCTTTCTATCATCTGGAACCAGTCTGCCCATTCTCCTCTGACCTCTCACATCAACAAGGCATTTTCGTCCACACAACTGACCGCTCACTGGATATTTCCTCTTTTTGGACCGTTCTCTGTAAACCCTAGAGATGGTTGTGCGTGAAAATCCCAGCAGATCAGCAGTTTCTGAAATACTCAGACCAGCCCGTCTGGCACCAACAACCACGCCACGTTCAAAGCCCCTTAAATCCCCTTTCTTCCCCGTTCTGATGCTCGGCCTGCACTTCAGCAGGTTGTCTTGACCTCCTCTACAAGCCTGAATGCAGTGAGTTGCAGCCGTGTGATTGGCTAATTAGCTATCTGTGTTAACAAGTAACTGAACAGGTACCTAATAAAGTGGCCGGTGAGTGTGTGTGTATATATATATATATATATGCATCTGCTCTGTGCTCTGTCATCCCTCCCACTCTCTCAATCCACATAAAGAGAGTGAGAGAATCATTGCTATTCACACACACACACACACACACACACACACACACACACAGGGTGGTAAATCACTTTAATAGATGATTTGCAGTGACATGAGGAGAGTGTGGAAACTTTCTGCACTCACCATCAGCCAGTCAGGAGGCTCCAGACAGAAGCCTGGGTTATTCATTGGTTGGAGGAGTGAAAGGGGGCGTGGCTTAAAGTGTTAGGATGATGTCATAGTGCTTTTATTTGGGTTGGAGACGTTCCATGCTGCCAGGCTGAAAGCTTGGCTCTCACACGCACCTGAAATGGAAGACAGAGTGTGTGTGTGTGTGTGTGTGTGTGTGTGTGTGTGTGTGTGTGCATATTTCTGTCCATATGTGCGTATGCATCTTCTACACATGCACCGATTATTTTTGTTTCTACTAGATTTGCTTCGATTCTGTTATTTAGCAGAGCCACTGAAATGACAGAAGATCAGTTCTAATATGATGTATGGAGTTGAGTCCACTGTCTGAAAGAAAGGGACATTCTTGTCCCCGAAGGTGCAAACAATGCAAATCTACGCTAAAAGGTAAGGTAGAGGTACAGTTGGCCTGAGGCTGTATTACAGAATATACTTAAGTCTGAGATCTTATCTGCTTTGTTGTCATGACAATTTCACTTAAGACTGAATTTAGGACAGAAGTCATTACAGAACAACAGTCCTTAAGTCTGTAACCTTCTCTTATTTCCAGTTAAGAAAACGGTTTTACAGAAACATCCTAAGTTGCCAAAATATCTTAAATATTTTCTTTACTTTACGATAAACCTCAGAGCTTCTTAACTTCTGTTTTAACCATCTGTTTCTGTTGTTTTATGCAGTGAGAAGCAGCTCAGTTCACTATAACTGGCATCATGATGCTACACTCACCTACACTGAAAACGGGGCTTTGACTTGTGATTTTTATTGTCTAACAGCGTCTAAAAGCCCCAGACGCTGCCGACTCGAACTCCACCACCCCTCTGATCACCTTCTTGTGTTAATGTTGATGATGAAATATTACAGTGATGGTGGTGAATAATGAGGAGACGGAGCTGAACGTGTGTCTGTTTATTAGGAGGAGTAACGTTTAGCGCACTCGACTAAAGCGTTTGGGAAATGGAGACTGAAACTGAGAGCGGCAAATCTGATTAACAGCAGGGGGCGCTGACACAATATTATTAACTCTGCTTATAGTGCTTTAGATTTAAATGACCTCGTTTACCTCAGTAACAGTGGCTAACGTTAGCTGTGTGGCTAACTTACTCGATTACGTTTGCTAGGTAACAAACACGACAGTTGATTGTCGACTTCAATCGAGTAAGTTGAGATTTCCTATCTTGAGATCAGAAAAGATGCTGTGAGATAAGACAAGGCTCTTAAATTCAGATCAGTTTTGCTTCTGTTATACGAATTCGTGAGGAATCTTATCTGGACCTGTCGGATCTTAAGACCAGAAGATAGGAGGTTTCTGTATTACGACACCTGGAGGCTAAATAGAGTCAAAACAAGAGGGTGAAAGGGGTTCTTCTACTGTAAAAACCGTGACATTTTAATAATAGAAGAACCCTTGTTGGTGCTATACAGAACCCTTTTCAAAAAGGTTCTATAAAGGATCATCAAAAATTTGCTAATAGTATGCTAATGTCTCGGTAGCTAGCTAACTTTTCCGTTCCACCTTAAACAGTCCAGCAGTTCTGACGCCTGAAGCGCCAGAATGTAAGTGCTGCTCCATTTAAGGTGGAACGGGAAAATTTGGATGAAAATCTGGTGAATATCTGACTTCAGCTTCATATCACTGAAGAATGAGTGGGGGGTGATAATAAATAATTGCCCCCCTCTTTGAAGGCGTATGATCCCTAAATGTAACTAAAGCCCAGCAGTGAGGAGCTGGACTTTCCCCTCCTCTGCTGTCCCTGCAGACGGGCAGGGTCGCCTACAGAGCGGCGCTGGTAGCTGTTAATGAAGAGATGCTCTTTTATTAGAGGGTCTCATTTCAGAGGGAAGATCTCAACCACTGCTCTGTAGCTCAGTTCCCAGGGGTTAGAGTGACACTCCAAAAGAAGGGATGGGGTAAAAGACAAGACAAGCCTCGCTCTGTACCAGGCTGTGCGTTAGCGGCCTGTGGATGATGGGGTTGTGCTTGTATTCCTCGCTCTCAGGCTGTAGGTTTGCTCGGCCTGAACTCTGATGTGATCATTAGATCATTTTTCTCTCATGGCCAACTTCTGCTGCAACGCGCAGCTTCTCAGGCCGCATCAGCCGCGGGTTTCAGACTCACGCTTACAGGTTAAGGTCCTGCTCTAAGATGTGTTGCCTTAAAGTGCTGATAATGAAAATCCCTCATTCGGTCTTCTGCAGACTGACTGACTGGCTGAGACAGCCCACAGTACCTCTCTGTCTCTCTCTCTCTCTCTCTCTCTCTCTCTCTCTCTCTCTGTGTCTCCGTCTCTGTCTCTCTATCGGGAAATCTCTCTGGTCTCTGTCAGTGGAGCGAGAGAGCGTGGCGAAAGACGAGAACGAGGGAACGAGTGAAAGGCTGGAGAGCAGCCAAAAGGACACGTTTCCTCAGAGAGTTGCCAGGTCTTTCTCTTGCTCCCTCTCTCTCTCTCTCTCTCTCTCTCTCTCTCTCTCTCTCTCTCTCTCTCCCTCTCCCTCCCTCTCTCTCTGACATTGTGCTGGCTTTGGCAGGGGCCCTCAGTAGGTTTAGATTGCAGTTCCTTTCTGAATCGCTGCTGAAAAGGGGTCATTGTAGGGTTGTAAAGAATGAAGAAAAGAGGCAGACAAAGAGAAGGACAGAATAAAGGAAACAGACAGAGAGGAAGACGATCGTTGCCGAGTTTTAGTCTGTGCTCGTCTGCAGGTTCTGAAGAATAGCAAGAGGTTTCGGACCTTTGTGGCCTAGTTTTTGTTTTGGAAGTGGGACACTAAAAAGCAGCAGTGCTTTTACTTCGGTGTAGTTTCAGGCTGCTTCACTCATCCCTGGGAGCTGCTGATGATAGCGGTCATTGTTTAAAACTCTACAGTGGCGTTGACTCAGCGTCACCCCGTTTCTCTGTTTATCTGGCGCTGCGTAGCTGTAAAGCTGGAATGTCAGCGCTGATGGAATAGACTGTGCTCTCATCTCTTCATTCTTCCTGTTCTGCTCGAGAGTTTTGTATTCGTAGCTTTTTATTTGTATTTCAAACTAATTTCCTTTCTCTTCCTCTTCATCCTAATCGCATTCAGCCAGTAGTAGGACTTGACACAAACATACAAATCCACTATAACTATAGAAAAGGGTGTAGAATAACCATGGAAATAGATGTAGCTTAACCATGGAAATGATTGTGGGGTAACCATGGAAATGGTTCTAGGATAACCATGGAAATAGATAGAGGTTAACAGTGTAAATGGTCGTAGGGTAGCTGTGGGGATAAATATAGGTTAACCATGTAAATGGCTGTAGCATAACCCTGAAAACGGGTGTAGCATAACCATGGGCGTGAGTGTAGAGTAATCATGGTAATGAGTGTAGGCTAACCATAGAAATTGGTGTAGTGTAACCATGGTAATGGGTGTAGGCTAACCATAGAAATTGGTGTAGTGTAACCATGGTAATGGGTGTAGGCTAACCATAGAAATTGGTGTAGTGTAACCATGGTAATGGGTGTAGGCTGAAATTGGTGTATTGTAACCATGGAAATAGATGCAGGTAAGCCATGAAAATGCATGTAGTGTAACCATTGAACTGGGTGAAGCATAACTATGGACATGGGTGTAGAGTAACCACAGAAATGGGTGTAGTGTAACCATGGAAATGGGTGTAGAGTAACCACAGAAATGGGTGTAGTGTAACCATGGAAATGGGTATGGAGTAACCATGGAAATGGGTGTAGTGTAACCATGGAAATGGGTGCTGTGTAACCATGGAAATGGGTGTAGAGTAACCATGGAAATGGGTGTAGTGTAACCATGGAAATGGGTGTAGTGTAACCATGGAAATGGGTGCTGTGTAACCATGGAAATGGGTGTAGTGTAACCATGGAAATTAGTGTTGCGTAAGCTTGCAAATAGGTGTATCATGGAAACTGGTGTAGCTTCTCCATGGAATTGGATATAGGGTAACCATGGAAATGGATGTAGTGTAACCATGGAAATGGGTGTATTGGAACTGTGTTGAGCTGGAGTTACAGACCCCGTTATTTTTTAGCTGATCCTGAGCTACTGGATACTTTTTGGGGCTGTGAATGACTCAGCATAACCAGAACGTTTCAGCCACATAAATCATATTGTTTGTTTTCTCATTCTGGGTCATGTTAAATTAGCTCTGAGGAACAGAACTGCAGCTGGCTCTGTTGCTCAAAGTGTGTCGCGCTGGATTTGTGTGTTGCATCAGTCTATCCTTTATATAAATTCTTTACACATTATAGCCGATACACACCGATCGGGCATAACATCAAGACCACCTCCTCGTTTCTACACTCACTGTCCACTTTATCAGCTCCACTTACTGTATAGCTGCACTCTGTAGTTCTACAGTTACAGACTGTAGTCCATCTGTTTCTCTGATACTCTGTTACCCTGTTCTTCAGTGGTCAGGACCCCCATGGAGTCCAGCAGTGACACTGAGGTGTTTAAAACCTCCAGCAGCAGTGCTGTGTCTGATCCACTCAGACCAGCACAACACACCACCACCACGTCAGTGTTACTGCAGTGCTGAGAATGATCCACCACCCAAACAGTACCTGCTCTGTGAGGGTCCATGGGGGTCCTGACCACTGAAGAACAGGGTAACAGAGTATCAGAGAAACAGATGGACTACAGTCTGTAACTGTAGAACTACAGAGTGCAGCTATACAGTAAGTGGAGCTGATAAAGTGGACATTGAGCGTAGAAACAAGGAGGTGGTCAGGATGTTACGCCTGACCAGTGTATATGCACTGTATAGCCTGCAGCTTGTTTACAGTGTTTACGTTCCACATTAAACTCTTCTTGTTCTAAAAGGGGAGAAATCATCCATGCCATGAGTGGTTTCAGCCGTCAGAACCCAGAATGGTGATCTAATCACGTTCTCTGGGTGTGAGCCGCGTCTACATGGCACAGACAGATGTGGCGTTTGTGGTTAGAGTTGGAGGCAGATGTTTGTGTGTGTATATAAACGTGCGAATGTTGGTTCTGAGTCGTCCCTCAGCCTCTGAGGTCTGAGGTTTGGGTGTAAAAGATGAAATTATACGTCTCTCTCTGTTTTCTCTCTGCTGTCTTCACTCCTCATGAGCGCGCCGCGATGGAAACACATCCCGTGGTTCGCCTCTGGGTGGGTGTGTGTAGTCTGACCCATCCACAGCGACTCTTCCTCCTTTATTAGAGCCGTCAGGAATGACGGCTGAGGACGTCGGGACGTAAACAGGAGCAAACACTTTATTCATAAACACAAACTGCGGGAGCCGAATGAGGAAACACGCTCAGCACAGGAGCTGACAGAGGGAGTGTGACCGCTTCACTGCCGTCCTGAAATCCAGCCAGTATATCTAATACTTCTCATTGCTGAGTGAATATTAGAAGATTATTCAACTTATTTCTAGTGTTTTTTTTTTACATATGTTGTCAATTTATCTTGTATAAATGATCATATCAGAGAAAATAATGCTTTTAATATTAATCTTCTAAGGAAATCATCTTAAATGTAGTCAATTCATCCAATACTTCTCTTTACAAGATTGTAGTAAGAATATTATGAGATTTTTAAAATTGACATTCCACCAAGTTTTCAAAAGTTCTGCATAATTTCGTGGTTAAGATGTAAACCGAGTCATTCAGAGCGGGCTGGTGTGAAACGCTCCGCTCCAGAGAAACTTACAGTCAGAACGGCTCACAGTGGTGGTGATAGGAACCAGACGTCCATCCTCTAAAAGCTCCTCACAGAAAGTTACTAACCTACATGAACTGGTTCTGAATTCACTGCCTGATGTCTGAAATTGGATGAATTTTGGGATGAAGTTTTGTCTTAAAACGTCTTGATCAATTTATTTTAATCCATTCATGGTGGAGGGGTACATGCAGGGTCTTGTGAGGCAAAATAGTCCCCAAATGTAATGTATATATATATATATATATATATATATTTTTTTTTTTTTTTGATTTTCCACTATTAAACATCATCGACATTTCGAAAATAAAGCTCAGGAGACTCGTGTAGTTTCACTGGTGGTTTTGGATAGTAAATAAAATGGCTATAGTTGTGTTGTTGTCATGGTGACATCGCCACCCTGGTTCCCATCACCACCACCTTTAAGAAAAATTGGTGGAATTTAAGTTATTTTATAGATATTTTTACTTGTTCTAAGTCATTTTATCTCATGAAAGTGTCTTATTATTTCTTTGGCAGAGAGAGAGAGAGAGAGAGAGAGAGAGAGAGATGCACTATATTTCCAGAAGTTTTCACTCCCCCATCCAGATCACTGAATTCAGGTGTTCCAGGTCACTTCCATGCCCACAGGTGTATAAAGCCGAGCCCCTAGGCCTGCAGACTGCTTCTACAGACATTAGTGAAAGAATGGGTCGCTCTCAGGAGCTCAGTGAATTCCAGCGTGGTACCGTGATCGGACGCCACCTGTGCAGCAAGTCCAGTCGTGAAATTTCCTCACTACTAAATATTCCACAGTCGACTGTCAGTGGGATTATAACAAAGTGGAAGCGATTGGGAACGACAGCAGCTCAGCCACGAAGTAAAATAAAGACAGCCATAGAATATAATGAAACTAAAATTGCATGAATATAATGATGATATAATAATAATGCAGTGGTGCATTTAACATGTCAGTGACTAAACGCTGTGAACGATAACACACGTCAGTAGTTGTATATGGGTGGGTGTGTAAACAAGTGGCAGTGCGATATGCAATATGTATAGATGTACAACGCTCTCCTGATGAGAAATGTTACATACAGTGGGTTGCAAAAGTATTCATACCCCTTGAACTTTTCCATATTTTGTCACATTACAACCACAAACATAAATATATTTCACTGGAATTTAATGTGAAAGACCAACACAAAGTGGTATACAATTGTGAAGTGGAAAGAAAATCATACATGAATCAAAACATTTTTTACAAATAAAAAACTAATAAGTGCGACGTGCAAAAGTATTCAGCCCCCCTGAGTCAATACTTTGTGGAGCCACCTTTTGCTGCAATTACAGCTGCAAGTCTTTTAGGGTATGTCTCCACCAGCTTTGCACATCTAGTGACTGAAATTCTTGCCCATTCCTCCTTGCAAAACAGCTCAAGCTCAGTCAGATTGGATGGAGAGCGTTTGTGAACAGCAGTTTTGAGATCTTGCCACAAATTCTCAATTGGGTTTAGGTCTGGACTCTGACTGGGCCATTCTAACACATGAATATTCTTTTTTTTAAACCACTCCATTGTAGCTCTGGCTTTATGTTTAGGGTCGTTGTCCTGCTGGAAGGTGAACCTCCGCCCCAGTCTCAAATCTTTTGCTGACTCCAACAGGTTTTCTTCCAAGATTGCCCTGTATTTGGCTCCATCCATCTTCCCATCAACTTTGACCAACTTCCCGGTCCCTGCTGAAGAGAAGCACCCCCAGAGCATGATGCTGCCACCACCATATTTGACAGTGGGGATGGTGTTTTCAGAGTGATGTGCAGTGTTATTTCTCCGCCACGCATAGCGTTTTGCGTTGTGGCCAAAAAGTTCTATTTTGGTCTCGTCTGACCAAAGCACCTTCTTCCACATGTTTGCTGTGTCCTCAACATGGCTTCTGGCAAACTGCAAACGGGACTTCTTATGGTTTTCTTTTAACAATGGCTTTCTCCTTGCCACTCTTCCATAAAGACCACATTTGTGTAGTGCACGACTAATTGTTGTCCTGTGGACAGTTTCCCCCACCTGAGCTGTGGCTCTCTGCATTTCATCCAGAGTCACCATGGGCCTCTTGGCTGCCTCTCTGATCAGTGATCTCCTTGTTCGGCCTGTAAGTTTAGGTGGACGGCCTTGTCATGGCAGGTTTACTGTGGTGCCATACTCTTTCCATTTCCGGATGATGGATTGAACAGTGCTCCGTGAGATGTTCAAAGCTTGGGAAATCTTTTTATAACCTAAGCCTGCTTTAAACTTCTCCAAAACCATATTCCTAACCTGTCTGGTGTGTTCTTTGGACTTCATGATGCTGTTTGCTCCCCAATATTCTCTTAACCAACATCTGAGGCCGTCACGGAGCAGCTGTATTTGTACTGAGATTAGATTACACACAGGTGGACCCTTTTGAGTCATTAGCAGTCATCAGGCAACTTCTGAATGCAATTGGTTGCACTCAGGGAAAAGGGGGCTGAATACTTTTGCACGTCGCACTTATTAGTTTTTTATTTGTAAAAAATGTTTTGATTCATGTATAATTTTCTTTCCACTTCACAATTGTATACCACTTTGTGTTGGTCTTTCACATTAAATTCCAGTGAAATATATTTATGTTTGTGGTTGTAATGTGACAAAATATGGAAAAGTTCAAGGGGTATGAATACTTTTGCAACCCACTGTATACCGACCACATTTAAGATGTTTTTACTCGCTGTCATTTTTCTCAGCGTACAGCTCAGACTAATCAGCCAATCATGTAAATCAGCCCCATTTCAGCCGAAAAGATGTTTATTTAAATTAAGTGATACTTTTTTAATCCCACAAACGGGGAAATTCCACCTCTGCATTTAACCCATCCGTGCAGTGAAACACCACACACACTAGGGGGCAGTGAGCACACTTGCCCGGAGCGGTGGGCAGCCCTATCCACGGCGCCTGGGGAGCAGTTGGGGGTTAGGTGTCTTGCTCAAGGACACCTCAGTCATGGACTGTCGGCCCTGGGGATCGAACCGGCGACCTTCCGGTCACAGGGCTGGTTCCCTAACCTCCAGCCCACGACTGCCCCCTGCGAGTAAATCAGTGCGGAGGCCAAAGAAGGACAGAATTTAAGTTGCAGTGAAGCAATCCTGAGATCTGGGGGTGGCGCAGCCCCCCACCTCCTTTTTTAAGGAGCTCTTATCTGTTTGTTTTCTGCCGTTCTGATGGAATCTGTTCATTTAGCAGCACTAAGTTCAGCTGCTCATCAGAGCTCGGCTCTTCTGTTTGTTTGTCCGTTTGCTGGTTTGTTGAGCTGTTTTTTTTTTTCCCCCCTCTCCTGATGAATTTCCTTTCCCAAGCATCTCATCCCGACTTCACTGATCTTTTCTTTTTTCCGGCTCTCCCTTTCGCCCTCCATGTTTATCAGTCTTTTTCAGCTCATCCCGCGTTCTCCCTCTCCCTCTGGAGAGCTTTTAAACAGAGAAAGGTCGTAAATCACAGGCAGAACGTTTCGCTGTGGATCTCATCTCGTCTGTAGGACTATCAGATGGTGGCGAGGGGGACGGGGCAGGAGAACGTTCTGGAAGCGTTTGTGTGGGGGGGGGGGGGGGGGGGGGGGGGGTGGAGTTAGAGAGAGTTAGCGATCCAGAACCAAACACTAGATAAATCACACGGACTGTTCTCCATAGACTCCCTTTCTGCGTCTGTCAGGGACTCCGAGCTCAGCAGCTTTATGTGCTCCATGTTATGCTTCCCCAAATTCTGTTCAGTTCATCTCAGTTCATTTCCATTCAATTCAGTTCCGTAACATTCCGTTTCGTTCAGTTCGTTTCAGTACAGATCTGTTCATTTCCGTTCAGTTCGGTTCATTTTTATGCCTTACGGTTACATTTAATTCTATTTCATTCAGTTCAGTCCAACACAAGTCAGTTCAGTTAAATTCAGTTTAGTTCCATTCAATTCAGTTAAATCAGTTCAATCCAATTCACTTCGATTGAGTTTAGTGCAGTTCCGTTCTATTCCATACAGTTCAGTTCAGATTGGTTCATTTCACTTCAGCTCCGTTCATTTCAGTTCAGTTCAGTTCATTTTAATTCAGTTCAGTTTGGTTCAGTTCCGTACAACCCGGCTTCATTCAGCTCAATTCAGTTCAGTTCAGTTCCATTCCACTCCTGCAATTTACCTCTGGGATCAATAAAGTATTCTGATTCTGATTCTGAATCAATTCAGTTAAATCAGTTCAATCCAATTCACTTCAGCTGAGTTTCATTGCAGTTCCATTCTATTCCATTCGGTTCAGTTCAGTTCAGATTGGTTCATTTCACTTCAGCTCCATTCATTTCAATTCAGTTCGCTTCCTTTGAACTCAATTCAGTTCAGTTCAACTCTGTTTATTTCCGTTCCATTTGGTTACGTTTCATGTTATTTCATTTAGTTTCAGTTCAATTCAGCTCAGTTCAGTGAAAATCTATTCAGTCCAATTCAGTTCATCTCAGTCTAGTTCTATTTGATCTTTTTCATTTCAGTTTAGTTCAGTTCAGTTCAATTTGATTCCTTTCTGTTCCGTTTAATTCGGTTCATTTTTTCCCCTCATTTCAGTTCAATCCCATTTAATTCCATTTCAATGATTATATTTCAATTCGGATCAGACGAGTCAAGTTCAGTTCAGTGTCATTCGTTTTATTTCCAGTCACGTTCGTTTCATTCCATTACATTTATGTTCAGTTCAATTCAATTCTACTCTCTGCCCACCCCCAATTTTCTTTACCTCTTTCAGTTCAATTCAGTAAAACTCAATTCGGGGCGCTTTACTGACGCTTCAGTGACGGTACATTTGGATTTGTTGGAAAGCGCTAGATATTACGCTGCATAACTGATCATGAATGGAACATCTGGGAAGTGGGAACTCTTGTAGCTGCAACTGGAAGCAGAAAGAAAGAAAACCAGGATCTGGTCTGAACTCTGTCTCTCTGTCTTCTTCTCTGTCCTGCTCCTTTTTGCAGTCATTTGTGTCCCAGTACGTCATTTCAGAAGAGCTCAGTGTTCAGCAGTGCTGAGGCCTCAGCGCACCGATACCGATAACCCATAATGCCCTGCACACAATACATGGAAAAGACATTTCAGTGTTTGAAAAACTGCACACTTCGGTTTTCCGTCCCGCTGCGAGCTGTCTTATTATCGGGACCACTGGGTGAGGTCATCTGTGTGCATAAACCGACCACAAAGCGCTTCATAAACGGGTTGAAAAGTCGGGCCTCGCCGACTCTAAAGCGCTTTTACAGGGCGGTGAGTGAGTTCACAGACTGGAGATAAAATAGAAACGCTGAGTCAGGGCGAGGCATTAGTTTACTCTGTATTAAAATAAAGTCATTTGGCTTCTTTTTAGGCTCTAAGTAGGAAAGTAAAAGAAGAGCAAAAGTAGATAAAGAAATTAAATGGTGTTTATAACTGGCAAGACGTTTATAGAGAGGACATATAAAAACCGCGTGCAGTTCAGTTAAGTGGCTATAACACGACTGTTGAACTTACAGGGGAGCTCCACTGATTTTAGCAAATTTCTGCATAACCGAGTGGTTAAAACAGAAATTATACGATTATTTAACCTATTCCTACACGTTTGTACTTGTTGGAGTAATTGTATCTGGTGAAAGTGTCTTATTCCATTGGCAGATCATTTTACTTGTGTCAACTCACTGCTTAAAGGTAGTGAAGTGGTCTGCTAACGGTTTAAGACACTTTCATAAGATAAAATCACTTAGAAAGAAGTAAAAAATGTCTGTAAATACGTAAAATGTGAATTTTTACAATTATTTTTTTGCGTAACTCCGTTGTTGTTATGGAAACAGAGTCATTCAGTGTAGTTTGATGTGAAATGGTTCACGGTAGAGAAAGTCATGGACTAATTTCTTTACAGTGGTGGTGATGGGAACCAGGGGTCGCCATGACTACGACACAGATATTGACTTTTTATTTACCATCCAGAACCACCAGAGAACCTACACGAGTCTCCTGAGTTTTATACGTAATGCTGTGGGTGGTAAAATAGTGGAAAATCTGGGGGGGGGGGGGGGGGGGGGGGGGTTCTTTTGGGACTATTTTACCTCACAACACCCTGCATGTACCCCTCCGCTAATGGACTAAAATAGGTGGATTAACAGGACATTTTAGGCCAAAACTTCATTGCAAGACTTAAAAACCTTGAAACAGCGTCTCAGTCACCAGGCAGTGAATTCATAACCATTCATGTAGGTTAGTAACTCTCTGTGAAGGAGCTTTTAGAGGGGGACGTCTGGTTCCTATCACCACCACTGTGAACAGTTCTGACTGTAAGTTTATCTAGAACAGAGCGTTTCACACCGAACCGCTCTGAACGGCTCGGTTTACATCTTAACCAAATTAATTATGCTGATTTTTTTTTTAAAAGTGAGCAACCATCATCTAATTACTCTGTCAGCCGGTGACGTGTGATGCTTGGTGATGTATTCCTTTGTGTTTGTCTCCTTTCACTGATTAAATTCTGCCCCCAGAGTAGCTGGTGACCCTGCATGTCCACATATGTGATGGTAAAGTGGACCCACATGTAAAAGAAGCTCCGTGCTGCCTTATCGGACGCGCTGTGAGACACAGTTCACAACGCTCTGGAAACATGGAGTAAATCCACAAACGTTCAGCTTTGCCAGATCCGTCCGAGTCATTTATCTGACTTCAGCAGGATCGCTGTCTTTAGCTGTGACCTTTGTCCTACTGTGTTCGTCTTTGGTCAGACGACCTCTGGTGACCTTTGGGCCTGTCCAGGCATGTCGTCTGGCTGCCAGGCGTCACTGTTACACACACAGTCATAGCTGTCTAAAACCCAGAGCACCATTCTCGCTCTGAACTCTTAACGCTGCTTTACTGGTCCAGAATTAGCGCAGAGGAACCAGTATGAGTGGAGAGAGAACGTTCTAGATGTTCTGCATGGCAATAGTAGAAATAATAATTGCTCTGTATGTCCAAAAATATCCAGACACTCCTCGTAATGAGTGAATTCAGCTACTCTAAGACCACCCGTTGTAAACGCAGGCATTTAATTGTGCAAAGGCAGTTTGTATGGCCATAGAAGGCACTGACCGATAGACTGGGACACTCTGGAGCAGCCACACATGAGCCTAAGGTCACCATGTCCAGTGCCAAGTGTGGGCTAGAGGGGTACGAAGCCCCCCAGTGTTGGTCTGTGGAGCAGTGGAACGGCATTACTGTCTGTCTGTCTGCAAAGGGTTGGACATATAGTGTATCTATCCATCTGTCTGTATGTCTGTCTATCTATCTATCTATCTATCTATCTATCTATCTATCTGTCTGTCTGTCTGTCTGTCTGTCTCTCTCTAACTGATCTCTCTGTCTGTCCATCTCTCTGTCTGTATGTCCGTCTGTCTCTCTATATATCTCTTGCTGCCTTTATCTGTCCATCCCCCTGTCTGTCTGTCTCTCTGTATGTATGCCTCTCTATCTATCTATCTATATATATATATATATATATATATATATGTATATGTCTATCTGTCTTTCTGTATGCCTGTCAACCTGTCTGTATGCCTGTCTGTCTGTCTGTCTGTCTATCTGTCTGTCTGTCTCTCACTAACTGGATCTGTCTGTGTGTCCGTCTGTCTGTCTGTCTGTCTAGAAACCTCCCAGCGGTCTCAGTCAGACCGTGTGTGTGTTGGTGTTCTGGTGGTTCCGGTCTGGAGTTTAACTTTCCATAAATATTCTCAGACTATGAATATGAATAAAGGCCCACCTGCAGAACTACAGTGCTCCTGCATCTCTCTCATCCTCTCTCATCTTCCTCTCATTCTTTCCTCGTCTTCCCTCTGCCTGCTGCGTTTCATCCACCCCTATACCCCCGTCATAGTGCTGTCTGCATGAGACAGAGAGAGGAGAGAGAGACACAGAGAGAGACAGAGAGAGAGAGAGGGGGTCAGATGAGGTCAGATAAAGGTAATTACACCTGTGCAGATAACACAAGGGGCAAGAACAGAGACGAGAGGTATTGTCTAACTGTGTGTGTGTGTGTGTGTGTGTGAGTGAGTGAGTGAGTGAGTGAGAGAGAGATATATCCAAGTTGTGAAAGAGATAAGAGCGCACAATGGGCCCTGTTTTACTGATTGTGGGACCCCCCTCACAAACACATGTGACGACCTGCATGAACCCGGGTACGTCTACACACACACACACACACACACACACAGCAGTAACACCTTGTTAGCAGTGTTGGGGGTGACTCAGTACAAAGTAATGTGTTACAGTAATATATCACTGCTGTCGGAAGAAAACCTCGTATCTCCATTTTTGTCATTTTTCAGTTTTTGACATAATTTCAAAGGACCTGTTGCTCTTTATCTTGTGTGTAAATTTCATGGTGAATGGAGCAAAAGAAGCGGCCCAAAATGGCTTGGAAATATGTCTGTTTCCATTGACTTGCATTAAAACTACAGCATGTTTTTTCTTCCTCCTGTAAAATTCTAATTCTGGAGATACGAGGTTTTCTTCCGACAACAGCGATAATTACTTTTTCTGTAGTAAGACATGCAGGTAGGTAGAGTTACATACACACATGATCAGGCAGAACATCATGACCACCTCCTCGTTTCTACACTCACTGTCCACTTACTGTATAGCTGCACTCTGTAGTTCTACAGTTACAGACTGTAGTCCATCTGTTTCTCTGATACTCTGTTACCCTGTTCTTCAGTGGTCAGGACCCCCATGGACCCTCACAGAGCAGGTAATATGTGGGTGGTGGGTCATTCTCAGCACTGCAGTAACACTGACGTGGTGGTGGTGTGTTAGTGTGTGTTGAGCTGGTGTGAGTGGATCAGACGCAGCAGTGCTGCTGGAGTTTTTAAACACTGTGTCCACTCACTGTCCACTCTATTAGACACTCCTGCCTCGTCGGTCCACCTTGTAGATGTAGAGTCAGAGACGACAGCTCAGCTGCTGCTGCACAGTTTGTGTTGGTCGTCCTCTAGTCTTTCATCAGTGGTCACAGGACGCTGTTGGCTGTCGGGTGCTGACCTGTGTCTGTGTGTGTGTTGTGGTGTGTGTTCGCTGATGCTGACGCTGCCCAGCAGGTGTGTGTGTTTTATTTTGAGTGTTACTGCGAGCTCCACATTTTCCGTTCTGAGCGAATGTCAAGCGCAGGACTGTGACTGCAGACGGGAGCATCCCATGCATGTGTTTGTGGGACAGTGGCTTTATTTCTGGACGCCAATAGACACTGTGTTATAACACAGATACCAAGCTCTAAAATCTGATTGGCTGAGCTGAGATCAAAGTGGTTATGTATGCTCATAATTGCTGTAATAAATGCATAAATAGTCCAATTTTGCTGGTTGCCAAGCAACTGTGGACGGCTGAATGGGGTGAAACATTTCAGTTGTTAAATATTGTAGTTATTTTCTGAACCTTCTCATCTTTTGTCGCATAACGAGGGAAATTTTCTCAATTTCGCTGCAAAAAATGATATCATAGCAAACGAAAACGTCTTAAATGTAGACAATATATACGATATTTCTCATCGTGAGATTGTTATAAGAATATTATCGATTGTTCAAAGTATTTCTAGACTTCTTTTGCTTGTTTAGGTCCTTCTGTCTTATGAAAGTGTTTCATTCTACTGGCAAATCATTTGACTAGTTTTAGGAAATAGTGCTTGATGTAAACTGATTTGCATAAGACTTAAAAAATAAAACACTTTCAAATGAGTATAGGAAAAAAAAACATTTGAAAAAAAGAAAAGACTCACACTTCACCAATATTGTTAAAACTCACCTTTTAAATAGAATTAAAAATGTATATAATTGTGTGAAAAAGTGAATGAATTGAGCTGCAGTTTCCTCTAGACTAATGAATAATTCATATGCGTATTTGCATATGTATTTAAGTTGCCTGAAAAATTCAGGATATGCTGTTGCACCTTGACTCTCGAAGGATAATTATTAACAAGTTGTTTAAAATGTTATGAAATAATAAAAAAATTGCAATATAATAAATAGTTTCAATAAATAATTTATTACTAATAAAAATCACAATAAGCCGTTCTTCCTCCAAGCTGTGCAATTCGTTGTCAGTAGGCTGCTGTTGCCAAGCAACAGTATTAAGACCACATTAAAGGTGATACCATGAACAGCGCATAAGCAAGACTATATAAGGTTACTTAACACATCAGAGGTGAATGTATAATAGTTTAATTATACAGTAATTGTGGGGGGGGGTATAAGCTGCCATTGGTTATATAGATTTTGAATTTTTTATTATTTTATTACTTTTATTTTATTGCTGGGGTTACTTTTATGTCTTTAATTGTATCTTTTATTAATTATACATTTTATTTTTATACTAATTTGGCTTTTTTCTTAATATTTATATATTTTTATAGCTCTACTGTTGTTGTTCTGAATGTGCTTTATATATAAATGTACAGTGGAAAACTACAGAAGTGGCTCATCAGCTGCATTAAGGCTGGGGTGGACAGAGGAACATGCCATTGACTGCTGGGAGTGACGCAAAAAGTGTGACCGCCAACCTCACACACATCCGTTAATCTACACACACGTGTGCATGCAAATGCGCCATTTAAAGGTCCAGACAGCTGTTTGAGGAATCCTCACTGATAGGCTCCTTGTGAGGAACACATTCCGCTGGCTGTACTGGGATTACAACGCACACGCTCCTGCAGGCCAGAGGTCAGAACCGCAGTCTCACCAGGCCACAGGACGCTGTCCAGAAGTGTCCTTTCGCAGAGTGAGAGAGCTGACCTGCAGTGATGCACTGAGCTCTTATACTGGAACAGCATTAGCAGCAATACAGACCTTATTAAAGGGTTAGAAATCAGAACCAGAAACTGGAGCGATTTTAATCCAGTATGAATCTGATTCTGGTTGGTTCTTTGAGTTCCTGTTGCCTTTCTATCATCTGGAACCAGTCTGCCCGTTCTCCTCTGACCTCTCACATCAACAAGGCATTCTCGTCCACACAACTGACCGCTCACTGGATATTTCCTCTTTTTCGGACCGTTCTCTGTAAACCCTAGAGATGGTTGTGCGTGAAAATCCCAGTAGATCAGCAGTTTCTGAAATACTCAGACCAGCCCGTCTGGCACCAACAACCAGGCCACGTTCAAAGCCCCTTAAATCCCCTTTCTTCCCCGTTCTGATGCTCGGTCTGCACTTCAGCAAGTCGTCTTGACCACCTCTACATGCCTGAATGCAGTGAGCTGCGGCCGTGTGATTGGCTGATCAGCTATCTGTGTTAACAAGCAACTGAGCGGTGAGCGTAGGAGGAGGTGGTGTTAAGGTGATGGCTGTTCGGTGTGGTGTGTGTCGGTGTTTGTCCTGTAAGTAAACATCTCCAATGTGACCTTGAGCGATAGCGCCTACTCTTTTTTGGCTGTGACCTTTGATCCTCTGTAGAATCTTCATGGTCTTTGGTCATCCCTCTGCTCCCCATTAGCCCCTCCCCCTGCATGTGCACCCCATTAGTGCAGTGACCTTTGGGACAGGGAGAGCATCTTCCTCTGCTCTCCTCCTCCTCGTAATTATTTCTCACTCGTTTCTGTCTCAGTTACTCAAGATGGAAAAGAAGAAAAATCAAATAATTGGTAAATAATATCAATCAGCTAATTGGTTCCCCGTTTATACGGTTACTCTATGCTGATTGTTATTATTATTATCGGTGTAGTAGTGCACTCAGAGTAGTGAAACTAATTTCTCCTGGTAGCTAAATCACATTATCATCGCTCACCCTTACCGTAACGTGAGCTGTAGTGGAGCGTGTTCTGAGAATGGGTGAAGATTTCCCTCCTTGGCTTGTCGAGCCTTGATAACGACCTCAGTTTGGATTGAGCTGTTCTTCATGTGGGCTGAGAACCGAGGTTTGGCCTCTTCGTGCACACAGGATGATTTAAAAGTTGGCCTGGTTCTCTGTTGTAGGGAACTGGGCTTGAGTTGACAGCATCTTCTGTATTGCTCTTCTGGGTGGGTTCTACAAATCTCCTGAATTTTCCTGTTTGTTTTAAAGTTGAGCTGGTGGCTGAGCTCGTATCTGCGTGTGATTGTGCCGCGGTTTAGTGGTTACGGCTACCGTCTTAACTGGAACGGTGTATGTGTGCTTGTTTCATACACTTTTAGGACAAAAACACTCCTGACTTTGTACTATAAGCAGAAACTACACAGCTGAAAAAATTATTTATTATTATTTTTTATTGTTAAATATAGTAACCTTTTTGGTTACTGAGGTTAAAACTGGGATTAGGTTTAGAATGAGAATGGCCATGGAAACCCATTCCATGAAGCTCTCTACGCTGTTCTTGAGCTGATCTGAAGGCCACATGAAGTTTGGAGGTCTGTAGTGATTGACTCTGCAGAAAGTCGGTGACCTCTGCGCACTATGCCCCTCAGCATCCGCTGACCGCTCTGTCATTTTACGTGGCCGACCACTTCGTGACCACTGAGCTGCTGTCGTTCCCAATCACTTCCGCTTTGTTATAATCCCACTGACAGTGGACTGTGGAATATTTAGTAGTGAGGAAATACAAACTTTCACTGCTTTTTATCTACTCAAACAGATAAATGTGCATAATCTTTTGTTATGGAAAATAAACTAAATAACAAAAGTAACAAATATTTTAAACTACAGAGAGAAAAATAATAATAACTAGTCCTAATGTAAAATGATTTTGTTGAAAATATTGTTGCTGTCACTGACTGTGCTAGATTGTTTACAGCTGTAGAACCGGCCTTGTTTATGACTTTTATTCTTAAAATTGTTCACTAAACTAATTCACAGAGGATGATGAAGGAAAGAAATGAAGGAAAAATACATCAGTGGACTCATTTTGCCTTATACTCTGCTTAACCAGCAGTGGGCCGCCAGCTTTGCTGTCATCAGCAGGCCAACAGTGGCTCACTATCGCCTTGCTGTCTGGGATGTGTGGGGTGTAGTGTTAATTAATGGTGAAGAACACAAACCATGTACTGGAGTTAAAGTAGAGACCCCAAGGTAAAATATTACTCTAGTAAAAGTAGAAGTTCCTCCATTTAGACCTCCACTTGAGTAAAAGTACTAAAGTATTTACCTTCAAATGTACTTAAGTATCAAAAGTAAAAGTACTTATATTAACTAAGTTCATTGAACTTAGTTCCAAGTTTAATTTGAATAAAAACTGGCTTTAAACTCAGGATCACAGATGAGCTCCTTTACTATGTTGATCTGTAGGCGTCTGTTCATAAACATAAACCAGCCCAAACTCATTTACTATAAAATGAAATGGAGTTTGTAGAAATTCAGAAAAAAGCCGCGTCAGTCTCGACTGCATATGTGGACATATTTCTATATTGAGCTCTATTTACACAAAGTTAGGTTAGTTCATCATTTATGTTGAACAGACTCTCCCAAAGTTTTACGCTGCTGCGCTGACGTTGAACCGCGTGCTGCACTGGGTCGGTATGACCAACAGGTCAAAACCAGCTCTAAACAAAGTGACCGCTGGGCCCTGATTGGTGCTCTGGCTTTGCGCTTCTTTCGTTTTGACATGTGACGTTTTTATACACACAGAAACCAAAAGGAACGACAGATTTCTCAAAATGTAGGAGGAAAAAGTCGGATATTAGACTCTGAAATGTAGTGGAGTGAAAGGAGAAAGTGGAGAAACTTCAGTACAGATACACCAAAAATACTAAAGTACAGTAACTAATTACATTTACTCAGTTACTGTCCAGCACTGTAACGTATGGGAGATTATGTCCATATGGGACATTTTCTGAAACGAGGTGTGTGACGTGTGAGTGTGGTTTCATTGTGGAGACAGAAAGTGATTTTTGCAAGTCACTTTAATTCATACCTTGAGTCAAACGGAGCATCAGCCCACGCACGAAACCTGGGCCAAGGCACTTGTGTCATATCTGGCTCATGTGAATAGTATGCAGCTGATTGATTTAAACCATACTTCAAAATGAAATGAGGAGCTGGCACAAGTGCGCGAGCGCAGAGCTGTCATTCCCGCTCGGAACATCTGAGCTCAGAGGAGAACGGAGCAGTTCCTCCAACGCTATTGCAACATTTTTATCTCCTTAAATTATATGAGGCATTTTAAATTGGGGCCCTAAAAGCTTCCATCCACTGCAGCCTGAGCGAAAACCACACACATGCACCCAAACAGAGAGTCAGAACCACAACAGAGAGCCGTCCTCTGTTAACAAGCCGGCCGACGTGCCGACCGCAGAGCTCTGTCTGCTTCACAGTTGTGTTCCAGTTCGTTCATCTCCGTTTTCAAACGTACATTTTCTGACTTGTTTATTGGTTTCGTGTTTGGTGCTGCTGTCGTTGTCGAATCCAGGACATAGTACACGATACCGCTGGGTCATGGCTAGTAAGTTAGCTCAGGGCTTACATATTAGCTTGTGGATGGTACATTAGCTTGTGGATAGTACGTTAGCTCATGGCTAACACATTAGCTCATGGCTAGTAAGTTAGCTCAGGGCTAACATATTAGCTCATGGCTAGTACGTTAGCTCAGGGCTAACATATTAGCTCATGGCTAGTACGTTAGCTCAGGGCTAACATATTAGCTTGTGGATGGTACATTAGCTTGTGGATAGTACATTAGCTCAGGGCTTACATATTAGCTTGTGGATAGTACATTAGCTCATGGCTAGTAAGTTAGCTCAGGGCTAACATATTAGCTCATGGCTAGTACGTTAGCTCAGGGCTAACATATTAGCTTGTGGATGGTACTTTAGCTTGTGGATAGTACGTTAGCTCATGGCTAACACATTAGCTCATGGCTAGTAAGTTAGCTCAGGGCTAACATATTAGCTCATGGCTAGTACGTTAGCTCAGGGCTAACATATTAGCTCATGGCTAGTACGTTAGCTCAGGGCTAACATATTAGCTTGTGGATGGTACATTAGCTTGTGGATAGTACATTAGCTCAGGGCTTAAATATTAGCTTGTGGATAGTACATTAGCTCATGGCTAGTAAGTTAGCTCAGGGCTAACATATTAGCTCATGGCCAGAACGTTAGCTCAGAGCTAACATATTAGCTCATGGCTAGTACGTTAGCTCAGGGCTAACATATTAGCTCATGGCTTGTACGTTAGCTCAGGGCTAACATATTAGCTTGTGGATAGTACGTTAGCTCAGGGCTAACACATTAGCTCATGGCTAGTAAGTTAGCTCAGGGCTAACATATTAGCTCATGGCCAGAACGTTAGCTCAGAGCTAACATATTAGCTCATGGCTAGTACGTTAGCTCAGGGCTAACATATTAGCTCATGGCTAGTACGTTAGCTCAGGGCTAACATATTAGCTTGTGGATGGTACATTAGCTTGTGGATAGTACATTAGCTCAGAGCTAACATATTAGCTTGTGGATAGTACATTGGTTCAGGGCTAACATATTAGCTTGTGGATAGTACTTTAGCTCAGGGCTAACATATTAGCTTGAGGGTAGTACATTAGTTCAGGGCTAACATATTAGCTTGTGGATAGTACATTGGTTCAGGGCTGACATACTAGCTTATTAATGGTACATTACTTCAGGGCTAACATATTAGCTTGTGGATAGTACTTTAGCTCAGGGCTAACATATTAGCTTGTGGATAGTACTTTAGCTCAGGGCTAACATATTAGCTTGAGGGTAGTACATTAGCTCAGGGCTAACATATTAGCTTGAGGGTAGTACATTAGTTCAGGAAGAATAATATCCGTGTAAACGCCTGTATCCGATTACATTCCCTATCGGAAAGTTTCAGTCCGTTCTGCATGTGCGTCGCGTCACAGTGAGAGTTTATCCCGTTCAACACGGCGGAGCAGAAACTGGTCTGCAGAGGAGACGAAGTTCATGCTCTGATCTTTAAAAGACGGCGGTGGGACGGACGTCCAGCTTATGCGTCTCAGAGCACGACGTCTTCCTCTCGGCCTTCTTTAATAAGGACGTGTGAAGGACGTTTTCCTGAGTCTGACGTCATTTTAAAGCAGTTAAATACACAATCACTGCTCACTGCTGCTCATCTCACTCTGACTGGACTCACGTGATGTTTGCTGTCATGGTAACGTCTACATTGAACGGTTCTTGTAGTGAGCATGTAAACAAAGTTTTCCATCAGATTGTGGAGTAGAGCGAGAATAAACACCTCAGTCTTGATCTAAGATCGGAATGTGTTCAATCGGATTGGCAAAAGTCTTTTACATGCAAACACAGCCAGTGATGCATTGATGGATCTTTACTCCCCTATATAGATATATGGTACCTGACTGTTCATTTTTCTTAATATAAGACATTATGATTTAAAGGCTTCTGCTTTTTATAAATATATATTTATGCCTGTGAATGAATTTGTGTCCAAAATTTGGAAAATGTGGAGATGGAGCTACAATCATTACAGCATTCTAATTACTATGTTCTTCGTTAAATGTTAATTAGTGGAATGTCCATCCTCACAAAGGCATTTCAGCTGTGTTGTGTTGTGAGAAGGGAGGGTGGGGTCTAAATGGGCTTATCTGGTAGACGTCTGACTGAAGTCATTCCGTGTGAGCTGTTTCATAGTTTGTATGTCTGTCTTTTTATGTCTGTAATTTTTAGACGTATGTTTATTAATCAATTAAAGAGATTTTGTTTATTTTGCATGTGGATTTGATCAGCAGCTCCTCCTTAATGCCAGGGTTCACCCTCAGCTCAGCCGCAGGGTTCAGTGGGTTTTTTTTTTTATTGTGGTTTTGAGGTTTTATTGAAATCGCCACATTTTCTCTCCTCTCCTGCTCTGAGTTCCAAGCTCACTGGAGTTCGGACGGAGTGGAGAGTTCTCCTGGGGGTCACTGTCTCCCGTTACCATGGCGAACCCTTCTCTCACATTCCAGCTGCCCCCTTGGGTATAGCATAGACAGTGCTGACCCCACGGTTTCCTGACTTGCCCATGTGATTGGTCCACATTGAAAAAAGTGACACCTTGGATTTACTTTGCGTAACATAAAATATTTCAAACTAATAAAATATATTACATCACTGTTATCCAAAATAAGTAAACGTATTAAAAAGTGATGTTATGTTTGTTTATTTATTTATTTAGTGTTTATTTTTTATTTAGTATGTTAATTATGTAGCTATTCAAGCACAGGCTCTGCTTCCTCCTCAGCATACGGTCACTGTATTAACTTCTCAGTCTCTAAGCATCTGTTTGTGGTTTGTAAGGGTCTCTAAGGGTCTGTATGTGGTCCTACATTTAAATTCCTTTTTCTCATAAGTACAGAACTTCAAAATTAGTGTCATAGTAGATGCTGAACAATTTGTAGTTGAAACTGAATAATTCATAGTGATTACTGAATAATTCAGAATAGTTAATGAATAATTCACAGTAGTTGTTAAATATTCATAGTACATACTGACTAATTCACAGTAGATATTGAATAATTCAGATTAGTTAATGAACAATTTGTAGGAGTTGCTATATATTCATAGTAGATACTGAATAATTCCAAATTGTTAATGAATAATTTGTAGTAGTTGCTATATATTTATAGTAGATACTGAATAATTCAGATTAGTTAATGAACAACTTATAGGAGATGCTATATATTCATAGTAGATACTGAATAATTCAGATTAGTTAATGGACAATTTGTAGTAGTTACTAAATATGCATAATAGATACTGAATAATTTATAGTAGATACTGAATATAGTGATTACTGACGGAGAAGCGGCTTAGAAAATGGATGGATGGATGGATGAAAAATTCATAATAGGCGTTTATAAGTCATAGCAGTTAATGAATATTTTTGTAGCTACTGAATAATTCATATTAGTTATGGAATATTCATAGTTGCCAATTAGTAGTTTATAATAGCTACTGAACATTCATAATTGGTATAAATATGTATTGTAGTAAGTTTCAGTACTTACTGAATGTATAATCAAAGCTGAATAATTAATCGTAGTACTGATGAGTACATTGTAGATACTGCATACTTTATAGAAGTTGTTGAATAATGAATGGTAGCTGCAGAATAATTCATAGTAGTTACTGAATCGTTGATTGTAGTTAATGAACAAGTCATTGCAATAACTAATCACTTCATAGTAGTACTGAAAATGCATTGTATTAACTGAATAAGTTGCAGTAGTTACTGAACTTATAAAGGGTTTATATTAAATTATCAATCAGTTTTGATTTATAGTAGTTACTGAATATTTGTAGTACTAACTGAATAATTATTTGTAGTTACTGAACATTTCGTAGTAGTTACCTGCATTTCTGTTCTCCTGTGCTAACAATAAATATAATGTGATGTAGTGGTGAGTGTGAAGAATTGGAGTGTGGGCCACAATCTACACGCCGTGGTCTGTGAGAAATTCCCACCAGCAGAGTGAAGCCATTCCTTTTGGGAAGTAAAATGAGGCGAATTAAAGCTCGCCGGGGTCCCTGTGATTACGGCGCGTTTACGGCCAGCTGCCGAGGCCGGGTCCGAGGGCTGGCTCGGTTAAAGCTGGACAGCGGTGCGACTGGCCGAGGTCCTGCACGCACACTATCATATGTTCTCTGGACCTGAGGGTGTGTTTTTACCGTTGCCATGTTCACAGAGTGGTCTTACCGGGGCCCCTGAACGGTTTTGTTATTTTTCTGTCGGGGTGGGTTGGAGCTGTGATGAGTTTTGGCCATCTCTGCTGCGCTCATGTGGCCTGAAGGCCTTGTTAAAAAAACGTGCACTGCTTTGAAGCTGGAGCTCGACCCTCAAAACACAGAACCGGGGACCAAAGCTGTCTTTGGATTTGGTTATGGTCTGCAGTGAAAGCGAGCTAACTCAATAAAGCCCATCCGTCACTTAGTGATCTAGAAGAAAAGGGATTTGGACAAACAGATTACACGGAGCCTCCCTTCTGGGCCCGTTCCTTTCTTTTTCCTTCTCTGTTTCTTGTTTGGCTCAGAGCGCGGTTTGTGGAGGTTCCGCAAAGGTTTTGGAGTTGGTGCAGTTTTCCACTGGCTGTTTTGGCCTGTGGTTACATGGAGGATGCACTGCATTTAGTAAAGTATTCCCAGCCTCCTCCTCCACTGCAGCCACAACGAGCCCCTTTACAGCAGAGCAGGTCGTTCTGCTCGTCAGCCTGTTGTGCCAAATGTCGCTCGACTTTGACATGTTCTGTCATCGCAGTGCTTTTAGAGACGGCGTTGAGGCTGTAATTCACACGTCCGTTCTCCACGTTCTTCCAGGTTCTCCATGTTCTTTTACCCATCCATTTTTCATGTTCTTTCACCAGTCCATGCTGCACGTTCTTCCAGGTTCTCCATGATCTTTTACCCATCCATTTTTCATGTTCTTTCACCAGTCCATGCTGCACGTTCTTCCAGGTTCTCCATGTTCTTTTACCCATCCATTTTTCAGGTTCTTTCACCAGTCCATGCTCCACGTTCTTCCATGTTCTCCATGTTCTCCATGTTCTCCATGTTCTTTTACCCATCCGTTCTTCATGTTCTTTCACCAGTCCATGCTGCACGTTCTTCCAGGTTCTCCATGTTCTCCATGTACTTTTACCCATCCATACTTCATGTTCTTTCACCCGTCCGTGCTCCACGTTCTTCCAGGTTCTCCGTGTTCTTTTACCCATCCATCCTTCATGTTCTTTCACCTATCCATGCTGCACGTTCTTCCAGGTTCTCCGTGTTCTTTTACCCATCCATTCTTCATGTTCTTTCACCCGTCCATGCTGCACGTTCTTCCATGTTCTTCATATGTTCTTTTACCCATCCATTCTTCATGTTCTTTCACCCGTCCATGCTCCACATTCTTCCATGTTCTCTATGTTCTTTTACCCATCCATTTTTCATGTTCTTTCACCAGTCCATGCTGCACGTTCTTCCAGGTTCTCCATGTTCTTTTACCCATCCATTTTTCATGTTCTTTCACCAGTCCATGCTGCACGTTCTTCCATGTTCTCCATGTTCTCCATGTTCTTTTACCCATCCATTCTTCATGTTCTTTCACCCGTCCGTGCTCCACGTTCTTACATGTTCTCTGTGTTCTTTTACCCATCCATCCTTCATGTTCTTTCACCCATCCATGCTGCACGTTCTTCCATGTTCTCCATGTTCTTTTACCCATCCATTCTTCATGTTCTTTCACCCGTCCATGCTGCACGTTCTTCCATGTTCTCTATGTTCTTTTACCCATCCATTCTTCATGTTCTTTCACCCGTCCATGCTCCACATTCTTCCATGTTCTCTATGTTCTTTTACCCACCCATTCTTCATGGTTGAGGCTTGCGTGTTGTATAGTGAATACTATGTAGTGGTTGCTGAATGACTTGCAGTAGAAAATGAATAATTGATAAATTAATAATTAAATAATTCATAGTTACTGATGATTTATGGAAGTCTGTAAATTATAAGCCTTAAGCGGAACAACTGCTTAAAGAGTTAATCCACTTGTTCAGAGCAGCTTTATAGCTACGTTCACATTACAACCCTCATTGCTCAAATCCAATTTTCTGCTCAAATCTGATCTCTCTGGCATTATTGTTCACACTCGTTTAGGTCAGTGACTCGAATCGGGTGATTAATGTGATGAACCGGCTCCTGAACTGACCCTTATGAGCTCCTCCTACTCAGTGACATCACGTGACTGAATCACTGCATCATCAGCACAAACTAACGAGCAGAACGAGCTTCGCTGAGAAGATCATTAACTCTGATCAGCTCTCAGCTTCATTATTAGAGCCAGACGGAGGAGAAAAAGGTGAGATGAGCTGCTTTTCCACCGTTCACAGGCTTTGACGTCTGTTCGGCGCTGTTGCCATGGTAACGCTGAATGACGGCATAGTGGAAAATAAGCACATGGATTCCGATCTGAGCATCACATTAAGGTCACATGGCCACGAATCGGATACGTATCCGATCTAGGACCACATATGAAAGTGGCTCAGGTCGGATTTGAAAAGATTTGTGTCCACACGGCCCTGAAAACACCAGATCTGAGTCACATCAGGGCAGAAAATCTGATTTGTGCCACTTCAGGCTGGTAATGTGAACGCGGCCTTTGTCCCTTAAACGCTTTGCGATTTGAAGCGAACATTAAACCCAGTCTGACTGAGTGTCCAGGACGATGGAGCTGGGCTGCTTTTTGTTTTCATTTAAAACTCTGTAAGTGGGTCATGCTGGCGCTCGTTCTGCCGTTTTCAGAGCCGCTCCTTTGATGGCTCTGTTAATTGCCAGGACCGTCTGGAGTTGTTTTCGTGTGCTGGCTGTGGATCTGGTTGCTGTTGTTGTCCTGTGCACTTGTTTTTGTTTTTTACGAGGCATTTGTGGCGGCCCTGTTCACTGAGTGTGGAGGATTTTTAACTGCTGCGGTCGGTTTGGAGTTGCTCATGTGGGCTGCAGACACGCCGCTCCCTGTCAGGTCCGCTCACACATTAAAGCAACGGATCTGCAAACAGAAAAATCTCATTCACACAGTTTCCGCCTTACCGTGGAGGCGGGCAGGCAGCCAAGACAAATGATGGACGCTCAAACCCCACAAATGAGCGTGGTGCTAACCTCGTATCCAAATCACCACAGACTTGCATCAAACTCAGACTCTAATCTCTAATAGACTTGCTTCTGTGGTTTTCTCTCACCGCATGACGCACTATTGTCTGTAAACATGGATAAAAGTACATGAGCATAGTTAAAAACAGAAGCTGGCGGCTCTTTCGAGGCCTGAATTTAGTTTAGTCAGTGCTTAATCTGTTGTAAATATACTTCGAGTGCCTCTTCAGCTTCTATTAATAAGCTTCTATTACGTGTTAGCTACGTTAGCCTCGTAGCTCGTAGCTGCAGTGCTAACCCAGGTGTTTTTGGGCCAATTCTAGCTTTCCTACATGAATGCTGGCTACCGGGCCGGTGCATCTGGGCCAGATGTCAGACAGCTTCATGTGTCTGTATTTGTGGGTGATTTCTGGCGTGAATGTTGTAGATCAGCGATGTTTTTGGGCCAGATTCGGGCCACATCCATTGGCTCTTCTCACTTTACAGTGTGCAGGCCTGATTCGGGCCTTGGACCCAGCCGTATACTGGGCCAGAACAGACTCAAGGATGTGGTCCACAAGTGACCCAGACAAATTTTGATAACTGGGAAGCTAAACTTCAGACATCCCTGATAGTAAGAAGACAGCGGACCACTCTTGGCCCGATGATGGCAAAGCTGGCGGCTGGTGCCGTTTTGCTCAGCGTTTTCCGGGTGGTCCACCGGTGGTTAAGCAGAGTAATCAACCAAATTCCACCTGTCATCGCTCATTTTCCACTCACAGACCAATTTGCTTATTTTTCCTTCTTCCCTTTCCTTAGTTATACTTTGTAAATTGATTTATTAACTCATTTTGATCCAGCTCAGTGTCAGCGACTACATTTTCTATAAAATCATTTTCTAAGAAAGCACCTTAGTGCCTGCTGACTACCTGGCAGATGTTCGTGAGCCAAGAATAGGGCCAGATGTCCGACAGCTTCATGTGATTTGGGCCACATCCATTACTTCTTCTCACTTTACAGTGTGCAGGCTTGATTCGGGCCTTGGACCCAGCCGTATACTGGGCCAGAACAGTCTCAAGGATGTGGTCCACAAGTGACCCAGACAAATTTTGCTAAAAAATGGGAAGCTGAACTTCAGCCGGCCCTGACAGCAAGAGGACAGTGGACCACTGTTGGCCCGCAGATGCCAAAGCTGGTGGTCCGCTGGTGTTTTGCTCAGTATTTTTTCAGGTGGCCCAAAATAGAACAAATTCCACTTATCTCTCATTTTCACTTATTTTTCCTTCCCTCCTATCTTTAGTTGTACTTTGTGAATTTGTTTAGTAACTCATTTTAATCCAGATCAGTGTCAGCAGCTACATTTTCCCATGATATCGTTCTTCATATCAGGCTTAGTCATTGTTCTCTTTTTCTCTCAGTCTGTTTGTAATATTCGTCTGTGTTCATTTTCCAAAATAAAAGTCTCTGTGCATTTAAAATCTGTTTAGGGAGATTAAAAACTAGTTCGACCTTGTATGCAGGACAATAATCTGGGTGGTCCGTGGGTGGACCAGCAGTGGCAAACAGTCGGGGGATGCCGACTTGATCATCGGACAGATATATTTCCTCGCTCTGGGTTGGCTGATCTACATTATAGGGGTTAAGGGGGCTGTTAGACCTGCCTCAGTAGCGCCCTCTGTTGGTCTGTTTAGGTGGAAGGCTAGGAGACAGGACAAAGCTGGGTGTCTGTGGGTGAGACTCTTGAGACTGACACATGAAAGGCGCTGGTGTTTTACGACAGGCTTTGGGGCCTTTTGTGCTGTAAAAAGCAGAAGATGTCAGTAACAGTGGTGGGCGGGCAGCCCCTCCCCTTCCTCTGGTGTTCAACATCTGTTCTCTTTGTGCAGCAGGAAGCGTGGAAGAACCAGAGGGGCGGTTCTGCGGCTCGATAAGTGTCATTTTCAGAGCTTACGGTACCGTCGGTCTGTGGCTACACGCTGCTACACACTCCCGCTGCTAATTTTAGCTTCCTCACCAGCATCACGGCTCTGTTTGTGTCCAGGAAAGTGTTTCCATTCAGCCGTGCTGCAGGCTGGAGTTACTCCACTGTAGTTACGCTTAGATTATACGCCGGTCAGGCGTAACACTCTGACCACCTCCTCGTTTCTCCGCTCACTGTCCACTTTATCAGCTCCACTTACTGTATAGCTGCACTCTGTAGTTCTACAGTTACAGACTGTAGTCCATCTGTTTCTCTGATACTCTGTTACCCTGTTCTTCAGTGGTCAGGACCCCCATGGACCCTCACAGAGCAGGTACTATTTGGGTGGTGGGTCATTCTCAGCACTGACATGGTGGTAGTGTGTTAGTGTGTTGTGCTGGTGCGAGTGGATCAGACACAGCAGCGCTTCTGGAGGTTTTAAACACCTCAGTGTCTCTGCTGGACTGAGAATAGTCCACCAACCAAAAATATCCAGCTGACAGCGTCCTGTGACCACTGATGAAGGACTAGAGGATGACCAACACAGACTGTGCAGCAGCAGATGAGCTGTTGGGAAACAGCAGATCCAGAGAACCAGCAGACAGTCAACGAGCCTCGTTACCTGTGTTACCACTGGAATGGCTATTTTACGAGCCTGGACGCTATGGCCTCTCTGATTGGCTCGCAGTTTCACAGAGCTATAATGATTAGTCACACTGGACTGGGTTTATGTTATATAATCCAGAATGGAACGGTCAACCAATGACAGCTGTGTTTTGCTGTTGTTAAGAAATGTTTTTTCCAAATGACGAAGCTTCATGGCCTCGTTCAGCTTTCTTCCCGCAAACCAAACGCAATAGACGTGGCTCTTTAGCTTCCCCAGTGGCGAAAAATCCATATTTTATGTAACTGTCATCATATTTTAGACTGAATGATGCTTTTTTTTTTCTTGCTATCGCATTTGGTCTGATAGCCACCAGCTGAGAGCAGCCTACACGCACAATGCATGACAGGCAGACGTTTAAAATGACTTCACGTTAGTTTTGACCTCTGCCTTGGTAAAAATTAAGCCTTAAAATACAACTCCGTTACCAAAAAAGCTGGGACGCCGTGCAAAATGTAAATAAAAACAAAATGCAAATCATTTAAACCCTGTATTTCATGCATGTCCTGGTGGGGGGGTACCAGGCACGACCTACCGGGACGAGACCCCAGGGTCCTACTGGAGGGTTTATATCTCCAGGTTGGCCTGGGAGCGGCTCGGGGTCCCCCAGAATGAGCTGTAGACTGAGGACAGGTGGACAGGGTCGTCTGGGAGTCTCTGCTCCCCCAACTGCTACCATGACCCAATCTGGACTAAGCGGTTAAAGATGATGATGATGATGATGATGATGATGATGATAGTTAGTTACAGTGGACATTATAGTTTTCGTCCTTGTTCACGGTTTTGAAAGCTGTTGTTTTATTGTTGTTGCAGTAAACAAGCACAGTTTTTTTTGTTTTAGTGCTACTTTTAGACAACTAAAATAACCCTAATCCACTGCCTGCTAGTTCGGAACCTGTGGTCTAGAACATCATCGGTCTGGAGTCTTTGGAGCCAGCTCTGAAGTCATAACTCTGCAGGTTAATGGATCGTCTAGCTCCAGCTGCTGTGGCATAATCAGGTCATGTGGAGTCCAGAGTTGCTGCAGAGGAGAGAACGTCTCCCACACTGGAGCTTGGATTCACAGTTGGGAGGTGTGGCACTGAGT
>NC_051230.1:3486153-3523653 GCF_015220715.1 Pygocentrus nattereri | reverse complement strand
GCTTTTGTAGGTGTTCGTTTGGAGTTCGTTGGCATTTGCTGGATTTTGGTGTTGTCCGGTGTTTGTTACTCTGTGTGACCCTTTAGCTTCGTTTTGGCTTTGGAACGTGACTTTTTATGGTGTTTGTGTTTGGCAGTGTGTGGGTTTTGTCAGGTCAGTGGTCTAGAAAACACAGGATGTGCTGTTTCAGCACCTCTTGATTCTTACAGGCCACTCTGTGTGGAGACTGATCTTTAGGGAAGAGTAAGTCACACACACACCTTTCACCTGCTCTCATCAGCAGCACCTGCTCTCTAATGACTGTGTGCTGCTGAGGCCAGCAGTCTTAGCTGACAGAGATGGATGCAGTGTCTTCATCTTTTTCTCTTTCTCTCTCTCACTTTCCTTTTTCACAGAACTCTTCTACACAATAGTCTCACACCAGCTTGCAGGGCTATTGTTTCCTTCAGAAATCTAGCATATGCATTTTACCGCCAACTTTCATGTGTTCATGCTGGACAGCAGAGAGTACCAGGTGCAGCTATAGCACATTATTTGCTGTCTTAAAGCTGAAATGTGAGGTGGAAAAAGGGCGGAAACGGTAGCCGAGGTAACAGAACATTAACTCTGCCTAACGCTGAATATCAGCACTGATGGGCACATCTTCTGTATAAGCAGAGGTTCTGTATTTGGAAGTGATGTAATGCGCAGTGTGTCCGGCCTGCAGTGGCTGCAGAGGTTGCTCTGCTGTACATTCAGTTACATTATATAATTATGTGTATAATAAAATAGTTAAACAGTGTAAGAATAAGAGGGGGTTGAAGGTGAGTACCGCACCATGGAGGCCTCATGATAAAGAACACCATGAGAGAAACACACACACACAAACATAGACACACGCACATACACTCACACACACACACAAACACACACGCACACATGCACATGCGCACACACACACACGCACACACACTCACATGCACACACTCACACACAAACACACATACATGCACGTCCACACACACACACATACACACACGCACATGCACACACTCACACACAAATACACACACACACGTGCACACACACACACTCACATGCACACACTCAAACAAACACATACACACACACACACACACAAACAAACACACACTCACATGCACACACTCACACACATGCACACACACACTCACATGCTCACACTCACACACACAAACACACATACACACACACACACACTCACATGCACACACTCACACACGCACACACATACACTCTCATGCACTCACACACACAAACACACACACACACTCACATGCACACACACACTCACACACACACACACTCACATACATGCACACACACACACTCACTTACATACACACAAACACAGGCACACACGCACACTCGTAGCTCTCAAATAACACACAGCACGACACAAAGAGCTCTCACATTGAACTCTATCACAGAGAAAGAGACAGAGGAACAGAGAACGAGCAAGACTGAGAAAGAGAGAGGTAGGAAAATGAGAGACAGAGAGAGATAAAGAGAATGAGGGAGACAGGGAGAGAGAGAGAGAGAGAGAGATAGAGAGAGAGAGAGAGAGAGAGAGAGAGCGAGCATAAAGATGTCTGGCTGTTCCATCTGACTCAGCATGTCCTCATGTTTTTGATACTAAGTCCAGTTGATGGTTGGGGCAGATTTTTGGTGTAAGAGCAGTGTGCAGGACTGACCTTGAACCAGTAATGACTTTACAAGAAATAAACAAAATCAGCCGCACTGTCTGTGTTTACATGTGCAGATTTTTGCCAATCCCATTGAACACATTCCTATTTTAGATTAAGACTGAGATGTTTATTCATGCTCTGCTCAACAAGCTGATGGAAAACCTCAGTTTACATGCTCACTACAAGAACTGCTTAGTGTAGACGTTACCATGACAACCAGCATCAGGTGAGCCCAGTCAGAGTGAGATGAGCAGCAGTGAGCAGTGATTGTGTATTTAACTGCTTTAAAATGACGTCAGACTCAGGAAAACGTCCTTCACGTGTCCTTATTAAAGAAGGCCGAGAGGAAGACGTCGTGTTCTGAGACACATGAGCTGGACGTCCGTCCCACCGCCGTCTTTTAAAGATCAGAGCACGAACTTCGTCTCCTCTGCAGACCAGTTTCTGCTCCGCCGTGTTGCACGGGATAAACTCTCACTGTGACGCAACGCACATGCAGAACGGACTGAAACTTTCCGATAGGGAATGTAATCGGATACAGGAGTTTACACGGATATTCTTGTATTTAATGGATTATTTACAGGATTACCCACCTCATTCAGTCGGATAGAAACCGTATTCCAAATAGTCTCAATCAGACTAGACTAGTATTCCTATACATAAGTATTATATTACAGAAGTGTTAATTCTGACTGAGCTATTAGTTGGATTATTAACAGATTATTAGGCTGCATGTAAATGTGGCTAGTGGGGCCCAAAGCACCCGTTGGCTAAATCATCTTCAGTCTACTCTATATGTGTAATATTTCTCAAGAATTGTATTGTGTGGTCACAAGATGTTCAGCATGTTAAATTTATAGTGATTGTTTCCTAGTGTTTATTTTCTGGGTTATTTTACAAGGACTCTTATTTTGAAGGCTGGTTAGCCTGTTCCTGGGTTCTCCTAGAGGAACGTAGCTAATCTAAGAGCGAGCTCTGTGTCTGAGCCCTGACTGTGGCCAAGTACTTTTAATAAAGCACAACAACTTGTGCGAGGAAGTCGTGTCTTCTTCAACAGCGCAGAACCCTACAGTATTCAGCTTAAAGCAGTGCTCTCCAACCCTGGACCCAGGGTTAAAAGGATGGTTCTTCAGGGGTTCTTTAGTAAAGACAGTGGTTCTATATAGAACCATGAACACTCAAAGAACCCTTTGCATGAATAAAGTGTTCTTCAGATTGATGGAGAAAATGCTGTACATGGTTCTATGTAGAACCTTTTTGAAATGGTTCGATATGGCACCACAAAAGGTTCTTCTATTGATACAGGTATCGTAACATTAGGAGAACCCTTTTTGGTGTCTTCTTCAACAGTGTAGAACGCTGCAGTGTTCAGCTTAGAGCAGGACCTGGAGAGGTGGTTCTTCAAGGGTTCTTTAAAGACAGCGGTTCTATATAGAACCATGAACACTCAAATAATCATTTATATGATTGAAGTTTCTTCAGATTGATGGAAAATCAGTAATGGCCTCTAAGTAGCTGAAGAATGCAGACTGACTTCAGGACTCGAAGATTAGGACTATGGACTTGAGACTCGCCTTCACTGACTCAGGACTTGAATCGAGACTCGACTTGACTTGGGACTTGACTTGGGCGTTGGGTGTGAAGACTCGAGACTTACCTGTTACTTGCAACGTAGTGACCTCTGTTTGGAACCGATCTGAGGCAGTGAAATTAGTGAAGAGTGAAGGAGTAAAACCAAAGCAGGAGATGCAGGTGGAGTCTCTTAAAAGAGGGAGGCGGCTGTGCGAGGCAGACCTGAGCGTTTGCTATGTTTCCGAAGCACCGTGACCCGACTGTGCACTCAAACACAGCTGGCTGAGGTGTATCAGGCTGCGCTGCGACTGCGAACAGAGCGCGTAGTAAACAGACTTGTTTTGGCCGTCGGTGTTGTGATGTCTAGCGATCAGACTGTCAAACAGTTTTGCACCCACACTTACTCGAGTAAACACATCTGGACCTCCATATTTCGTGTGATTATAGCCTGAAAAAAATGAAAACACAGAAGTACACACAGATGCGCAAACATCTGCAACTGTAAACCTTCTAATGATCAGAGGAGCCTGCAGGCTTGTGGTGTATTATATCTGACTATATCAGCCCTGTTTACAGTGTTTCTCCGTTAGTGTTGCCGACAGGTGACACTGTGTGATCACTGACGTGGGTTCATTCCCATGAGCCTTTACAGTAAGTACATGTTCGGGAAACCCGCCCTCTCAGGCTGTGGAGTCAAACAGTACATCCCAAACTAGTTCTTTATATGTAAATATCTATATATGGGCCGTTCTCCGTTTGGAGTGGGAATTCCGGTGGACTCATCTTTAAAAATCGATTTCTTTCATCCTAAAACTAAACAACCTTAATGTGTCCGTTAACGTCTCCTATTATCATATATGCTAATAGGAGCGTCTGAATCCAAACATATGTTACAGTCACTGGTGTTGTATGAATGTGGTGCAACGCCAGTGACGGCGACTCCAGTGACCTTCTGGTTCAAACTGAGGGTCTGTAAACTGGCTGACTCGCTGGTGGTCAGGCGACCTTGTGTAACTGTTTAAAATCAGTAATAAAAGTGATATTCTGACCAAATTTTAATGACCCAGCCATTCAAGCTCAGAACACCAGGGACACACAGAAGCTCTGAGCTGCCTGATAAACAAAATTATTAATAAATTAATGAAATATAGTGAGCGAGTGTGACTCGCCTTCTCCTGCCTCGAGGCGCTTCCTCTCTGATGAGCCTAAGAAGCGGTTTAATAGAGCTGAACACACTGATAGAGTGTAAAATAAGAGTCCTGATAACAGCGGTGACCAGAATCTCTGAGTCAAATGAATTTTTTTTAAATGTAGTTTAACATCAATGGTATAAAAAGCAAGAATGAACCTGTTTTATACAAATTCTCGAGTTAAACCTCTTGAGCGACTCTGAAGCAGGATAAACGAGAAAAATCAGAGAATCAGGAGGGAAACGTGTAATTTAATCTCAGCTCAGCTGTGTAAATGGGCATACTGCCTTTTGGAGCTGTGCCTCATATTTTAAGCACCTTTTAAAGCCCTGCAGCCTTTGTGACATTGTGTCTCATCCAAATGGAGAATGACCCAGTTGCAGGTTGTAAGTTGCAGGCAAAATCATTTCCATGCAACAGACTCGGTTTATATCACAATACCTACATTTAGAGTCGGTTATTCATTCAGTCTAATGAGAAACTGTAGAACGGACTCGGTTTATATCACAATACCTACATTTAGAGTCGGTTATTCATTCAGCCTAATGAGAAACTGTAGAACGGACTCGGTTTATATCACAATACCTACATTTAGAGTCGGTTATTCATTCAGCCTAATGAGAAACTGTAGAACGGACTCGGTTTATATCACAATACCTACATTTAGAGTCGGTTATTCATTCAGCCTAATGAGAAACTGTAGAACGGACTCGGTTTATATCACAATACCTACATTGAGAGTCGGTTATTCATTCAGCCTAATGAGAAACTGTAGAACGGACTCGGTTTATATCACAATACCTACATTTAGAGTCGGTTATTCATTCAGCCTAATGAGAAACTGTAGAACAGACTCGGTTTATATCACAATACCTACATTTAGAGTCGGTTATTCATTCAGCCTAACGAGAAACTGTAGAACAGACTCGGTTTATATCACAATACCTACATTTAGAGTCGGTTATTCATTCAGTCTAACGAGAAACTGTAGAACGGACTCGGTTTATATCACAATACCTACATTTAGAGTCGGTTATTCATTCAGCCTAATGAGAAACTGTAGAACGGACTCGGTTTATATCACAATACCTACATTTAGAGTCGGTTATTCATTCAGCCTAATGAGAAACTGTAGAACGGACTCGGTTTATATCACAATACCTACATTTAGAGTCGGTTATTCATTCAGTCTAATGAGAAACTGTAGAACGGACTCGGTTTATATCACAATACCTACATTTAGAGCCGGTTATTCATTCAGCCTAATGAGAAACTGTAGAACAGACTCGGTTTATATCACAATACCTACATTTAGAGTCGGTTATTCATTCAGTCTAATGAGAAACTGTAGAACAGACTCGGTTTATATCACAATACCTACATTTAGAGTCGGTTATTCATTCAGCCTAATGAGAAACTGTAGAACGGACTCGGTTTATATCACAATACCTACATTTAGAGTCGGTTATTCATTCAGCCTAATGAGAAACTGTAGAACGGACTCGGTTTATATCACAATACCTACATTTAGAGTCGGTTATTCATTCAGTCTAATGAGAAACTGTAGAACAGACTCGGTTTATATCACAATACCTACATTTAGAGTCGGTTATTCATTCAGCCTAATGAGAAACTGTAGAACGGACTCGGTTTATATCACAATACCTACATTTAGAGTCGGTTATTCATTCAGCCTAATGAGAAACTGTAGAACAGACTCGGTTTATATCACAATACCTACATTTAGAGTCGGTTATTCATTCAGCCTAATGAGAAACTGTAGAACAGACTCGGTTTATATCACAATACCTACATTTAGAGTCGGTTATTCATTCAGTCTAACGAGAAACTGTAGAACGGACTCGGTTTATATCACAATACCTACATTTAGAGTCGGTTATTCATTCAGTCTAATGAGAAACTGTAGAACAGACTCGGTTTATATCACAATACCTACATTTAGAGTCGGTTATTCATTCAGTCTAACGAGAAACTGTAGAACAGACTCGGTTTATATCACAATACCTACATTTAGAGTCGGTTATTCATTCAGTCTAATGAGAAACTGTAGAACAGACTCGGTTTATATCACAATACCTACATTTAGAGTCGGTTATTCATTCAGTCTAATGAGAAACTGTAGAACGGACTCGGTTTATATCACAATACCTACATTTAGAGTCGGTTATTCATTCAGTCTAATGAGAAACTGTAGAACGGACTCGGTTTATATCACAATACCTACATTTAGAGTCGGTTATTCATTCAGTCGAATGAGAAACTGTAGAACAGACTCGGTTTATATCACAATACCTACATTTAGAGTCGGTTATTCATTCAGTCTAATGAGAAACTGTAGAACGGACTCGATTTATATCACAATACCTACATTTAGAGTCGGTTATTCATTCAGTCTAATGAGAAACTGTAGAACAGACTCGGTTTATATCACAATACCTACATTTAGAGTCGGTTATTCATTCAGCCTAACGAGAAACTGTAGAACGGACTCGGTTTATATCACAATACCTACATTTAGAGCCGGTTATTCATTCAGTCTAATGAGAAACTGTAGAACAGACTCGGTTTATATCACAATACCTACATTTAGAGTCGGTTATTCATTCAGCCTAATGAGAAACTGTAGAACGGACTCGGTTTATATCACAATACCTACATTTAGAGTCGGTTATTCATTCAGTCTAATGAGAAACTGTAGAACGGACTCGGTTTATATCACAATACCTACATTTAGAGTCGGTTATTCATTCAGTCTAATGAGAAACTGTAGAACAGACTCGGTTTATATCACAATACCTACATTTAGAGCCGGTTATTCATTCAGTCTAATGAGAAACTGTAGAACGGACTCGGTTTATATCACAATACCTACATTTAGAGTCGGTTATTCATTCAGTCTAATGAGAAACTGTAGAACAGACTCGGTTTATATCACAATACCTACATTTAGAGTCGGTTATTCATTCAGTCTAATGAGAAACTGTAGAACGGACTCGGTTTATATCACAATACCTACATTTAGAGCCGGTTATTCATTCAGCCTAATGAGAAACTGTAGAACGGACTCGGTTTATATCACAATACCTACATTTAGAGCCGGTTATTCATTCAGCCTAATGAGAAACTGTCCACACACCCCTCTGTCTTGTGCTCCAACAACCTCCTCATTCGTCCTCTAAATGAGTCTGCCCTCTCACCCTGTGTGTTTGGGGTCAGGGTCAGCAGTTTCATCAACACAGTTTTATTAGTCCAGGTTCTCCCTCAGAGACACTCAGACAGCAGAGACCAGTGACTTCAACACCCGTGATGAAATTCCACCCTCCACACACACTTCAGCTGAGAGCAGGGGTGGGAGGGGTGGGAGGGGTGGGTGTGTGTGTTTATATATTTTTGAGAGAAAACTGCTCCTGATTTTGTATGAAATTGGGAGTAAAGAGTTAAAATTGTTCTAACCTACAGAACCAATAAACTGCTTCTGACTTTATAAATGTTTTTTTCTTTCACACAAGCTCCATGATTCATTTTTTTAAAAAAAGAGTAAAATCAGTTCATTTTGATCCTGAGGTTAAATGTCGGTACTTACTCATAAAAGTTATATATCGCTGTTGTTGGAAGAAAACCTTGTATCTCCAAAATGGTCACTTTACAGGAGAAGGAAAAACATATTTTACTTTTAATGCAAGTCAATGGAACCAGACGTCTTTCCGTGTAATTTTACATCATTTCTTTTAGTCCATTCATCATGAAATTTATATAAAATGTAAAGGGTAACAGGCTTTTTTAGATCACGTCAAAGTCTGAAAAACACCAAAATTGGAAGTTTTCTTCCAACAAAGGTGATGTATGTGTACATTATATAAATATATATATAAAGAACTTTGTTATTATGTATAGGTACTGTATACTGTGGGTATGCCCATTTACACAGCTGAGCTGAGATTAAATTACAGGTTTCCCTCCTGATTCTCTGATTTTTCTCGTTTGTCCTGCTTCAGAGTCGCTCTGGTTCTGTAAAACAGCTCGTCACAAACCAGTTTTACAACCACTTTTAATATAAAACACTATTTTTAAGAGGTTTAAACCTCTGGTCACCGCTGTTATCAGGACTCTTATTTTACACTCTATCAGTGTGTTCAGCTCTATTAAACCGCGTCTTTGGGTCGAGGCTCATCAGAGAGGAAGCGTCTCGAGGCAGGAGAAGGCGAGTCACACTCGCTCACTGTATTTCATTAATTTATTAATAATTTTATTTATCAGGCAGCTCAGAGCTTCTGTGTGTCCCTGGTGTTCTGAGCTTGAATGGCTGGGTCATTAAAATTTGGTCAGAATATCACTTTTATTACTGATTTTAAACAGTTACACAAGGTCGCCTGACCACCAGCGAGTCAGCCAGTTTACAGACCCTCAGTTTGAACCAGAAGGTCACTGGAGTCGCCGTCACTGGCGTTACACCACATTCATACAACACCAGTGACTGTAACATATGTTTGGATTCAGACGCTCCTATTAGCATATATGATAATAGGAGACGTTAACGGACACATTAAGGTTGTTTAGTTTTAGGATGAAAGAAATCGATTTTTAAAGATGAGTCCACCAGAATTCCCACTCCAAACGGAGAACGACCCAAATATTTGCATGAAAACTTCATGATGTAGAGCGAGCATTAGTTCATAAAGTTGCAGGAACCCTAGTTGCTGACGTTGTCACATCACAGTAGTGGACAAATTGGCAAAAATGGGGAAAAAGCTAAATAGTGTGGTGTTGATGTTTTTGTGTGTGTGTGTGTGTGTGTGTGTGTGTGTGTGTGTGTGTGTGTGTGTGTGTGTGTGTGTGTGTTTCTTTCCACTACCTCAGCCCTGCACTTTCCTCTCTGCCTGCGTTGCTTTTGCGTTCAGCCTTGTTACAGCGCTCTTAACTGCAGACATACATCAAGGCAAAAGCAGTGCTTATTTCTTTTCCAGGCCCCAAAAACAAGGCAGGTGCCACGGCATTGGTCACAGAGCTGCCATGGCGATGATTTGGCAGCGTCGGATTGGCCGAGTGGTTTTGCTGTCTGTAGCCAGTGATGAAGTGTTGACCTTGGCCTCATGGTAACGCTTTGGAGTAGCAGGGCTAGCTATGCTAATACATGACATATGAGCTGACTGAAGCCATGTGAGATCTGATTCAACCCAGTGAACAGTAAAACCACCCACCAGAGAGAGAGAGAGAGAGAGGGAGGAGGGGAGGGAGAGAAAGAGAGAGAGAGAGAGAGGGAGAGGGAGGGAAAGAGAGGGGGGAGAGGGAAAGAGAGAGAGAGAGAGAGGGGGATTGAAGAGTTTTAAACAAGGCCTTACCCACACGAACAATACAAGGATGCCATTGTGTTTAGTGGAGACCCTCCTCTCTCTGCTAAGCTGATCTCCTCCTCACTTGGCCCAGCTCTTCTGGAGAAAGGGGAATCTCAGACATTGCAGATTTTGACCCGTAGTTGAGAGAAATATGTGATGGAATGAGGCACAAGTCAGAAATATAACAGGTATAGCTTTGCAAAAGTGCTGCTCAGGTCATTACATATTTATGGATCTCCATCTTCGTCCTGCAGACCCCAAAATCTGTTCATGGTTTTTAGTTTTTTTCTCTTAAAGGATAATCAAAGATTCTGCTTTGTTCAATCGTTGAGATGTAAGCAAACCCATTCGGAGTGGTTTGATGTGAAATGGTTCATTGCAGAGTGAAGGCCTGCGCGGGACTGGTTTTTAATCCTGCTGACGCAAGGTTTCATCCCGCTCCCACCCGCAGACCTGTATAGCTGGTTTCCATCTGTACTAGCCACAAAAACATATCACTGCTATAGATCAGCCTTGCCTTTAGTTGGCTTTATTGTTCCGTATTCTTCTCTCTTGAGAGCACTGTCTAAAGGCTCTGACATTTCTGTAGCCTACAAGACTGTGATGATTGCCATTTTATTCTGACTATTCATTAATTTTGCAGATTTTCTGTATATGTATGTGATGTCCCACCCCTGCCCACATTGGACTGGTTAGCCATTCGCTCCTACACATGACAGTAAAAATTTGCCCCGCTTTTCAAGATATTGTTGTGGGTCCCGCAGGCCTTAACTACAGCAAAATCTCCAGGTCTGATGTCTTTACAGTGGTGGTGATGGGAACCAGGCGTCACCATGACTACAACACAGATATAGCCACTTTATTTACTTTCCAGAACCACCAGTGAACCCACACGAGTCTTCTGAGTTTATATGGGATGTTGATGATGGCAAAAAGCAGTGAATCTGTTTTCTTTGCGAGCTGTTTTGCCTCTGAAAGGTCAAAAAATACTTTTTTTTTTAACATTTGTTTTTAAAAATGGTCATAGAACAGATTTCTTTGGGAACTGTATTGTTTTAGAACACCTTTCATGTACCTACCGTATCTCAGATCAGTGTAAAACACTGTGTCATACAGAGCCCTACTGGTGACATCCCGTAAAAATTTAAATAATGCATGGCCACAACTTAGTAAGGCAGGGGAATGAGATCGTAATGCGTGACTTAGCAAGGTGTGGGAACACGATCATGCCCTGCTTAGTCATGGCCATGTTTTACTAAGTCATGGCCAGGACTAGTTATCTAGTTATCTAATTATCTAGTTCCCACATCTATATGTGGTCATACTTAGTTTTTTGTTTATGCAGGACATCACCAGCAGTATCCAGTATCAGGCCATGTTTCGGACGTCTGGTTCCTATCACCACTACTGTAAACTATTGTGACTCAGCAAGCTTCTCTAGAATAGAACATTTCATGCCAAACCGCTCTGAATTGCTTTGTTTACATGTTAACCCCCTTAAAATCCCCCCATACTACCCCCCAGGCCTCCCCATACTAAAAACATATTATTTAGTAAATACAGGGACTTCAGAGCAAAGTGCTTTTCTTAGGGTTAGGGTTAAGTACACTTTGGCTGCCAAAAAAGCTGAGTCAGTTGAATTTGTTTTTTATTGCAGTGGGAATACCTGGATTAAACAATACCCACCTAGCAAATAAGTTCTGGCCCAGATCAAGCATGGTTCCACCACTGAAGTGACTCAGATGCCTGCAGCCGATTGCGAGCCGAATATAGGCCATAACTGAGCCAGAGCTCGCAGAGGCACCATAATTTCCACCTTGTCTTTCTCAGAACACAGCCAACAGCACCATAAATCAGCCAAAAGACAACCAGAACTGGGCCAGATGAACGTAAAGCTTAATATGTAGATTAAGCTTGTGTTAAAATACAAATAACATTCATATTAATTACCAAATAAATAGAAGTCTTTTTTAAATTTACATGCCAAAAGTGTATTAGTGAATGCCATCTGCAAAAATATACATTACATATAAGAAAAAAACATTTAAAGCCCCAAAATATGAGCGTTGACCACTAGAATCAACAGCAAGCATCCAGTTTATTCCATCACTGCAGCTGACGGCAACAGTTGGGAACATTGGGCCTCATTCATCAACCGTCCTTAAGATGAAATTTCTTAAAACCCTCACAGTTTTCACAAAGATTCTGACTTTACCAGGGATTCGTATTTGGGATTTGTTCTTAGGTGAGAACAGAGTCTACACACACTCGAGAGCACAACGGTCAGAACAGCTCTGCGCTTTAACAACATGTCATTTTCTTAGGACCTTTCTCAAGAGCACATTTAAGAGAAAACGTAGGAAGATGTATGTTGGTGAATGAGGCCCATTGAACTCTTAATGGAACATTTCGCTGACCGCTGCGGCACGCCAGCAGAATTTTCCGTTGCTGCCCCATTGAAAGCAACGTTCATTCATTTTGCTGTTGTCTGCATTTAACCCTTGTGTGCAGTGAAACACCCACATACATGCACACTAGTGAACACACCAGGGGGCAGTGAGCACAGTTGCCTGGAGCAGTTGGGGGTTAGGTGCTTTTTGAAGGGCACTTCAATCATGGACTGTCAGCCAAGGGGATGAAAGGCTGGTTCCCTAATGTCCAGCCCACGTACAATCACAGAATGGATCTCAAAACTGACCGCCAATGATACATGAACATTTCCCAAGATTAGATTCATTTCTTGAGGGTTACAGATGCATTAAATGAATAAAATGAGACATTTTTATCACAGTAGCTCAGCATCGTCTAAATGTTCTGCTTTCCAGAGAGCAATGAATGTCATCAAACGTCAGTCTGAAGTCAAATCTGAACATCAGTCCACTGCGATAGTATTTTTATTATTATTTTTAATATTTTTAAATCAGTAGTGCGAACGCCGTTATGAATCTCATGTCATTGTATATCCCGAGCATTCGCGTCCAGGAGCAGTTCGTTTGTGAGCTCGGTAGCTCGTTAATGTTAGCTGTTCCCTGTACATTCACTCTTCTCACGTTTCTCCTGACGTCACACTGTATAGTCGACTGAATCAGGGAGTGGCCGCGCTGCGCGATGCCTTCGATTTGCTGTGCTTCGTGGATCTTTCTGATTGTGAATGACACTAGCAAGCTCGCAGAATCGCGTCTGTCGAAATGTTTCTCCATTCAAACGTCATTTAAGTCTCCAGAAACAGAGTAAAGCCATTCCGGCGGTCTGCAGCTCCGTTAGGGGGACGACTGTTCATCTCTCGGCTGTTAACATCAGCTAAAGATCTCTAAAGGCCAGCACTGATCACATCTGTGTTAATGAGCTGATGTCGTTTGCCTTCTATGATCACAAAGTGTTTTCTCCTCTTTATGCAACACCATGGGATCCTTTACCCACCCTGTCGTGAGGAGCCGGTGGGCTTCGGGGCTTTTAAATGCTCTGAGAGACTTTGCAGATTAGGGAGAGGGGCTGAGTATGAGATACATATAAATATCAGGAAAACACAGATTTGGTAGCTTTTCCGCCAGTTTAATTGGGATCAGGAGTTCAGGGGAAACTGGGTAAGGATCACAGCCCGTTTTATCGACTTTGTTGAGGTCACGTTTTTTTCTCTTCCAAAGTAAGGTCGTCTCTAGTTACGTCCATGTGGAGCAGCGAAGCCAGAAATTCGGTCCCAAATATGGAGGCCACAACAGAATAATCATGACTGAAACCCTAGGATGCATTCCATTCCATTCAGAACCACATTACTCCAGGATTGTCCATAGCAGACTGATTTTTGTTCCATCCCAGTGAGGCAGCCATCTAGTGTGGCTATCAAGCTCTTCATATCGTGATTCAGGTGTATTAGAGGAGCTTGAACACCAAACTGGGTGGGACAAGGTGTCTTCAGGAAAGGAGAACCCACTGATTTTACCAGTTGAGGTTAGACTTGACCTGTTGTTCTCAAGTTTTGGGATGATCTTGATGGTTGTTATGACTGGCTTACTCACCAGCTCTTTCCTCACGCATGCAACACAGTGTTATAATATTTACTTGTCTAATTAGTGATATAATTATTTGAACATTGAAAGTAAATGCTGAGCAATAAGCTACGTGGAAACTGGTTTTCAAAAATGAATGGATCAAGAAGAGAAGAAGAACCTTGAAGAATCTTGCAAGATGTAGTTTTGATTTTGGGTTTTTTTTTTTGGTCTTCTTTGGAATTCAAATAAAATGTTCTTTTGTTTCTCGTGCACTGTTGCCCTGGGCTTTGTTCCCAGTAAAATTAGCTTTTGGAGCTTTGTCTCACTCAGACTGGCATGAGTTTGTGTGAAAGTCTTGTCCTGAAAATTGACTCTGTGTGAAATTCTTATCCTGAATATCAACCCGCTGCCACATGTTATTGTTGACTGATATCCAAGTGTATGCTGTGTATACTTGAATATCCAGACCTGTACTATCCTTTTTAAATTGAGCCATATCAAATCAAACAGAATCGAACTGGGATGAATGAAATTTGAAAACTTATGCTCCTGTTCCTCCTCTGTGTGTTCAGGCTCTGCGAGCAGTAACCTGGTTGCGCAGGAGGCAGTGAGGAAACAGCCGACTTTCCGTAAGCCTGTGGTGGTCAAGACCCCAGAACATCTCTCCAGTAAGAGTCAGAATCTTCCTCATTCACTCATAAATCCATTGACCTCAAACCATGTCTTAACTTTATGAATTCCAATGCACAAACACTAACATCCATCATCAAATGACATCAATCATTCTCTAACAGCAACATGCACCAAGAAGAACTAACATTCTCCACCAAACATAATCATTCTCCACCAATCAGCCACATTCTCCACTAAACCCCATCATTCACCACCAATCAGCTACATTCTCCACTAAACCCCATCATTCACCACCAATCAGCCACATTCTCCACTAAACCCCATCGTTCACCACCAATCAGCCACATTCTCCACTAAACCCCATCATTCACCACCAATCAGCTACATTCTCCACTAAACCCCATCGTTCACCACCAATCAGACACATTCTCCACTAAACCCCATCATTCACCATCAATCAGCTACATTCTCCACTAAACCCCATCATTCACCACCAATCAGCCACATTCTCCACTAAACCCCATCATTCACCACCAATCAGCCACATTCTCCACTAAACCCCATCATTCACCATCAATCAGCTACATTCTCCACTAAACCCCATCATTCACCACCAATCAGCTACATTCTCCACTAAACCCCATCGTTCACCACCAATCAGCCACATTCTCCACTAAACCCCATCATTCACCACCAATCAGCCACATTCTCCACTAAACATAATCATTCTCCACCAATCAGCCACATTCTCCACTAAACCCCATCGTTCACCACCAATCAGCCACATTCTCCACCAAACATAATCATTCTCCACCAATCAGCCACATTCTCCACTAAACCCCATCGTTCACCACCAATCAGCCACATTTTCCACTAAACCCCATCATTCTCCACCAATCAGCCACATTCTCCACTAAACCCCATCATTCACCACCAATCAGCCACATTCTCCACTAAACCCCATCATTCACCACCAATCAGCCACATTCTCCACTAAACCCCATCGTTCACCACCAGTCAGCCACATTCTCCACTAAACCCCATCGTTCACCATCAATCAGCTACATTCTCCACTAAACCCCATCATTCTCCACCAATCAGCCACATTCTCCACTAAACCCCATCATTCACCACCAATCAGCCACATTCTCCACTAAACCCCATCGTTCACCACTAATCACCATCATTCTCTGCCAAACACTATCATTGTAATGTTGGAACTTGGTTTTAAATGCCCCTGAAAAAATAGACAAGCCAAATTAACCCATGTAAACATCCTACACAACTATGTTTGGAGAAAAATGTTGGGTCAGCAAGGAAGAGTTCAGAAAGGTAGTCTTGATCAATACGACCCACTGAAGCATCAGGCATACAAAATTCCAGATGAGGGCAGGAAGTGAAAAGCAGACTGGATGAGATCTAGCCGAGCCCACACTGCACTAGTTTAGACGGTTTTTTGGGAGAAAGGTATAAACAGAAAAACACAACATATGCAGGACGTGATTTTCTGTTTATCCCTTTCTCTAATAATAGCATCTAAACGGAATCCATGGCATATGTTGGAAGTGATGCTTATTTGATGAATAGGAGTTATTTTTCAGATGAACTGAAAGAGTTGCCTGCTACATTATATTTCCAAAAGTTTTCACTCACCCATCCAAATCATTGAGTTCAGGTGTTCCAGTCATTTCCATGGCCACAGGTGTATAAAGCCGAGGCCCTAGGCCTGCAGACTGCTTCTACAGACATTAGTGAAAGAATGGGTCACTCTCAGGAGCTCAGTGAATTCCAGCGTGGTACCGTGATCGGACGCCACCTGTGCAGCAAGTCCAGTCGTGAAATTTCCTCACTACTAAATATTCCACAGTCCACTGTCAGTGGGATTATAACAAAGTGGAAGCGATTGGGAACGACAGCAGCTCAGTGGTCACGAAGTGGTCGGCCACGTAAAATGACAGAGCGGTCAGCGGATGCTGAGGGGCATAGTGCGCAGAGGTCACCAACTTTCTGCAGAGTCAATCACTACAGACCTCCAAACTTCATGTGGCCTTCAGATCAGCTCAAGAACAGCGTAGAGAGCTTCATGGAATGGGTTTCCATGGCCGAGCAGCTGCATCCAAGCCTTACATCACCAAGCGCAATGCAAAGCGTGGAATGCGGTGGTGTAAAGCGCCGCCACTGGACTCTAGAGCAGTGGAGACGTGTTCTCTGGAGTGACCAATCACGCTTCTCCATCTGGAAATCCGATGGACGAGTCTGGGTTTGGCGGTTGTCAGGAGATGGTACTTGTCTTACTGCATTGTGCCGAGTGTAAAGTTTGGTGGAGGGGGGATCATGATGTGGGGTTGTTTTTCAGGAGTTGGGCTCGACCGCTTAGTTCCAGTGAAAGGAACTCTTAAAGCTTCAGCACCAAGAGACTTTGGACAATTTCATGCTCCCAACTTTGTGGGAACAGTTTGGGGACGGCCCCTTCCTGTTCCAACATGACTGCACACCAGTGCACAAAGCAGGTCCATAAAGACGTGGATGAGCCAGTTTGGTGTGGAAGAACTCGACTGGCCTGCACAGAGTCCTGACCTCAACCCCATAGAACACCTTTGGGATGAATTAGAGTGGAGACTGTGAGCCAGGCCTTCTCGTCCAACATCAGTGTCTGACATCAGTGTCTGACCTCACAAACACGCTTCTGGAAGAACGGTCAAAAATTCCCATAAACACTCCTAACCCTTGTGGAAAGCCTTCCCAGAAGCTTTTATAGCTGCAAAGGGTGGGAGACATTATATTAAACCCTATGGATTAAGAATGGGATGTCACTCAAGTTCATATGTGTGTGAAGCCAGACGAGCGAATACTTTTAGAAATATAGTGTATCTAGGCAGCAGATATAAGCAGAGGCCTCGTCCTTCAGACATTCCTCCATTCAAGAAAACAAATGAAAGCATATACAAGTATGGAGACGCAGCTTTACGAGGCTGAAGTTGGCTTTCAATTCAAATTTTCCAGTTCCACCTTAAATGGTATGGCAGTTATTACTATAAGGTCTGATTCCAGACTGTAACTACTACACCATTTAAGGTGGATTGGTAAAATTCAAACAAGAAGCGAGTGTGGCAGGGTGTTATTTAGATTTGTCTGTCTTTTGTTTAACTGTTAACCCCCGATTTAAGTGTTGCTTGTAGTTATCATTTTAAATCTAAGGCCCAATCTCATTTCACCCCTCACCCCTAACACTGAGCCCTTAGCTCTCAGTTTTGCGTGTTCACGTCTCAGGGTAGGGTGTCCTGCTTCTTGCTGAGATAGAGGGGGGAGGGCGAAGTGTTGGGGCTACATGACCCTCCAAATAGGGATTTTTCTGAGACTCCAAACAGAAAAAAGAAAAATTGGCCAGACGGCTGAACAAGAGACCAAAGGAGCACACAAAAGTGAGAATTTTCACTGTTTAAAAAAATAGAATAACTTTCCCGTTCCACCTTAAATGGTGCAGCAGTCACATTCTGACGCTTCATGCATCAGAACTGCTGGACTATTTAAGGTGGAACGGGAAAATTCGAACAAGATTCTGGAGAATCTCTGACTTCAGCTTCACATCACTGAAGAATTAGGGGGGGTGATAATAAATAATTGCCCCCCTCTTTGAAGGCGTATGATCCCTAAATGTAACTAAAGCCCAGCAGTGAGGAGCTGAGCTTTCCCCTCCTCTGCTGTCCCTGCAGACGGGCAGGGTCGCCTACGGAGCGGCGCTAGTAGCTGTTAATGAAGTGATGCTCTTTTATTAGAGGGTCTCATTTCAGAGGGAAGATCTCAACCACTGCCCTGTAGCTCAGGAACAAGTGGTGAGGGTGACACTAGAAAACAAGGGGTAGGGGTAAAACGAAGAAATGGGATTGGGCCTTTCAGCAGTTCACACCCACAAATGAACCTTTGCTGTTGATTTCTTGCATTTTTCTCTCTTATAAGCAACAACTTGACATGAAGTGATGTCATATGCCAACAGGCTATGGTGTACTCACCTTGTATACGTCACAGTGAGTGTTATTGATTAGCTGGATTAGGAAAGGAACTGTTCACTTATCTACGTCCTGTTGTCCTGTTCTCTGTGTCTCAGGCTGTCTGAACTGCAGTCGTATCACAGCTCTCACCGATCGGCTCAGCTCTCTGGAGGCAAAGGTAACGTCTGTCTCACCTTGGCTGTTTTTACGTTATCACACTTTCTGGCAATGTGTTGTCACGCACGTCAGATCAGCAGTTCAAAGACGTTTCCTTAAGCACAACATTGTTGATCAATGCTTGTTTTCTTCTCTCCCTCCCTTTCCTGTCCTCCCTTCCTCTCCCTCGACCCCTTCCTCTCCCTGCTTTCTTTCTCAGGCCCCTCTCTGTTTCTCTTTCTTTTACCTCAGTTAAGATTTTGCTCAGTAATAAAACACATAAAGCAAATAAACAAATTATGAAATAACAATAAATAATAACAATAAAGCCCCGGAAGAACAAATGTGATGGGCTTTAATGGAACAGGATTTATTTCAGTTATTTTTGAGTCCTATTGCTCCATTCATTATGAAATGTTCACACAATATAAAGGATAACTGATGTTTTCAAGTTTTGCAAAAGCACAAAACACTATTCTGATAGAACAGAGAGCCTAACAAGTTTAAAACTTGACGTTGAGTTCTGTGCCATAATGTCAAAGTTCCAAATACTCATACAATCCTTGTGTGATAACCTGATGTATTTCTATATTTCTTTCTCAGGTCCAGCTCCTCTCTTCTCCAGCCTCTCAAAGACTGTCCCAGTCTAAAGGTGGAGGAGATCATGATTCCTCCTCCCTCATGGGGGCTCTACCTGCTCGAGGAGCTCCTGGAGCACAAGGCCCTGCAGGTGTGGCTCTCTCTCTTTCTGTCACCATGTACCAGTACTGTATACTGCACACTGTACCAGTGTATACTGTATACTGCACACTGTACCAGTGTATACTGTCTACTGCACACTGTAGATGTGTATACTGCACACTGTACCAGTAAATACTCTACTGCACACTGTAACAGTACTGTATACTGCACACTGTACCAGTGTATACTGTCTACTGCACACTGTAGATGTGTATACTGCACACTGTACCAGTAAATACTCTACTGCACACTGTAACAGTACTGTATACTGCACACTGTACCAGTGTATACTGTCTACTGCACACTGTAGATGTGTATACTGCACACTGTACCAGTAAATACTCTACTGCACACTGTAACAGTACTTTATACTGCAAACTGTACCAGTGTATACTGGTACATATAAATGTATATTACACACTGTATCAATATACACTGTACACTACATACTGTACCAATATATATACAGTGTACTGCACACTGTACCAGTATACACTGTACTGTACCAATATATACAGTATATTACACACTGTACCATCATACACATTATACTTCATATTGTCCCAATATATACTGTGTACTGCACACTATCAGTATATACTGTATACTTCATACTGTACCAATATACACGGTATACTACACACTGTACCGATATACACGGTATACTACATACTGTACCAATATACACTCTATACTACATACTGTACCAATATACACTCTATACTACATACTGTACCGATATACACTCTATACTTCATACTGTACCAATATATACTGTGTACTGCACACTGTACCAGTATATATTGTGCTACCAATATACACTGTATAGTACATACTGTACCAGTACACACCGTATACTACACACTGTACCAATATATACCGTGTACTGCACACTGTACCAATTTACACTGTATTCTACATACTGTACCAGTATACACTGTATAATACACACTGTACCAAAATACGCTGTATACTACTCACTGTACCAGTATATACTTTATACTGCACGCTGTACTTGCTCCTTGCACTGCTACTCACTACTTTTGGCAAAGTCTACTAGTCAGTGTGTAGTAGGCCGTCTTCAATCATAGTTTGTACACGGCCTTTGTGGGATCGTAATAGTGCACTGCGTGTTCTCCAGTAGGTTTTCATACAACACTTCCAAGTGGCAGATTCCCAAAGTAGTGAAATATTGCGGTATGTAGTGAATAGGGTGTAGTTTCACACATAGCCCTGCAGTTTTCTGCCCAGTGCTTTAACTTTGCTTTGACATGTGAAGTTTGCCTGAATAGACAGTATTTCTTGTCTGGCAGCCTCTCTCTCTCTCTCTCTCTCTCTCTCTCTCTCTCTCTCTCTCTCTCTTTCTCTCACCTCCCTCTGGTCTGGACCCAAGCCCATGCTTGGCTATAGCCAAACTAGCATTTTTTCTGCCGTGTTTTCAGTTGGCCTTTTCATCAGTGTATCCTTTTACAGCCAATTACATTCTCCCCTTCATTAGCCAATAGCTTTGCGGAGCTAATCCTATTGCCGGTGCCCATTGTGATGAGCCGGGAAACACACCCACGGGCCTGTTTATCTTTACACACAGATGCTGGGGGGGTTTGGGGGGGGCATGAGGAGAGAAGATTAGTAGAAATTGAAGCTGGGTTTGTGTGCATGTGTGGGTGGGTGGGCTGTTTCTGTTTGAGGAGATTGTTATTGTGGCACTGCACTCAGTGAAATAAGAACATCAAAACTCGCAAAGCCCCCGTAACAATGCCCCCCCTCGTCTCTGCACGATTTGTCTCCATGACCTAGAACAGCGCTCCCATAATGCAGCGTTTTCACCCAAATACGCCTACATACTGCACAGACATCACCAGCAGACCCAGAATAGCTTTAGGACATCGAGAGTTTGTCCCAAACAGAAAAAAGAACCCGATGAAAAATATAAGGCCTCTTCACACAGGACCCCTAGTGGCATAGACACCTGCATCCACACAGCAGTCTTTAAAGAGACGCCACAGCCCAAAAGAAACGTTACCGTCTGTTGTAAACTTGCCTACTCGCATCCTGCCATGGTGCCACCGTCTCCAGAGTAAGCCTTTCCAGGTTACCGGTTAGGGAAACAATCTTCTGATGGTGTGTCTTGGAGGAGAGAGGAAGTGCTTTGGGGTGGGTTTTTAGGGTCGAGCTACAGAAGGATGCAGCTAGGATACAAAATATCACATCCGTAGTCATTTTTACATTTGTGCTACAGTAACAAATTATCTTGATTTTTCTTTGTCAGTTTCCACTGCGATTATTCCCTGTAGCTGCACTGAACAAATCTGTGTCTGCCATTCATTATTCAGGCAACTACTATGTGAATTATTCAGCAACTACTATGAATTATTCAGTAATTACTATTAGGTATTCAGTACCTAGTACTAATTATTCAGTATCTACTATGAATTATTCAGTAATTACTATGAATTATTCAGTAATAACTACTAGATATTCATTAACTACTCTGAATTGTTCAGTAACTGGTATGAATTATTCAGTAATCACTGTTAGGTAGTCATTAACTAGTACAAATTATTCAGTATCTACTATGAATTATTCAGTAATTACTTTTAGGTGTTCATTAACTAGTATGAATAATGCAGTAACTACTATGAATTATTCAGTAATTACTATGAATTATTCAGTAATAACTACTAGATATTCATTAATTACTCTGAATTGTTCAGTAACTGGTATGAATTATTCCATTTTTGCTATGAATTATTCAGTAACTGGTAATAATTACTCAGTGTCTAATACTACTTATTCAGTAACTGCTATGACACTAATATGTGAGGACCCTCACACAGACCCTGAGGGCCAGTTTTCCAGACCCAGATTAAGCCTAAGCCTGGACTAAATGATATTTTAATAGTGAAACATCACTGACGTGGCACTGTAATCCAAGATCAGGCTGTATCCTTGTCCATGAAGTTTAAGGGGTTAATGTGAAATTGACCCCCCCAAAACACAAGAGATCGTTTCTCAATTCACAGCAATGGGTGAAGGGGAGGGGTATGTTGTGATTATGGGTGGTCTTCTGCAGATGAGGGAATTCCGATGGCTCGTGTGCGTCGGCCTGTCCGCTGGCCCATTACTGATGACCTCATCAAGCTTAGATGGACCCCTCTGAGCAGCAGAGAAGCTGCCCACTCTTCGAAGAAAATTCCATTGACTTGGGGGTTAAAATGCTTCTTGAGAATTCAAGAAGTCTTTTTTTAACTGTGCATCTGTATCAGTGTCCTGTTACTCAGTCCACTCTCTGTGTCTCTCCTAGGTCCGCAGGGTGAGAGAGGCAAGGACGGCATACCCGGCAAAGAAGGTGAGCCCTCCACTGAGTGTATAGGGTGTAATGGTGTCCAAACATATCCAGACAGTCCTTCTAATGAGTGAATTCAACTACTTTAAGGTGTTGCTGTTCAACTGTGCACACGCAGTTTGTTTAATTTCGATAAGAAAGCATTGACCAATATATCGGGACACTCTGGGGAAGCTGCACATACACGCCAAGCGTGGGCTAAAGGGGTCTAAATCCCTCCAGCATTGGCCTGTGAAGCAGTGGAACTGTGTTCTCTGGAGTGAAGGAGCTCCATCCAGTACCTTTGGGATGAGTTTCAGATCCAGTGATCATTCAACATCAGTACCTGACCTCACCAGTGCTCAATCACATCCTCACAGCAATGTTCAACGTCTAGTCTAAAGCCTTCTCAGAAGAGTCGGTGCTGTTATTGCAGCGAACACCTCATTAATCCTCTTCATTTTAGAAAAATTGCTGGATGAACAGGTGTCAACTTTTGGACAACTAAGAATACATCTGAAAATTACATTTTATTTAATATAAAATTATATATATATATATATGAAAGTGGGTCACTAGTTAACTGTGCTAACCACCCACTGGTTTGTGCTGCTGTGAGTGAATGGCTAGACTTCTGTTGTCTCCCTGTTTAGTGAGTTAAAGACACACAGCGCCATCTAGTGTACGAAAGTAGCAACTGCTCAGAGTTTTTACTGCTAATAATTTATTGAGGAATAGAAAAACATAACCTATATTTTTATCAAAAAGTACTCAAACAGGAATTTGCTATTGAAAAGAAAATGTTATTTTTATAATCATCGTTATCATTTTCATATCAGGCTGTAGTCCGATTATTCCACTGAAACACTCATATGTTTATATGTTGTCCATGCCATGTTATTTGCATTAACAGGCTTTGGTTTGCTCTACAGGTAAACCTGGGTCTCGGGGTCTGCCTGGGCCAAAGGGGGATGCAGGCTTGAGAGGACCCTCAGGTGCCCCAGGGTCTAGAGGAACACCTGGACCAGCAGGTAGGCTGAGGAACATCTCACAAAGAGCTCCACCATATATATATATATATATATATATATATATATGATTACCCTGAGTAGCGGAAGGATGTGTTTGTTCTAACTTTAGATATTCTTGGACTTCCTCAGTTCCTCTCTCTTTGCTACGGAGCAGGTGACCTCCTGTATAAACAAAAATAATGCCTGGCCACGACTTAGTAAGGCGTGGGAATGAGATGATTAAGTCATGGCCACGACTTAGTAAAGTGTGGGAACGAGATCCTAATGCATGACCGCGACCTATTAAGCCGCAATCTCGTTCCCACACCTTACTAAGTCACAGCCATGACTTAATCATCATATTCCCATGCCTTATTCGTGGCCACGCATAAGGATCTCATTCCCATGCATTAATAAGGCGTGGCCACACATTATTTTTTATTTATATAGGATGTCACCAGCAGGGCTCTGTGCTTTGCTCCTGCCATGATTCAAAGTTTTATTTGTGGAACAAGCATTTTCACTTGGTGGTGACAAAGCAATAGAAGCTATATCGCCCCCTACCCTTCCTGTAGTGTACTGCAGTCTGTCGGAATGACTGTGAATAGTACCGCACTGAGGGGGTTCATATCATCAGTGTTAGGTCGTAAGGGTTACGGCAATAGTTTGATGTCATTTATGCCTGAAGTTTGCTTCTTTGACTTTGCACTGGAGCTGCAAGGCTAATGTACCTAATTAGTCACTTCTATTACATCAGCATCGTCGCTACAGTGCAAAGCTAAAGAAGCAAACTTTAAGATGCAAAACATGTCGTCGCTGAATTGCGATGAGGCAAATTAGTGCAGTCGATCAGCAGCGACTTGTTTGGTGTCCAGATTTTGCTTCCTTAGTTTAGAATGGGAGCTATGGAGAAGAGTGTCAACATACACTGGAAATCAATAGTCACCCAAACCGTTTCCGTAAATACACGACCAAAACTTCTCTCAACCTGCTCTTACTGCTTCTAGGTCTTAATTCTGACTGAGTTAGAGGATCTGTGCTCCTCATTTTTGTAGGTTTATCATTATTTGCAAGCCTTAAGTGTAAACGTGCTATTTCTACGTTCCTGCGTGACCTTTTACAACACACTCCTGCCTCTCAGAGTGTAAGGCAGAATAGTCCTGGAAAACGGGACGCTATGCGAATAAAAATATAATTCCAATTTTAGCTTGACTCTCTGTGTCCTGAGCTCATTTTCTCGATTTGTTCATCTCTTCTTAAACTCTTCTTTAAAGGCTCTACATAGAACCTGATCCTCATATGTTTCGTATCTAAACGCTCCGTCATCTTCATCACTACTTTCCAAACCCGCTGCAGCAGCTTCAGCAGCTGTAAACTCTCTGACGCCGCTTCACACAAGCCTCCGATGTGGACTGAATGATTTCCGGTGTGACGGTCAGTCCTTAGTGATTCCCTGAGTGTCCGTCGGTCAGTTTCACACAGACTGTAGACGGACACACAAGTCCACCAGCTCCACAAGGTGAGAGGCAGATGCCGTGTAGCTCAGCCCCTCTTCATAGGCTCATAACTCCGGATGTGAGTCTCGTAGGATCTTGTGATAAGATGGAATGGAAATGGCGGCTCTACGGATTCAGGAAGTGATTTCTGAGCTGGACCATCACAAAGATACAGACCCAGATATACAAACATTGAATTTGACACACGGACGGGTTTGGGGACCCCAGAGGGTTAAATGTGTGAAAAGGTCGATCCATAGCAATTCATTTAATAGCATTTTTTAAAACCAGCTGAGTTACCAGCTGATTTTGAAGCAAATATATGAAGATTTTGTGGAAATGGTTTGGGTGACTATTGACTTCCAGTGTTTGTTAGCACCATTAGCCTGGCATTTGCAGTTCTAAACTGAAATTTAGACATCAAACATGTCCTGGATGACTGACTGCATTTGGGGTAGTTGGAAAATCATATTTGATCCTATTTGATTTTTTTGCTAAACTATTTCTTTAATGCTGCTTTCAGTTCACTCAGTGCTTCCCAATGGTTTTCAATCTCAGTTGCGCTGCTAAAGGTGAGAAAGGTGTTTTGTCCAGTTGTGAACTAGTCATTACAGAACCAGCCGTTCTCATGCCTCCATGGCGGAGAACTTCCCAGATAAACAGAGGTCCGCAGGCCAGGACGTGTCACTTCCTGTCTGCATAGCTGATGTATTACAGCAGTTGCCCAGAAGGCCTTGTGATTGTGATTATGGCAGCCGAGACTGTATTTAAGTCGGGATTTTATTTCAGTCAGTTTTCTGGTTCTGCCACTTTGTGATAGGGATGGTAAAAGTATTTCAGACTCTGTGTGTTCCCCTAATAACAGCCTGTTCCTTTTGCGGACAGCATAGCAATAACGGCACCAAACAGAGAAAACGCTGACTCGGTTAAAAAAGCAGGCTGCCAAAATATTTGTCCTTAGGCCGAGAAAAAAACTCCCTTTTTATCCCCAGCATGGAGCCCTGATCTCCGTTCGCTGACCAATGGCTTTATGTCATCCAGAGCCCTGGAATAAAGCATAAATCTGCTCTCAGAGCAGAGAAACCTCATGAAAGAAGCGCTCACCATCATCACAGCACCACAGCACCACAGCACATCTCTATATGATGGAAAACGTCTTTGTTGGTTGTTGTTTTTTTCATTTGGAGAAAGCAAAGCTTGTGAGCTAAAGTGCGTATTGCAACCATAAAAGCTAATTTTCAGCCATGTTGCTATTCATATGAATCACAATTCATATCATATCATATCTTTTAAAAGACTACATTCTTGGTTTCTTGCAGTTTTTTCTCACAAAAGTGGTCCCGTATGTGGGTCACTACCTAATTACGTTGGTGGTTAATGTAACATGTAAGGCCTTCAGTTCAGCTCCTGAAGTCCTAACCAATAGGAGATCTCGCTTGGCTGGATCTACCTAGACAGGATGATTCTGTTCAATAAAAGTGAAGTAAAAATTACAGACATTTATTTTTTATTTCACAGAAAATACCTGTAGGTCTTCTTTGAAGGTCCAGGTCAACCCAAATGTTAAGAAGAGCCGTTTTGTCCTTTCAGCAAAAATCAAACCACAACATATAGTGTCCATTTTACCATCTTGGGTGTAAATACGTCTCGGTATGTGTTGATGTACTAGTTTAGGCTAGAATATATAATATAACAAAAACACAGACTTCCCTGGCCGGGCGGCCGGGGTCCTCTCTGTGTGGAGTTTGCATGTTCTCCCTGTGTCTGTGTGGGCTTCCTCTGGGTTCTCCGGTTTCCTCCTGCAGTCCAAAGACATGCGGTCAGGCCAATTGGACAGGCTAAATTGCCCCTAGGTGTGAGTGTGTGTGTGTGATTGTGTCCGTCTGTCTGTCTGCCCTGCTATGAAACTGGCGACCTGTCCAGGGTGTATCCTGCCTTCCGCTCGATGACCGCTGGGATTGGCTCCACCTCCCCCCATGATCCTGAGAGAGAAGCGGCTTAGAACGTGTGTGTGTGTGTGTGTGTGTGTGTGTGAAAGCACAGACTTACTTTGCTCTGCTTAAAGCTTTAGTTCAGCTATAGCTGCTTTTCTCACATCTCCAGCAGGAAACTTTTCCTCAAAAGTAAAAGTTTCTTGTGAAATGTCTCTCAACATGTGACTTTTTACGAGGCTAAAGTCACTTCTCATTCACCGTCGTCTTGTTCAAATTTTTCCGTTCATAAGTTGCTTTGTTGCCCCCAAAGTTGCTTTGTTACAAGTTATATTATCTGCCGCTGAAATAAGACACTTTCATAAGATAAAATTACTTAAGACAGGTAAAAATATCTGGAAATAAGCAAGATAATCTTAGAACGATGTCATAATGACAAGAAGTGTTAGATAAACTGACTAGATCTCTCAGTAAGATGTTTGCAGCATTGTGTCTAATCAATGGGCCTCGTTCACCAACCGTTTCTTAAAACCCACTTACGCAGTCTCAGGATCTCAGGATCTTTCTCAAAAACACATCTAAGAACAAACTTAACCTCTTCAGCTCCTTAAGGCCACCGGTGGTTCCAAATCACACTTCTTCATGTTCTTCATAACGTTCATGTTCCATAAGCTCCGTTCAGAAGCTGGGCGTCGTGTGAGGCTGTAGCTCTTCTCTCCAGTCTAATAGACGGTGACGTCATTTTAAACCCTTATAATAAAAGAAGCTGAACTTTGTTTTTCTACTGAAAGTCGACCCGTTTTTCCCCAAATCTGGGCTCTAAACTATAAACAGACGGCGTCTCTTCAGTGATCTGCTCTGGAAACATCACTTTTAGAAAACATTAAGAGCGTCGGAGATTTTTGGCTTTCAGCAGTAAATTGTAAGCATGTAGTGAAATGTGGAGATCATAAAACACACGTTCTGTTCATCTGAGGAGCTTTTACAATAAATAAATAAATAAATAAAATAAAAATGTACATTTATTTTGTGCAGTTACTGAATAATTTGCCTTACGATTGGTCACGTGAATTCAGATGGACAAACCAAAATGCTGAATGAGGCCCATTACTGGGTGGCAGTTCTCCTTATTAGACGAAAGCAATGCTCTTAAAAAAACTAAAAACACTCTGAGCACCTTCCCATAGGAGCGCATGTTACAAAAGGCCTTATTGTTATCATAACCGCTGATGTATTGCCTCAGGTGGTGTCTTTTGTCAGCGTCCTGATTGGCTGAAATGGATCTGAGTGACCGTTGACCTCTCCGTGAGTCCCTGCTGAGGTTTTGATGAGCTTTTGAGTTCCAGTGACTCTACGGCTGAACCTTGAGACGCAGCCAGCTGTTCGAGCCCGGTCTCAGATCAACATGAGATATGTATACAATAGGCCTATATTTATTTCTTCCATATGGTCTGCATTTTATTGTTTTTCTTAGGCAGACCACACGTTTTTAAAATCATAAGTGTTTACTGTACTTGAGGGAGCGCTGGCTGTTCTCTCACTGAACTGGTAGATTTACTAAAGCTGGCTGTTAAAAAAAGCTGAAAAAACGATCCACTGAATTCGCTTGAGTCATTTACCACATGAATAAAATACAGCACATCAACACAACTCGTTAGGCTGAATGAATGTAGAACGACTCTAAATGTAGGTATTGTGATATAAACCGAGTCCGTTCTACAGTTTCTCATTAGGCTGAATGAATAACCAACTCTAAATGTAGGTATTGTGATATAAACCGAGTCCGTTCTACAGTTTCTCATTAGGCTGAATGAATAACCGACTCTAAATTTAGGTATTGTGATATAAACCGAGTCCGTTCTACAGTTTCTCATTAGGCTGAATGAATAACCGGCTCTAAATGTAGGTATTGTGATATAAACCGAGTCTGTTCTACAGTTTCTCATTAGACTGAATGAATAACCGACTCTAAATGTAGGTATTGTGATATAAACCGAGTCCGTTCTACAGTTTCTCATTAGGCTGAATGAATAACCGACTCTAAATGTAGGTATTGTGATATAAACCGAGTCCGTTCTACAGTTTCTCATTAGACTGAATGAATAACCGACTCTAAATGTAGGTATTGTGATACAAACCGAGTCTGTTCTACAGTTTCTCATTAGACTGAATGAATAACCGACTCTAAATGTAGGTATTGTGATATAAACCGAGTCCGTTCTACAGTTTCTCATTAGGCTGAATGAATAACCGACTCTAAATGTAGGTATTGTGATATAAACCGAGTCCGTTCTACAGTTTCTCATTAGACTGAATGAATAACCGACTCTAAATGTAGGTATTGTGATATAAACCGAGTCCGTTCTACAGTTTCTCATTAGGCTGAATGAATAACCGACTCTAAATGTAGGTATTGTGATATAAACCGAGTCCGTTCTACAGTTTCTCATTAGGCTGAATGAATAACCGGCTCTAAATGTAGGTATTGTGATATAAACCGAGTCTGTTCTACAGTTTCTCATTAGGCTGAATGAATAACCGACTCTAAATGTAGGTATTGTGATATAAACCGAGTCTGTTCTACAGTTTCTCATTAGGCTGAATGAATAACCGACTCTAAATGTAGGTATTGTGATATAAACCGAGTCCGTTCTACAGTTTCTCATTAGACTGAATGAATAACCGACTCTAAATGTAGGTATTGTGATATAAACCGAGTCCGTTCTACAGTTTCTCATTAGGCTGAATGAATAACCGACTCTAAATGTAGGTATTGTGATATAAACCGAGTCCGTTCTACAGTTTCTCATTAGACTGAATGAATAACCGACTCTAAATGTAGGTATTGTGATATAAACCGAGTCTGTTCTACAGTTTCTCATTAGACTGAATGAATAACCGACTCTAAATGTAGGTATTGTGATATAAACCGAGTCCGTTCTACAGTTTCTCATTAGGCTGAATGAATAACCGACTCTAAATGTAGGTATTGTGATATAAACCGAGTCTGTTCTACAGTTTCTCATTAGGCTGAATGAATAACCGGCTCTAAATGTAGGTATTGTGATATAAACCGAGTCTGTTCTACAGTTTCTCATTAGACTGAATGAATAACCGACTCTAAATGTAGGTATTGTGATATAAACCGAGTCTGTTCTACAGTTTCTCATTAGGCTGAATGAATAACCGACTCTAAATGTAGGTATTGTGATATAAACCGAGTCTGTTCTACAGTTTCTCATTAGGCTGAATGAATAACCGGCTCTAAATGTAGGTATTGTGATATAAACCGAGTCCGTTCTACAGTTTCTCGTTAGGCTGAATGGGATTTTTACCTGTGCGTTGCGTCACAGTGAGAGTTTATACCGTTCAACACGGCGGAGCAGAAACTGGTCTGCAGAGGAGACGAAGTTCATGCTCTGATCTTTAAAAGACGGCGGTGGGACGGACGTCCAGCTTATGCGTCTCAGAGCACGACGTCTTCCTCTCGGCCTTCTTTAATAAGGACGTGTGAAGGACGTTTTCCTGAGTCTGACGTCATTTTAAAGCAGTTAAAAACACAATCACTGCTCACTGCTGCTCATCTCACTCTGACTGGACTCACATGATGCTGGTTGTCATGGTAACGTCTACATTAAGCGGTTCTTGTAGTGAGCATGTAAACTGAGGTTTTTTTTGAGTAGAGTGAGAATCAACACCTCGGTCTTAATCTGTAATCGGAAAATATTCAGTCGGATTGGTGAAAATCTTTGCATGTGAACACAGCCAGTGTAAGTAAACCGGAATACAGCTTTGTGTTGATGTACTATATTTTATTCATGTGGAAATCAAGTAAAGCAAGTTAGAATGAAGCCAGTTCAGTGTTTCTGTTCTCACAGTGACCTGAATGAGTGGAAGCTCTTGTTTGGTTGGTGATCCAGGAAAGAGAAAGTGTGATGACGTGCACTTCTGGGAATCATTGTGGGAATCAGTAGGAGAGCTGGTGTACAGGTGAAGCTGTAATATGAATAGAGTCTTCAGGAAATGGCAGAATCATTCATCATACTGTGTGTGTGTGTGTGTGTGTGTGTGTGTGTGTGTGTGTGTGTGTAGTCCCTGACTCAGCAGTATTGATGCATTTGTTTCCTGTGGAAGGCAAACAGGACGTCCCAGTGATTAACACACACACACACACACACACACACACACACACACACACAATATTTTGTATTCCTATCTTTGTGCGATGTGGTCCTGTCTCTTAGACGCCCATATCTCACAGAATGTCTCATGAACAGACACGATGATAAGAGGATAAGAGGAGTTTGGCTATACTGGGAGGGGTTTTAGTTGTACTGGGAGGGGTTTTAGTTGTACTGGGAGGAAGTTTCGGATGTGCTGGGAGAGGTTTTGGTTGTCCTGGGAGGAGTTTTGGTTGTTGAATATGTATGAGCCGCATTTAAGTGTTTTGATGGTTTGTTTATATGTTCTTTTTTGTTGGCTTTGTGAGTGTGCGCCCCCTATAGGTGATTGGTGCCACCCTTTAAATCTGTGAATGAGAGGCGTGACGGAGAGGAAGGCAGGGCAGCAATGCCGTCATTGACCTCAGGTGGCACTCAGTAGGCGCTTAGCTGGCACTCAGTAGGCGCTCAGCTGGTACTCAGTAGGCATACCCCAGTTCTGCTCATTTTAAGGCTGCTGCCATTGGGGCCTGTTAGCCAAACAGCCTTGCTCTACCCTGGACTCCTAACAGTTATTAATGCGATATTTACGGACTTCATGCTACCACTGCGTATTTAATTTTGTACTCTTTGGAATTCTTGGAAACCAACTGTGACTCTGTCTTCTCCTGTGTGGTAAAGACAATTGGAAACAAGGGGTTACAGGATAAACTCAAACTGTTTCTACCATTGCATTACATGTCTTGGAGAGATGGATGTGTTTATGTTGCTGTAACGTGGCTCAGATGCGTCTCAGTCCACCTCCTGAAGTGGTTTAAATGATCAGATTAGTATCTGTTCTAAATGCGTCTCGGCTGCGTTTACACTTGCATTTTAACGTGGCCTCATCCAGATATAATCCTGATACTCAAGACGCACGAAACTCAGCCGGTCCACGTAGTTACTGAATAACAATAATCGCAGTTACTGATTTACTTAATCTTATTTATTCTTACATTTTATTTTTGCTTTTAGTTCTCCTTAGTTCTTTATTTCTTTTTATACTTATGTATTTATTTATTTATTTTTTTTTTTTTTTTTTCCTCTCATTTTATTTTTAATAGTTTTGTATCATTACTTTTTAATTTGTGTTATTGTATTACCTTATTAATCTCTTATCTTCTTTTGATCTTAATTTCTTATCATTTAAATCACAAGTTCTATTTTTATCTATTTTTATCTTTTTTTCACTGTTATTTAAAATTTTTAAAATTCTTTTAATGTAAAGTAGTTTAATGTAGTTATTATTTTCTTTGTCATGTCAATCCCTGTTTTTGTAAATGCTCGGCTACATTGAAAATGAGGGTTGCCCTCAAAGTACTTCCGAGTCAAAATAAAGGTTGATTGATTGATTGATTGATTGATTGATTGATTGATTGATTGAACAAGCCTTAGTATGTAATAAGCCTGGGACTCTAAGGGGAGTGAGTGGGAGGTTAACGTCTGAAGGGGTACGGGCCTGTAAAAAGTTTGGAGGCCAATGCTGTTGTTGTTATTGCTGAGGTTTGCCTTGAGAAGTCGTAGCTTTGTGAGTAGTTTAATTTAGAAACATTGATGTTCGATGGGGCGGCATGGTGGCGTGGTGGGTGGCGCTGTCGCCTCACAGCAAAGACGGCCTGGGTTCGATTCCCCGACTGGGTGACCGGGGTCCTCTCTGTGTGGAGTCTGCATGTTCTCCCCGTGTCTGTGTGGGTTTCCTCCGGGTTCTCCGGTTTCCTCCCACAGTCCAAAGACATGCAGTCAGGCCAATTGGACGTGCTAAATTGCCCCTGGGTGTGAGTGACTGTCTGTGTCTGTCTGTCTGCCCTGCGATGGACTGGTGACCTGTCCAGGGCGTATCCTGCCTTCCGCCTGATGACCGCTGGGATAGGCTCCAGCACCCCCCCGCGACCCTGACGGAGAAGCGGATTAGAAAATGGATGGATGATGTTTGCTGGTCGTGGTGTTTAAGGCACTTGCTAACTATGTTCACACAGGCTGATCAGGACCAGTTAAACCTGGTGGACTTCTTTTCTTCCCGTCTTTCCTCCAAAAAGAACCCAATAAGTGCAGTTTCTTGAGTATTTAGTGTGATGTGTGATGCGATGTTGAAATTCCTGCCCGTAACTCCGCCCATAAAGATCTGCTTCACTTCTTCTCTGCGTTGCAAAACTTTGTGAAACAGACGGACTTTTGTGGAATGCGGTCGAACATACACTCTTAGACAGACGGTTCTTCAATGGTTCTTTAATAAAGAAAATGAATCTGTATAGAACCATGAACACTTTTGCATGATTAAAGAGTTCTTCGCATCATGAAATGGTTCTTCAGACTGATGGAGAATGTGTTGTTTTTGAAAATGGTTCTATATAGCACCAAAAAGGGTTCTTCTATTGTGACGACATCAAGCATGTAGCTGTTGAAGAACGCTTTTTGGTGCTATATAGAACCCGTTTTAAAAACATTCTCCATCCGTCTGCAGAACCATGTTATGGTGAACATGAAAGGTTTTGTTCCAACAGCGATGATAAAACACTGCTTACTACTTTCAAAGCCCTTCATGCTCAGGCTGCACATGTTCAGGAGCCCCTCCATCCCTAAAGCCCACCTCGAACGCTCGGGTCCCCTCCTGGCGGTTTTCTCACTCCTCAACTCCACAGTCTTCCCACTGAGTGGCAAATCTTTCAGTGCCGTGGACTTCAAGCTGTAGAAATGTCCAAATTTCCGCAATGACCTTCTGCACTTGGTTCTTCAAGGGTTCTTTAGTCAAATGAATGATTCTGTTTAGAACCATGAGGGCTTTATGGAGTAGAGGTCATAAAGGTGGATGACTTCAAATATCTTGGGTCAAACATCCAGTGTAGAAAAGAGGTGAAGAAGAGGGTGCAGGCAGGATGGAGTGGGTGGAGACGGGTGTCAGGGCTGATGTGTGACAGAAGGAGAGCAGCAAGAGTGAAAGGGAAGGTCTACAAGACAGCAGTGCGTCCTGCTATGATGTGTGGTTTGGAGACTGTGGCTCTGTCTAAAAGACAGGAGGCTGAGCTGGAGGTGGCGGAGATGAAGATGCTGAGATTTTCGTTGGGAGTGACCAGGATGGACAAGATTAGAAATGAGCAGATCAGAGGGACGGTGAAGGTGGAGCAGTTTGGAGATAAAGCCAGAGAGGCCAGGTTGAGATGGTTTGGACATGTGTTGAGGCGGAATAGTGGATATATTGGGCAAAGAATGTTGGAGATGGAGCTGCAGGGCAGAAGGAGAAGAGGTAGACCTCAGAGAAGGTTTATGGATGTAGTGAAGGTGGACATGGAGATGGTTGGTGTGAAAGTAGAGGAGGCAGTGGATAGGGCAAGATGGAGGCAGATGATCCGCTGTGGCGACCCCTAAAGGGAGCAGCCGAAAGAAGAAGAAGAAGAAGAAGAAGAAGAAGAAGAAGTGCTTTATAGAATCAGTTCATGTGTAAATGGCTCTTAGCATGGTGAAAGTTCTTCAGACTGATATGGTGTATATCACTGTGGTCGGAGCAAAACCTCGTATCTCCAAAACGGAAACTTTACAGGAGAAGGAAAATACATACTGTACTTTTAATGTAAGCCAATGGAACCAGACGTCTTTCCGAGTCATTTTGGGCCGTTTCTTCATTAAATTTACACACAATGTAAAGAAGAACAAATTATGTCAAAAACTGAAAAAGGACAAAATTGGAAAAAATGAAGATACAAGGTTTTTTCCACAACAGCGATGTTTCTGAATACAGCCTTTTTGAAGTTTGATATTATAACACTTTTGTGACATTTTGTAGTGACAATCATGTGAAATATGTTAGTAAAACTAGACATTATATTTATATAGAAGGATGAAAAAGAATGGCAAAATTTGATGTGAGACATGGATAAAGTGTGTGCTGTGGGGGGTGTTCTGTTCATACTGTAGTCGACTGTTCTGGTGCCTCTTTTTCTAATAAAAGCTGCTCATTTTAGGGACAAATGCAGGTTTTTGTCATCTGGGGGGATCGAGTCCCCACAAAGGCACATATACGCACGGCACCATGCATTCACACACACACATTCACAGTTATTTAAACTGTTGTTCGCGTATCTGAGTGTGTTTTCCAGAATGGCTCTCTGTTCCGGTCCAGAGAGAACGGCTGCAAACTGCTAGTCAATGATTTACACCTCTGAGAGTGAGAACGGCGTCTTGATCCAGTCCATAAACGAGTGTTAAATCGCTCATCTGTCGTTCGTCTCGTGCCAAATAAATCACTGTCCAACCGCACTGCCTGCATAAACTGCAGCACCTCCCCCGGAGCCTGGATGGAGAAAAGAGGAGAGACTGAAGAGTGAGAAAACGAGTGCTCAGCACACACACACACACACACACACAGATACACACACACAAACACACACACACACAGATACACACACACAGATACACAGATACACACACACACACAGATACACACACACAAACACACACACACACACACACACACAGATACACACACACAAACACACACACACACAGATACACACACACAAACACACACAGATACACAGATACACACACACACACAGATACACACACAAACACACACACACACACAGATACACACACACAAACACACACACACACAGATACACACACAAACACACACACACACACAGATACCCACACAGATACACACACACACACACACAGATGCACAGATACACACAAACACACACACACACACACACACACAGATACACACACACAGATACACACACACACACAGATACACACACACAAACACACACACACACACACACACACAGATACACACACACAAACACACACACACACAGATACACACACACAGACACACACACAAACACACACACACACAGATACCCACACAGATACACACACACACACAGATGCACAGATACACACAAACACACACACACACACACATACACACAGATACACACACACACACAGATACACACACAGATACACATACACAGATACACACACACAGATACACACACATACACACATACACAGACACATATACACACAGATACACACACACACACACATACACAGACACACACACACATATACACACACACACACACACATTCATCATGAAATGTACACACAAGGTAAAGGACAGCAGTCTTTTTTAAATGATGTGAGAAACTGAGAAACGACGTGATGAAAGTCGTCTCAGCAGTTTGTTCACAGCGAATCTTCTGCACTGTTTATTCCAAATTCTCTGCAAAACGCGAAAGCCCCAGACAGTGCACTGCGCAGTAAACAGGACACAGTGCAGCTTCTGTGTTTCGGGAGTGCGGGCGGCACATTGCCCGTCGTAAAAAGGCACATTTTTCATGTAAAAATCAAACGATTAATTAAAATCTTTCAACTTTGATTCAAGACCCCATTTCAGACGCCTCCCAGCAGAAAGTCCCTCATAAATGATGGTTTATGTATATCGCCGCTGTCCAGGGAAAAACAAGCACCTCCAAAATCGTAAATTTTTACAGCAGAGGACAAAACATTCTTTACTTTCAGCGTCACATGAAGAGATTTTACTCCAAGCAATTCTGTTTTTTATTCCGTTGGTCCAGTCATCATGAGAATTTTAGATGATATAAAAAGACATCGGCCGTGTTAAAAAAGAAATGAAGAGACATGTTTTTCTTTTGACAGCGGCGATGTGTTTAGCTGATTAACCCTCGATTGCACAATGTTGCCCCAGGGCAACAAACTCATTTCCTTCACTTTACAGTAACATTATGCGTATTTAAAGACAAAGGTTGGGTTAACAATACAGTACGTTTGAGTGAGGCAATAAAACCTTGTGCTTGGTCTCTTAGTGGACACTTAAACCTCTTTTTCAGTTTTCAGTGTCAAGTTTTTTGTTACATTAGTTTGCAGAAATGTGTTTGTTGCCTACAAGCAACCCTGCAGGACAGAGGAGTGGCCAGTCACCGATACTCCAGAGGAGTAGGAGCCCTGCACGCGCTGCCAGTGTGTGCAGTACAGGGTTAACATCTGTATCAGTGTGTTGGGTTTGATTAGATCAGAATTTAATCCTCGTGAATATCTAAGCTCTGAATACTTCATCAGCTGTGTGAGTTGATCTGCCATATTTATGGGCACTTACGTTTGCTTATGTATAAACACACACTCACCCATGCAGTCTGTGTGTGTGTGTGTGTGTGTGTGTGTGTGTGTGTGTGTGT
>NC_051230.1:3371153-3473653 GCF_015220715.1 Pygocentrus nattereri | reverse complement strand
TTAAAAATATGTTTTAGGCCAAAACGTTTTTCCAGTCGTCAGGCAGTGAATTCATAACCATTTCTTGTAGGAACTTTTTGTGTGGAGCTTTTAGAGGGGGACGTCTGGTTCCTATCACCACCACTGTGAACAGCTCTGACTCAGTTTATCTAGAACAGAGCGCTTCACACCGAACCGCTCTGAACGCCTCTGTTTACATCTTAACTATTTAATTATGCAGAAAATTGGAAAAATCGGTGGAATTGCCCTTCAGGGACAGGATGAGTTACTGATTAGACTTCTTCCTTGCTGATCTGCTGTTCCTGCACTGCACAAAATGTAGTCTTGACCAGTGAAATTGTCTTAAATGTAGTTGACGTGTCTCATATTTCTCGTTTTGAGATTGTTGTGAGCTTATTTACAGACTTTTTTTTACTGATTTCTGGACATTTTTTTACTTGCTTAAGTAAAATGATCTCACTGCATTGGCAGATTTTACTGCTGGTTTCAAGTAAGTTTCCAAAACAAGCGCAAATATTTGCGTACATAATCTGGGATAAGAGCCGGAGCCTATCCCAGCTGTCATTGGGCGGAAGGCGGGAAAACTAATCTTAAAATAAGGTTACGACAGTCTCGGAAATGAGAAATATCAGATATATCGACTAGATTTAAGGCTGTTTTTGAAGTGTACTGATGAAAAACGTGTATTTATGGCTAAATTTGAACTTTAATATTTTTGCCTGGCCTGTACTGCTCCACTGACGCTGACAGTGAGTTGTGAACCGCAGCTCTTTTCTCCAGGTCCACAGCGCTCGGCCATAAATTACTGTCTCTGATCGAACACAATTACAAACAGCAGAGTCTGATGTTCTTGTAGAGGAGAAAATACGACTCTCTGTTGGAGAGAGAAACTCTGGATGTTCTGCAGTGGGAGTACAGAGTTTCATCTGATTTCAGAGTCTGGATTCAGGCCCAGCAGTTTATTCCTGCATCACGCAAGCACACGTGTGTGTGTGTGTGTGTGTGTGTGTGTGTGTGTGTGTGTGTGTGTGTGTGTGTGTGTGTGTGTGTGTGTGCGTGCTTGCAGGCCTCTTCTGTACAAGTGAAATTATACAAGTGAAATCTAGTCAATGAACCTGTTAAGAATATTGCAAAACATCATTTCACCAGATAAACTGACTCACTGTATATGAACATGTGTAGAAATAGGCTCTCATAATATAATAATATAGAGAAATATTAGATATATTGGCTCAGATTATGATGAATACAGTCGTGAGGGTTCTGTGCAGTAACATGCTCTGTACACTGTAAAGGCAAATACTCTGTTACCCTGTTCTTCAGTGGTCAGGACCCCCATGGACCCTCACAGAGCAGGTACTATTGGGGTGGTGGGTCATTCTCAGCCCTGCAGTGACACTGACGTGGTGGTGTGTTAGTGTGTGTTGTGCTGGTACGAGTGGATGAGACACAGCAGTGCGGCTGGAGTTTTTAAACACTGTGTCCACTCACTGTCCACTCTATTAGACACTCCTACCTTGTCGGTCCACCTTGTAGATGTAAAGTCAGAGACGACAGCTCATCTGCTGCTGCACAGTTTGTGTTGGTCATCCTCTAGTCCTTCATCAGTGGTCACAGGACGCTGCCCACAGGACGCTGCTGGCTGGATATTTGTGGTTGGTGGACTATTCTCAGTCCAGCAGCGAAACTCCAGCATCACTGCTGTGTCTGATCCACTCAGACCAGCACAACACACACTAAAACACCATCACCACATCAGTGTTACCGCAGTGCTGAGAATGACCCACCAACCAAACAGTACCTGCTCTGTGAGGGTCCCTGGGGGTCCTGACCACTGAAGAACAGGGTAACAGAGTATCAGAGAAACAGATGGACTACAGTCTGTAACTGTAGAACTACAGAGTCCAGCTATACAGTAAGTGGAGCTGATAAAGTGGACAGTGAGCGTAGAAACAAGGATGTGCTCATAACGTTCTGCCTGATCGGTGTACAGTATGAACGTTATACTTGTGGTACAGTTAACGCTGCCCAGACGATGGGAGGAGAGTTTCTTGTGGAAAGCTCTGCCTCATAGCATCTCTAAGTTGATTAGATTTGATAATAGAACATAGCTTCCTTAAATCTGAAACACATTCCCTTCCTCAAGCAGAAGGCTTCTCTGATTCTGTGGGCAGGACTGGATACTGGAAATCAAAGCTACTGTCTAAAGCACATGTGGTTTGTCCAGCTGCATGTGATTTATCCGCAGGCCTGATCCGGCCCGTATGCCGCAGTCTGAGCAGCTCTAGCATGTCAAGCGTGCACTTTTTTTCCTCTGTCTTTGTAAACGAGCCTCCGTGAACACAGATTCTGACTGGCGCCTGGTGAATCTCACACAGTCAGGCTTCTGGCGACATAAAGATTGTAGCAAAACAGCTTACAGTGCAAGAAAAGCCCGCTCAACGATCGCATTTCAAAAGGCCAACTGACCCATTCGTAGGAACCACGGCTGGACGTTTTACACAGCGTTGGCAAGAACTCAGGTCGGACTGCAACCACTACTTCAGAGTGAGTGATAAGGTCAATAGCGTTTGGGAAACGGTCAGGTAAACATGAATTATGACCACAAAAAGCGCATGATTAAAACTGTGGGGGTTGAAAAACAGTTTTTGTGGAGGGTTTCTGTTCATCTGGCTCTCGGTGTCCCTCTGAGACGCATATCAGCAGCTTTATCAGTCAGTAGGAGTCAATAGTAAGTCAAGCTGCGGTTTTATTAGCGAATAAAGTCATCGTAACCTCAGTGACACGTCCATGATTCAGTTTCAGCTTGTTTGGAGTCCAGTTTGGACCGCACCGCTAATGGTTTTGCATCATCGCACAAACTTTTAACTTTCTCGAACTTCTCACGCCGTATTTTAGCTCTTATCTGTCTGCTGAGGTGCCGTCCGCATATCTGAGCTACGTTGTGAAATCTGCTCAGTGATGTATCGCCGTGAAAAAGATAGCCGAACGTGGAGAGGATTGTGTGTCAGTATCCTTTTAATCAGTGAAATCACTCAGGCTGACTGCGCTCTGGGCCTGGGCTGGCCGAGTGAGCCGTGTCCGTGTGGGAGAGGACCGATTTAAGAGGTGTTTGTTGTACAAACAGAAACTATTAGGTCGTCTTTGAAGGCCTAGAAGGTCCTGAATTTAAGATTATTGGTATACTAATGTTTAACGGGAGGTTAAAAAGTCTACAGATATCTGCAGCCGTACTGTTCATGTTCCATAGGCACAATGTGTCTGAGTGGTCAGTGCCAGCTGTGGCTTCTAACTCGAGATCTCAAGAAAGATCAGGGTTTTTTTATGCATTACAAATCAGTAAGTGGTCTTTGAGTACTCATTATGCTCTATTGCCCACAATAGCAAATCCAGACACCCATAATTGCCTTAAATGCTGCTCCAGCCTACACATTGCAGCATACAAACCTCTAGAATCACCGTTATTTAGTCTGTGGAAGGTTTTCTGGTTCATACACAAGCTGAACAATCTTGGTTTGATGGTTTGATAATAGTTGTTGTCAGTTAGGCCTCAAGCATAAAGCACTGCTGTTATAAACACTGTGAAAGCTTTTGTCTGGTGTTTACTGTGTTGTGTCTGCCCCTTTGTAGGCCCCCCAGGACCCAGAGGCCCTGCCGGACCCCCAGGACCTATTGGACAAAGTGTGAGTGTGTGTGTGTGTGTGTGTGTGTGTGTGTGTGTGTGTGTGTGGATTTTTGCACATTTTAAGGACAGAAAGTCCCTGACGTTCAAGTTCATTGATCACATTGTGATAAAACCAGAGAAAGCAGGGGAAAAACAGGGCGCACAATACAGAAAAGTGTTCTTTACAGAAGCTCTGAAAGAATAAAACCATTTTCATGGCTCCTGAGGTTAAGATTAGGATTAAACTAAGAGGCGAAGAAACTTCTTATTACATAGAGTATTATTGCGTATATGTATGTTTATTACATATCACTGTTGTCAGATTAAAACCTCGTATCTCTGGAATGGTAACTTTAGAGGAGAAGAACAAAAAACATGCTTTACTTATAATGTAAGTCAATGAAACCAGACGTCTTTGCGAGTCATTTTGGGTCGTTTCACCATGAAATGAGCACAAAGTTGAAAAGATGACAGGTATTTTCAAATCGACAAAAATGGAGATACAAGGTTTTGGACAGATAGGATGTGTGTGTATATATATATATATATATATGTGTGTGTGTGTGTGTGTGTGTGTGTGTGTGTGTGTAGCTACTGCTGGAACATGTACTTTCCTTTTAATGTAAGTCAATGGAACCAGAATCTTTTGGTCCATTCAACATGAAATTTACATGCAATGTGAAGGGCAGCATGTTTTTCAAGTTCTATCTAAAAAAACGACAGAAAAGAAGATACAAGGTTTTGATCCAACAGCAGCGATATATATATATATATATATATATATATATATATAAGACACATTATTACATGCAGGCCCTTTTATATACATACTGCATTTTGGGCATATATGTGACCCCATGTCCCGAACAGGGATGAAAACAAACACATCGCTGCTGTCAGAACAAAACCTCACATCTCCATAGTCATTTTTCAGTTTTTGACATAGTTTGAAAATGCCTGTTGGCCTTTACACTGTGTCTAATTCTCATGATGGATGGACCAAAAGAAACGGCCCAAAATGACTTGGAAAAAGTTCTGGTTCCATTGACTTACATTAAAAGGAAAGTATGTTTTTTGCTTCTCCTGTAAAGTTACCATTTTGGAGATATGAGGTGTTGTTCCGACAGCAGCGATATTCATGTATGAATGCATTAATGTTGTGCATGTTTTAATGTATTTCTGTGCTTTTATGTCCTCAGGGGAAGCCCGGGACCCCTGGTTTGCAGGGCCCTGTGGGGCCAAAGGGCGAGCGAGGAGAGAGAGTGAGTATAACACCCTAAAATAGGAAAGAACCCAAAACACAAACCTGAGTGTGTACTATCCACTCGTCCTCACCTACACCATCACGCATGTCCTTCTTTTCTCCTCACTCTGACCCCGTAGGGCCCTCTGGGATATCCAGGAGAGAGAGGATTCAAAGGGGAGCCGGTAAGATGGACACCTCTTCGTTAGACGTAACTCCTTTGGAAGGAGGTGTTTGGTTAACAGAGTTTTATTTGGCTTTTCCTGCCCTAATGCATCCACTCCAACCCAGGAGGGGCTTTTAATGAGCTGATTAGTGGGATCAGGTACGGTAGTGCAGGGAAATCACCTAAACTGGCAAAGCAGGACCATCAGTTTGAAATGCACTGCTCTATAATAATAAAATATACCTGACTTGCCTAAAATGTGAACATTTCCCAAATGTAAAAAATAGCATTTTTATCGTGGTCAGTTCCGCCTCTGCAGCGCCCCTGCTGGCTCAACTCTGCTATAGGAGCGGATGACGCCACAGTATGCAAATCAGTCCAACAACGTTACCGCCCCCTGGTGACGCCCTACTCGTGTGCCGAGCCCAGAGATGAGATAACCACGCTCACATGCTGAGCTAAAGGCCCCCAGCACCACCTCACAAGGCAGCTGTTTGTACCACCTGTACATAACTCAGTTAATCTGAGCTTAGTTTGTAATGAGGGTGGGAATCTCTTGGCACCTCACGATTCGATTCGATTACGATTCAGAGGCTGCGATGCGATTATAAAACATTTATTGATTTAGCGTTTATCTTTTTTTTTCTATTTCTCACTTGGTACTTTTAAAATATCCATAATGGATTTACTTCCAAGTTTTATTTATAGAACAAACGGAAGTGATGTGGCGAGTGAACTGGAAGGCTCTCATTCACTGCTCTTGTTTGGAGCACACGAGACGCTGCTGCCACTCATCTATGATAAAATGCGCTGTTACAGTGAAATAAGAGTCCGTGGCGGTGGATGTCCACGCAGCACATGTTCGGTTTTGATCTCGTTGTGGGGGGCAGTCATTGTGTCAGTAAATAGCTTCGAGACTGGACGCTGTATCTCGGCTCCAACATTGCACAAAAGCCCTGGTTTTCTACCACTGAGAACGGACGCAAATCCTTGGCGATAAAAGTCGTGATAGAGGTTGTAACTCGCTCCCGTGTTGGCTGGAAGCTTTGGCGTCGCTTGCTTGATGATCCTCTGGTTGGCAGCAACTACAACCGGTAGGAAAACGGGTGGAAACGTAATATGGTTTCTCATGTTTGTCGTTCCCAAAATATTTTAGGTTAGTGTGACACAACTTGCATATAGCATGACTCCTGTACAAGTCCCTTTTCCCCTGGCTTACAGTTTGCAGGTCACCTAGCAACGCAGTCTCGCCTGGCTAGTGATGTCAACTAACGAAAAGGCACAGATTTAAGGCGAATGGACTTATTCGCATTTATAAGCAGTGCAGTTGGTTTCCTGGAACGTTAAACCTGCACGATAGACTGTCAAACGTCAACACTGCGAAGATGAAGTCGCTTCTCTTTCAAATTCTCCCGTTCCACCTTAAACGGTGCCGTATTTACGTTCAGGCACACACTGAGACATCCTGGGCATTAAATGTTGAGGCTCCCAAGCTGGTCTGTTTGGTGTCGAAAGGACCAAAAGTCTGTTCTAAACATTTGGGTTGTGCCTCCTGATCTAACCTGGCTTTAAGATACTTTTTTTGATCCCACAACCGGGGAAATTCCACCTCCGCATTTAACCCATCCGTGAAGTGAAACACCACATACACACACACTAGGGGGCAGTGAGCACACTTGCCCAGAGCGGTGGGCAGCCCTATCCATGGCACCTGGGGAGCAGTTGGGGGTTAGGTGTCTTGCTCAAGGACACCTCAGTCATGGACTGTCAGCCCTGGGGATCAAACCGGCGACCTTCCGGTCACAGGGCTGGTTCCCTAACCTCCAGCCCACGACTGCCCCCGAATGCAGGGCTGGTCAGATTTCTCGCTCATCCAGTAGTGTTTTTGTTATGTGCCGCCACAGACTGTCCGGTCACTCCCGCACTTCCAGGTTCTGCCTTTTGTGTTCCGTCAACATTCCGTAATAAATTAAATATTTAGAAAATCGATTTTTGACATTTGTGAATCGATTCAGAATCGTCCACGTCCGCATCGCGATGCATGTGAGAATCGATCTTTCACCCCACCCCTAGTCTGTAATGAAGATGTTGGACCGATTGAGTGAGGATTCTTGCGAGTCTCCATAAAGCTGCCGGTGTTGCGGCCGATTCATGTTTCCCTTCGCAACTCTAGCCCCTCTGGAACTACGGAAAGCGAATCGGATCAGGAAGGTTAACGTTAAACAGCCATCGTTACCGACTGCGCCAACCTTGTCTATAGAACCATTTCACTCTTAAATGGTCCTTCGCACAGTGAAACGATGTTGTATATGGTTCTGTATAGCACCAAAAAGTGTTCTTCTGTTACAAGCCCCACATCGTATCTATAGCAGAACCCTTTTCAGTGCATTCTGAGAATGGTTCTGTCTAAAATTACACACAACTTCAATCTGAAGAACCTTTTCACCAGGCCAAAGGGTACATGTCAAACTCATTCTTCTGCTAAAGAACCAAGAAAGTCTTTTTCAACCATGTAAACGTTTCTCTGCAGGGTCAGCCGGGACCGAAGGGTGAGCCTGGAGAGAAAGGCCTTCCGGTAAGCGTGTTTGGGACGGACCCGCTGGTCTCCATGTTCTACACATACCCCTTTCCCCTTTAGAGGAGAGGGCAGGGCGGAGTAACTGACCCCAGAGCAGAGCAGCGCCCTGTTCGAGCCATTTTGATTGTGTTTGAATGTGTACAGTTTGAAATGAAGACGGATTTTGCTGAGTTTATGCAGAAGTAATGTCTCTTCTGTGACTGCCTGTCTCTTTCTGCCTCCTAATCGTTGTGCTAGAGCGATTTGAACGTAAGGGATTTTCGGCCTTTTTCACCGCATCGCTGTTTTTACCCTGTTGTTTATATCAGTCATCCTGCTATTCATGTTCACAACGGTGTGTCTTAACATCAGCCAATCACGCTTGATCCTTCAGTGGAGCCTCCAGCTTCTTCTAGCACCAAATTCAGACAACCTGACAAGTGTTGCCTCAGTGACGGTGAACATTACGAGCTCAGAGATCATTGGTGAATCTGATGGAAGCTCCACTGAGAGGAAGCTGCTGCTGAACTGCTTCTTCACTGTACTTTGTGTTGGTTTTTGAACCCGCACTGATTGATATTGTGTTCCCATGACAGGGGTCTGTCTCACGGATATTCTATTATAATATATTCTATTAGAATTCTATTAGAATAAATGAACCTATATTCTGGATCAAAATTTTATTAGAAATTCATTCTGGATCAAAATTTTATTAGAAATTCATTCTGGATCTAAATTTTATTAGAAATTCATTCTGGATCAAAATTTTATTAGAATTTCATTCTGGATCAAAATTTTATTAGAACTTTATTCTGGATCAAAATTTTATTAGAAATTCATTCTGGATCAAAATTTTATTAGAACTTTATTCTGGATCAAAATTTTATTAGAACTTTATTCTGGATCAAAAGTTTATTAGAAATTCATTCTGGATCAAAATTTTATTAGAACTTTATTCTGGATCAAAATTGTATTAGAAATTCATTCTGGATCAAAATTTTATTAGAAATTCATTCTGGATCAAAATTTTATTAGAACTTTATTCTGGATCAAAATTTTATTAGAAATTCATTCTGGATCTAAATTTGATTAGAAATTCATTCTGGATCAAAATTTTATTAGAACTTTATTCTGGATCAAAATTTTATTAGAAATTCATTCTGGATCAAAATTTTATTAGAAATTCATTCTGGATCTAAATTTTATTAGAACTTTATTCTGGATCTATATATTTTTTAGAACTTTATTTTGGATCTAAATTTTATTATAACTTCATTCTGCATATAAATTTAATTAGAATTTCATTCTAGACATTAATTTTATTAGAACTTCATTCTAGATATTGATTTTATTAGAACTTCATTCTAGATATTAATTTTTAGAACTTCATTCTGGATCTAAATTTTATACAGACTTCATTCTTGGGGGTGGCAGGGGTGAACCATCACAGTGAAATAGGAAATCCAGAGTGTAAAGCCAGCTGGTTAAACACTGACCGCTGCTTTGTGAGACAGACTCTGATGGTCCATCTGTGGTCATGTATTTGCTGTAAAGACCTGTCCAGTAGAAGATGCCCTTTAGGTGCTGATCTGAGACCATGTTTTGCAGTTTTTCATTCAGTGGTCAAGGTTAGAGTCCAGACAGCCAAGCTGGTCTCAGGTCAACATTAAAGGGCAGCTTCTACCCGTTTGATGATTTGTTGTTTGTTTGTTTGTTATTGTTGTTTGTTGTTTATTTCGGTGGTGGGGGTGCTGTCGCTGAGTGTTCACCCTGCGTGCTCTGTCTGACCCTCTGCCAGCAAACTGTCTCCATAGCAACATCTCACAGTCACTTTTTTTTGGCACGCACACAACAAACACCAGATAGAAATATAAAACAATAGAAATACGATTTATAATCTTTCTGTAATCCTTTCTACTGAAGAACTGCTGCTCCAAAGTTTGGAATCATATCCATATTAATAATTGTTATGGGACATTTTAGATGATAAATTCAGTATTTCAAGTGCGAACAATGAGAAGTTATTACATGAAAAATAAAATACTATAATTTTCTATTTAAATATCATTTTTATGTTATCTAAATTAAAATTTGATTACAGTTTTCATAGCATTTGCTAAAACATGACGCTGAAACAAGGCATTCTGGATACTAATTTGATTATACTTTCATTAAAAAATATATTTTATTATTTTGTTCTGGATATAAAAATCTGGATATTAATATCATTGCAACTTAATTCTGGATGATAGCTTTTATTCAAATTTTATTCTGGTTATTAATTTGATCAGAACTTCAATCTGGTTATCGGTTTTATTTAATTTGGGACATTTATTTTATTCAAATATTTATTTTATTATAATTTCATTCTAGGTATTAGTTTTACTGTAAATTAAGAAAATTCTTAATATTTAGTACATCATTCTAAATATTAATTTTATTAGAACTTCTTTTAGATATTAAATTGTTAGTGCTTCAGTTTAGATATACATTTATTAGAGCTTTAGTTTAGATATTAATGTATTAGAGCTTTATTTTAGATATTAATTTATTAGAACTTAATTTTAGATATTCATTCATTATGACTTCATTTTGGATATTAATTGTTTTAGTATATCATTCTAAATATTAATTTTATTAGAACTTAATTTTAGACATTAATTTATTAAAATTTCGTTAGAGCTTTATTCTGGAATATTCTACTGCTTGTTCGGTCACTTTAAAGTCATCTACAGCTCTGTTTGTCATTCTGGACACATTTTCCTCATTTTTATTTACAGCTTCCTAATAATCAGTTAAACCTGCACACCTTTATCTGTTTAACATGACTGAAAACAATGATTCCAGACTTTTTTGCACAGTCGCCCGGAGTGGTTGACTGATGATTCATGAGGCTCTGACGTCTGTATAAAAAAAATGTGTAAAAGTTTGGGCGCCCCTGTTCAAATGTTCAAGCTTTTGTTGGGTGTGAATAAGTAAACACGCCCTCTGCAGAGACTCACTTCGGCACATTTTAATACGCAGTTCCCGCTTATTTGCTGAATTTAACACATTGAGCTAAAAATAAAGCATTAAATGTGGCCTTTGAAAAAGCTATGGTGCATTTTTGAATAATTTTTATAATTTTTTAATATATTTATTTTAAAATATTCCACATTGAAGTGTTTTCTCTGTAGAGAAACTCATTTTCACTTAAAAAAAAAAAAAAAGGTCAACACAAACCATGGGGTGTGCAAACTTTTGCACACGGCTATATGTGTTTATGCTGTGTGCGTCCCAGAAGCCTCTGTGCTGTAGTGATTGTGGGTACAGTGGTGCTGCGTTTTGGGTGGTGGGGGTGGGGGGCGGGGCTGTTTCGTGTGGAGAAACGTGAGTGGATACAGCTATTCTCCAGTGTCCCACAATGCATTGCTGCATGGCACCATCCCATTGCGCTGCATGTGACCTTCATGTCTGCTCTCACATCTAACCCACTCCTCTCCGGTTTAACGGCCACGCGACGACACTCGAACCGCCCGCTGTCACACCTACAGCTTGCAGTCAGGGAGTCACTGTACTGCAGTGAAACTGGGACTCAAGAAGCCGCCAGTGCTCAGTGACCTGCCGGCTGGACGGACATTCACTGGATAAAGCTGCTTAAAACTAGGAGCACATGTCTAGAGAAAAGTAAATAAGTACTAGTAGTTATTATTGCTGTTGCTGTAATAATGGTATTAGTAATAACTAAATATAGTCCTCTATACACTTCAGTTATTCTATTATAACATCATTTCTCATTTCTCATAATAACTATAATGAAGTAGACATGAACTGAGGCCTCAATTACATTGAAAAACTGGAACGTTGCAGTCATCAGATTTAAAATATGCGTAAATATACACGAAAAACATCAAAGCTAACCGTTTGAACCATTTTATCTACTGTCCCAGCTTTTTTGGAATTGGGTTTGTACATGAGTGCACCAAACTGGATAAGCAGGTCTTCTCACTGCACACCTCCAGACTACGCCGCAGTCTTTCAGCAGCGTGCTGCATAACATGGAATAAAGCACGTTATTCTGGACTCGTTCCTCGTCCATAATTCGGTGACTGATGGCTTCACATGGCGTCTAAAGACTTTAGGGCACTAAAGGCCACCTTTACCTCATTAATCACCACACGGAGATGATTCACCAGCCTTCTCCGGAGATCGTTTACTTCTCACAAGCGCACTTAAGCACACTCAGACGTCTCTTAGCAGCGCTCAGAGCGAATTCCCTACATATTAATCCACATCTCCAGGTACAGCGCCGCTCCAAGGAGGAGATTCTCCAGATCGAAGCCAGAACGATGTCTTAAAATGACTAAGTGATCCATTCAGTACATGAGGCGTTCTGTTTTATTTGGCTTCGGTGATTTTCCTCCTTTCATTTTTTGTACATAAGCTCTGTACATAACCCTTCACCAAGTTCATGACCAAGTCATCGATAACCTCCTCGACTCTCTTTCCTACTGACATTTGTGTTTAACCTCTGGTTGGTCGCCGTTTTGTAGCATGTGTGTTATGTTCTGTAACATGTTTGTTGACCCCTGTAACGGATGCCCACCAAAGCCATGGAAATATTACAGTCAGCTAATGGCCCATGCACAGCATCACGTAATATTTTAGCATACTTTCATATTTGTCTTATATGAAAATATCACACCTAAAGCCGTATAAGGCATATACGCATACTGGCCGCTTTATTAGAAACCCCTCTCTTGCAAAGTGTCCAGTTAGTGGAAGTACAGGGTAGGTGTTTCTAATAAAGTGGCCAGTTAGTGGAAGTACAGGGTAGGTGTTTCTAATAAAGTGGCCAGTTAGTGGCAGTACAGGGTAGGTGTTTCTAATAAAGTGGCCAGTTAGTAGCAGTACAGGGTAGGTGTTTCTGATAAAGTGGCCAGTTAGTGGAAGTACAGGGTAGACGTATCTAATAAAGTGGCCAGTTAGTGGAAGTACAGGGTAAGAGTTTCTAATAAAGTGGCCAGTTAGTGGAAGTACAGGGCAAGCATTTCTAATAAAGTGGCCAGTTAGTGGAAGTACAGGGTAAGCATTTCTAATAAAGTGGCCAGTTAGTGGAAGTACAGGGTAAGCGTTTCTAATAAAGTGGCCAGTTAGTGGAAGTACAGGGTAAGCATTTCTAATAAAGTGGCCAGTTAGTGGAAGTACAGGGTAAGCGTTTCTAATAAAGTGGCCAGTTAGTGGAAGTACAGCGTAGACGTATCTAATAAAGTGGCCAGTTAGTAGCAGTACAGGGTAGGTGTTTCTAATAAAGTGGCCAATTAGTGGAAGTGCAGGGTAAGCGTTTCTAATAAAGTGGCCAGTGAGCGGATGTACAAGGTAGGTGTTTCCAATAAAGTGGCCAGTGAATGGAGGCATAGAGAAGGTGTTTCTGATAAAGTGGTCAGTCAGTGAAGGCACAAAGTAGGTGTTTCTAATAAAGTGGCCAGTTAGTGAACATAAAAGGCAGGTGTTTCTAATAAAGTGGGTCTACAGATTGTATATACAGTAAACACAAACATATATAGGTCATCTTTGAGGTAGCATCTCTATAGAAATACATTCTCTCTGATTGGACACTGACTCTGTTTAAGATTTCATTGGGGACGAAAAACCAATGAGTGGCTTTGGTGTAAGAATATCCTGTACCGGGGGATGAGTAGCGAGATCAAAGAGGGTGACGGCATGCAAGTAGATGCTTTAACACTGTTTTTAGGGGGTTTTTATTTATTTTTTAGCATATTCTAAGGCTCTACGGCTTTAAAAGAAAACAACATCCCTTTGGTTTGTAGAAAGCTGCTCGTCTTGATCAGATGTTGGGGTTTTTTGAAGAATGTGCTGTTTTATGGCATGAGAGACTAAAAAGACTGAATGGAGATCTCTTCCTCTGAGGTGGCTGCAGCCTGGCCTGTTACCTGCATGCTGGTTTTGCCCTTTAGTCTTACAGCATGGACAAAGAAGAAAAAAACAAAGAAAGATCAGGAGTAAAATCATCTTAAATCTAGTCAATATATCTAATATTAATCTTTGTAGATTATGTATCCTGTTGCTATACATTTTTGCTTGTTTGAAGTAATTTTATCTGCCCATCACATCTTCAGTTGGTGGATAATTTTGCTTGAAACAAGGACAAATCTCTGTCTAGAAATAATTTAAGTGATATTTTTACAACTACTGTTCTGTCCAAAAGTCAGAAAGCGCCCATCATTCCATTCGTTTCCATCAAAACAGCTGTTAAGTACAGGTTATTCATTTCTCAGATGTTTCTGAGGAGACGAGATATAAGCTAAACCACTTGCGTAAGGAAGGAAGACGTCAAAGGAAAATAAGCAAAGTTTCCACAAATAAAGCTACAGAGAAAACGTGACTCCTAACAACCACCTGGAAGACCTGGTGCACCCCAAAACCGCCCCCAGCAGATAAACAGCACTGAAAGTTTTGATCTCTGAGAGAGAGGAGAACATCAAGCTGCTTCAGATCTGAAAACATCCACAGGGGTTTCTGTCCATCCTTCCACTGTGAGAAGACCACTCAGCGCTGTGGGTCTGAAAGCACGTGTAGCTGATCAAGAAGAACCTCACTGAGAAAAGGAGACGGACACATCAAACAAAGAAGCTGGACGATGGACTGACCGCCCCAGAGTCCAGACCTCAGCACCACTGAGTGGGTTTGATTAGTTCAGGAAATCTAACCAGCTTCTAAGACTGAGCTTTGGAGGCGTGTCTGCAGGTTCTCTGAGGAGCTGAAAGTGAGTCTCCAGAGAACAACGGAAGCTGGAATGAAGGCAAGAAACTGAAGTGCGTAAACGAGTAAAATAAGTTCTACTGCTGCCTTACGGACAGTTACTAACCTCAGAAACACAAGCACTCATATCACTGGAGCACCACAGAAAGGTGTGTCATTATATCTTGGTCATAGTTGCCAAAATTTGAATTCGAGGATGAGTCCAGACCTGTTGGAGAACCAAGTGCACAACAATGCAGGAGTCCAAGCTAACCGGTAAAATAAAATGGACCGGTAAAAATTACTATAACCAAGCCACTAGATTAGTCATGTTAGCTGGAGACGTTGAAACAGCTCACTAACAATAAACTAATTGGCAAAAAGCTAAAGACGCACATGTGCCAGCAGGGGGCGCACCGGGTCGTCAGGGTCTGTAAAGCCACTGTAGACGTTTTACACAAACACCGACTCCAGTGAAGGAACATCTGCTCCCTGCTGAGCTCTCGCTCTCAGATACCGACAGCTTTAGAGGAGAAAACGGAAACTGTTCCTCTGAAAGCGGCTGAAGCAGCGACTTTAAAGCTCGAACCGGACGGTAACGCTGGTCAGCAGTGCTGACTCGCTGACTCAGAGCGTCTTTTACTCTGGATAACAAAGTTTATTCATTTATTAACTGCACAAACTCTGATCCCAGAACTTCCAGCAGAAAAAAATGCGGAAATATGGAAAGGGACCGTAAAGGCAAACAGTGAAAAGACACTAAGTCGTTTTTTAAATTGTTATTTTTACTTCATATTTCGCTGTTAAGGTTTCTGTATAATAAAATCTGTTTTTTGTTTTCCTCCTGATTCTTGAAGATAAATAGCTTGTGCTTGATGGCTGTTTTGACTGGGAATCATATAACGGAAAGGTGGTCTCTGACTTTCGCACAGCGCTGTGTCTCATACTGAGAAATATTAGAGACGTTGACGAGATCTCAGACGATTTCACTCGCCAGGATACCTTTTTTTTTTTGCAGTGTAGTGAAACTTATCTGTGGTGAATGCTTCGGACTGGATGTTTTAACCCTTTAACTGCTACCACGGATCGAGTTAACCTTGTGAACGAATGACTTTGCATCTTGGCAAGCGCTTTGTTTGGCTCCGCCCCATAACTTGACGGCTGTATCTGTCTCCGCAGGGGGACGGCATACACCAAATCCGCGAGGCCCTGAAGATCTTAGCCGAGAGGGTTTTAATCCTCGAGACTATGATCGGTATCCATGGTGAGTAGGAAGCCAGAGGCAGGGTCAGCTCTAAGGGTCAACAGTTGAAGTCAGGGGGTCAGATTAGGCCCGTTCTTCTCCTTTGTGAGGGGCTAACAGGGGACGAGCGCTCAGGGACGGACCCCCATCCCCTCGAAAAAACCTGACGCCGGACCCCTCTGTGCTTGTCACTGCTCTTGATCTTTGGTAGGACGTTAGTTTGAAGATGTTCCGAGACTTGCAGGCTGACCTGGAGCTGCTGGCTCGCAGGGTGCAGCTGCTGGAGGCAATCATCTGGCCAGGTAACGCTGCAATCTGCTGCCCTCTTCTGCCCTCTGCTGGACAACAAGTGAACTAGCATGCAGGAGAGGTGGTGGTCTGTCCCAAATGGAGCCCTGCGGCCCTCCGTGATGATGATCTCTGCACATTTGGGACAGACTTCTTCATTTTATTGATCTACAGTGGCTCAATTGCTGGTACAAGTATAGCGCAGCTCAACGACATGGTAAATGAAAGGGGAAGTGCACCAAATTTTCAAAATCTCTGCTTGGTTTAGTTCTGAGTGGTTTGATGTGAAGAGGTTCATTGCAGAGAAACTTACAGACTCAGACGTCTTTACAGTGGTGGTGATGGGAACCAGGCGTCGCCATGACTACAACACAGATATAGACTTTTTATTTATTATCCAGAACCACCAGAGAACCTGCACACCTTCTGGGTTTTCAATCAATCAATCAATCAATCAACCTTTATTTTGACTCGGAAGTACATTGAGGGCAACCCTCGTTTTCAATGTAGCCGAGCATTTACAAAAACAGGGATTGACATGATAAAGAAAATAATAACTACATTTAATCATTTTAAGAATTTTACATTTTACATTAAAAGAAAATTAAAAATAACAGTGAATAAAAGATAAAAGTAGATACAAATATAACTTGAGATTTAAATGATAAGAAATCAAAAGTAGATAAGAAATTAGTAAGGTAATAATACAATATCACAAATTTAAAAAAGTAATGATAAAAAACTATTAAAAATAAAATGAGAGGAAATAAATAAATAAATAAATAAATAAAAAGAGATAAATTAAAAGAGTTTTGTCGATGATGGTAAAATAGTGCCAAATGTGATAAAATATGTTCTCCGCCGAGTGTTGTGCCTCATAACACCCTGCATGTATCCCTCCACCACGAATGGACTCAGACATGAGGCAGTGTGTTCACAGTCATTTCACGTAGTAACTTTAACTGTAATAACTGAGTTTCTCTATACTTAAAAGATGGTTCTCCAAGGGTTCTTTAATAAAGACAGTGGTTCTACATACACTCTTAGCAAAAAAATAGTCCTATATAGTACCAAAAATGGGTTCTTTGGCTTATAACAAAAGTGGAACCCTTTAACTGTAATAGCTAAGTTTCTCTATACTTACAAAGAAGGTTCTCTAATAAGAAGGTTCTTTAATAAAGACAGTGGTTCTACATACACTCTTAGTGAAACGGGTACAATATTGTAACAAGAACGGGTTCTTTTGCAGATAACTATGGTTCTCTATATTTAAAAAGATGGTTCTTTAAAGGTTCTTTGGCTTATAACAATAGTGGAACCCTTTAACTGTAATAGCTATGTTTCTCTATATTTAAAAATACAGTTCTTCAAAGGTTCTTTAGTAACGACAGTGGTTCTATTTACACCCTTAGCAAAAAGGTTCTATGTAGTACCAAAAAAGGTTCAAAAAGGTTCTATATAGAACCATCTATAGCACATTCTCCATCACTCTGACAAATGCTTTCAACATGCAAAGAACCCTTAAATCATGCAAAGGGTTCTTTGAGCGTTTAGAACCATTTTCTTTACTAAAGCGCAGAACCATGAGCTCTCCAAGAGCCATTCGCGTGCTTAATGGGTTCTTTGCATGGTGAAATGGTTCTTCGGATTGACGGGGAATGTGCTGTATATGGTTCTATATAGCACCAAAAATGATCTTGCTTATGATGTCGAGCTTGGAACCATAGAAGAACCATTCCACCATGCAACGAACCCTTTAAACAAGCAAGTGGTTCTCTAGGCGTTCATGGTTCTATATAGAACCACTGTCTTTACTAAAGAACCCTTGAAGAACCATCTTTTTTAAGAGCATTTCACACCAAACAACCCGGATTGACTTCTGTTTAATGTTTAATTATGCAGGAATTTTGAAAAAATTGGTGGAATGTCCCTTTCAGGGGGTCGTAAGATTATTGGCATGAGCAGGACTTTCCAGTGTGGCCTTCCTATTCCAGCACACTGCATAGTGTTCAGTTAGAGCTGCTCGGACCTGCTTGTAGCTCCGCCTCTCTCTCTTCTCCTCCCACAGAGCCCGACCTGGGATCTGGAGACGGCCCGTTTGGCACCGCACCGACAGAGTTTTACCGGAACAAGCGGGCCGGAGCCCTGCCGCTCCAGGTCAAGCCTCCATCCCTCCCTGCTGACGCTGACGTCCGGGGGAAGTAGCTCCTGAAGTACTAAACAAAGGGGTGAAACCCTCGTTCCAGCTTGGACTGGCAACGCCGCTCACGAGTCCCTTTAACACGCGCCCTATAGCTCCGCTCATATCACCTGTAACGCTTGCTCTGGAACCTACCGCTGAATCAAGAACGAGGGAGAAACCTCAGGGAAGATCAACCGGTGCTGCAGATGTTTACCACCTCTACTGGGAATCAGTTCAACAAGCCCTGCACGTAAACAGACACTAACACTGTCCTGTGTTAAAAGCGGCCTCCCATTCGCTTTACTAACCATAACCAAAAGAATATAATCATCGGGAAAACTGTTGAACTGACGTTGAACGGGAAAAAAAAACGGAAACATATATATTTACATCATGAAATCTGCAGGAATTCTACTGGTGCTTGAATAACTGTAAAATAACGGGACAATAACGGGACAAAAACGAGCTGGTACACACGATAAAGGCGGTTAAATAAGACGAACGTGATAACACTTTACTGTAGGGTGCTGTTCATAAGGCTACATAAAGTTGCCATAACAACCGACATAACCCTACATAACTGTTCATTACAGTGGGCGTCATCCCACTCATTTAGCTTTACTTTATCTTGATCAAAATTCAACTTTTACAGCGATTTTTACTTTTACGCATGTTGGAATAAGCATTAATAAACAGCTATGTAGGGTCAGGTCAGTTATCATGACAAGCTTGCGTAGGTGTCACAGAGCCTTATGAACAGCACCCGACAGTAAAGTGTTACCGCGGGCATTGTTGACCGTTGAAGTCGCTGCATATCCCAGCAGGTAGAAGCATTGTAGGTATATTCAACCAAGCATTTGAACGACAACACTGCAGTCTTAGTTATTCTCCCTAGCATTAAATGCACTATGTCCCCGTGAGAGGCAGGAAATCGCACGTTCTCTCTTCATATCCATTCATGAAACCTCTAGAGGCGTAGTTGATTCTGAATGAAGCAATAGCTGTGCAGAAAAAGTCGTTTCCATCTAGATTGGGCAGATTTTACATCTTGTGTAACCTGTACTGTATGTATCTATTTATAATGCGTTATTTAGTTTAGAGTTTAGACGTTGGACTGGATTAAACCGCTTATCTGTAGTAGTACAGTGTTTCTGTTCTTAATGTGGGGAACCAAGGACAACTCGAAGTCACATCCTCAATGGGAAAAATGTGCAATTACCTGTGGATTAACTGGGCGGAGTGGTAAAGAAAAGCATATGCAAGGGTAAAACGATCAACCGTATACAGTTTCTGAAAGTAGAAGTGATAGTAAAAGTGATAGTGAGTGTTTAAAGGAAAGCAGAAGGTTGAAACCTGCCAAATGCCCTTCAGTCCAAATGAAGTCCTTATTTAAATGAAGTTTATGGGAGACGATAAGTAGCAGAACCCTGTGATCCTCCTCTTAACAGAGCTCTGAGGTCATTTCGTCATTTTGTAGCTTGCCGTTAAGCGTCTGGGATGAGCCGCCTACACCGCGGTTGCCAAATAAGTGAAAGCAGTGCACAGTTTTCAAGCCGGCGGTCAATAAAAGGGTCGCTTCTACATAGGAGTCTCCATAGGAGTCGCTGGTGTTACTGACACGCCACCACGTCAGTGTCACTGCAGTGCTGAGAATGACCCACCACCCAAACAGTACCTGCTCTGGGAGGGTCCATGGGGATCCTGACCACTGAAGGGTGGTCATAATGTTATGCCTGAGTGGTTTGCTGTTTAAGTTAGCATGCAGACAGCTCTGCTCACCACAGAGCACGTTCGGTTCTGGATAACAGAAGCCACGCTGACTCAAATCTGAAGAAGTCGAATGGTTGGTGTTGGAGTGAGAGAAGTCTGGATTTAAACCTGTTGTGTGGTGTTTGGATCTGTATCCTCCTCTCTGGCTGGCTCCTCTCTCCTCTCCGGCTGAGCTGGTGGGCTGCAGATCCAAACACCACAGTACGGGTGTGATTTTGACCAGTGTGACTAGTGTAGGCTATACAAACTCACGTCTGTGAGAGCAAAGTCGAATGACTGGTGTTGGAGTGACAGAAAGTCGGAATCAAACCTGTTTTGTAGTGTTTTGAGTTGCTTGGCAAAGCTGTGTGCCACACACGACAGTACAGGCTAGATTCCAGCCAGCTGCTCAAACAATGCACGTCCAGAGACTCGCAAAGTCGAGTGAGCGTCAGAATCGAACATGTTCTGTGGTGTATTGGCCTTTTGGTCTTTGCTAAGCCACTTTGGTGAGTAGTAAGCTTCACGATTCCACACCGGCATGGAACCCATTCCATGAACCATTTGGCTCCACAGTGGAGAAAAGCCCAATGTTGACTGTGATGTGAAGCTCACATTATTACAGTCTCATTTAAAGGTAGACAAGCTGTAGTTCATTACTGACAGTGTGAGCAATTGGCATCTTGTCAAGTGAAATGATCTTAAATCTAGTCGATGTATCTAGTGTTTCCCATTTTGAGATGGTTGTGCACTTGTTATGAGACGATCCAGCTCATTTCTAGACGCTTCGCTTGTTTTAGGTCATTTTATTAAGGAAAATGATCTCACTGTATTGGCAGGTAATTTAGTTGGTTGACTAAATCACTTTACACAGGTAACAAATGCCTGGTAATAAGGTAAATAATCTTAAGCATCTCAGCGTGTAAAATAGTAGATTTATTGACCACATTTAAGATAATTGTACTTGACAAGATGCCATTTAGGTCGTGCAGCTATGTTCATACGCTGAATTTGGAGTTGAGGACACCTTCCCGACTTTCCAAGTAGGAATTCCTAGTTGAGGGTGCGTTTTGTTTTATATTTTTTTTCCAAATTAGAAGCCGCAAATTGCGAGTTAAGAGGTTTTTTCCACACTCAGCATAAACCAGTTTTTTCTCTATGGGAAATGAATGGCATTTTCCAAAAAATGCCCCTCATCCCACAGTGTGATAAACAAAAGTGATCCGAAATTGATCCGTTTGGTACTTATTCCTCGAACATCACTGTGTAATTGGAATTTTGAGGTTGATAAGGATTTTGTAATATAGATTTTGCTCTGTGCAGTCTAATGCTGTGCTCTAGTGCCCGGCGGGAGGTTTGGGTGTTTCTTCATAGAAACGCCCACCACACGGAAAAAGAAAGCATGGGGATCAGGGAATGTATTACAGAAAATTCTTATCTTTTTCTCTTTACTTAAGATCCGACAGGTCCAGATAAGATTTCTCACAAATTCGTATAACAGAAGCAAAACTGATCTGAATTTAAGAGCCTTGTCTTATCTTACAGCATCTTTTCTGATCTCAAGTTAGGAAATCTCAACTTACTCATTTGAAGTCGACAATCAACTGCTGTTACTGAGGTAAACAAGGTCAATTAAAACTAATGTGCTATAAGCAGAGTTAATAATATTGTGTCAGCGCTTCGTGCTGTTAATCAGATTTGCCGCTCTCAGTTTCAGTCTCCATTTCCCAAACGCTTTAGTCGAGTGCGCTAACGTTACTCCTCCTAATAAACAGACACACGTTCAGCTCCACCTCCTCATTATTCACCACCATTACTGTAATGTTTCATCAGCAACATTAACGCAGGAAAGTAATCAGAGGGGTGGTGGAGTCGAGTCGGCAGCATCTGGGGCTTTTAGACGCTGTTAGACAATAAAAATCACAAGTCAAAGCCCCGTTTTCAGTGTAGGTGAGTGTAGCGTCATTATGCTGGTTACAGTGAACTGAGCTGCTTCTCACTGCATAAAACAATAGAAACAGACGGTTAAAACAGAAGTTAAGAAGCTCTGAGGTTTATCGTAAAGTAAAGAAAATATTTAAGATATTTTGGCAACTTAGGATGTTTCTGTAAAACTGTTTTCTTAACTGGAAATGAGAGAAGGTTACAGACTTAAGGACTGTTGTTCTGTAATGACTTCTGTACTAAATTTGCTGTGTTAAAAGCGATTAACTATTAGATCTAATAGAAGCCTGTCCGTTTTGTATTTTTTCACGTTAGTGGTTTTTACTTGTGTAACAGATTAAAGGTCACATTATACATCACATCTCCTAAACTCGTATATCACCTTTAATCCTAAATTTACCAGCTTAAAATATGACTTCGTCATTCGGGCACAAATTACAAATGGGAAACTTAGTATTTCCCAGTTTCCAATATCGCTCAAACACGGCACAACACTCTCAATGCAAATTGGCCGGCTTTCTGACGGTGGTTACCTAAATGCACAGGAGCGCTAGCTTGACTGTAGCATGTATAGCAATATTAGCATTTCAACTACTTAATGACCTCATAATTCATATAGAACGGAGAAAAGTTATGAGCTTTGAAACAAAATTTATCTGAGCATTGTTTTTTTTTTTTCTCAAAAATGCCGTTCATTTCCACGATAGAGAAAATCCGCCAACTACAAAATGAGCCACGACCTCAGAAGCCTCTGGCAGAAAGGCGCGAGGGCGCCCTCTGCTGTTTACGTTCATAACGTAGGTTAACGAATTGCAGGTGCCGTGTACTGCAGGTATATTTGCTGCCATAACATTTGCTTTGTTTCCAGTCAAAGGTTTTCTTACAAAAAAGTGTTTAAAAAATTGTAGAAACGTAAATTATTGGTAATATTTTATGAATTTATGAATGATTTCACTGTATTGGCTTCAATCAAGCAAAATGATCCGCTGATATAATTAGATAACTTGATAAAACTGCATAAAACAAGTAAAGAAAGTCTAGAAACAGGTTAAACCTGAATCTTATAAAAATCTTACGACCATCTTATTATGAGAAATATTAGACAGACTAGATTTAAGAAAATTTCACTCGACAGGAAACCATTTTTTCAGTGCAAACACAAATAATCTACCGTAAAATTAACACGTTTTTTGAGTGTTTTTCCATAAACACTATCACACATCCAGTGCCAGGGGTTTTGTAGTTCAACAGTGTTTTTATCTTCCCTGTTGGCTCAGTGAAATATTCTGATAGTGGTTTATTTTATTTATTTTTTTTTGGCGTAGCTTTGAATTTTTAGCCAAAAAAATGTCCCAATGGTGAAATGAATTGAGATTCAAAAAGTATCGAGCGTAACCAGCAGATGGCGCAGTCCTGCACGCTGCTGCTGGTGAAAAGGACGGGATGATTGTGGGTTGATTAACTTTGGATTCATATTAACTTGGACGTTTTTCACACGACAGTAAAAAAGCACATTCCTTTCCTGACGAACAGACTTCGCTGAAAGTGCACGCAAAAGTACAAACAACTCCGATGTGTGAAACGCACACAAAGCACGCGGCAAAGCGACACAACTTGAATTCTGTTTTTATTTCTCCCAGTTTCTGTTTTTTCTGATTTTGCTGTCGTCCTTTTTGACCGTCTCGTTTTATCCCTATATAAATATCGGTGTTAATTATTTAAAGATGATTATTAGCAGTTGACGTTCTCTGTGTTTTTGTATGCGAAGTCATGTAATGTCACTTGTACTTTCCTCATTTTTGGCTTTTCCAAACATTGCGTTTTTGTCTTGTAGCTGTTCAGAATGGTGTTCAAACTAAATAAAAGCTGTTTTGTGTTTTTTTTTAAAACTCAACCTTTGTTTGTTACGTTTGTGTGTATATCTAGAACGTTTCACATGGTATGGTAACACATTACTGCGGGGTGCTGTTCATAAGGCTACATGACGCCTTCATGACAACTGACATAACCCCATGCAAAGGTTTATAAATGCTTATTCTGATAAGCCTCGTTCATTATAAAGGCTCCATCTGCTAATTTCGTTCTAAGTCCATTCAAGTAGTGTTTTTGGCTACGTTCACATTACGAGCCTCGTCGCTCGAATCCGATCGCTCTGACTCGATGGTTCACACTCATTTAAGTCAGTGACTCAAATCTGTCGTTAATGTGATGAACCGGCCAGAAATGACGAAAATACGAAAAAGTAAAACTCAACTAAAACTAAAAGTAACTCAGTACTTAAATACATTTTCAATGAACTACTCATTTACTCTTTCTTGAGTAATTGTATTTACTAATACTTTTACTAATATCACTATAGTAACAGTACTTATACTTAAGTAGCTTTTTTCAGTACTAGTTCTTCCCACCCCTGAGCTTCTCATTAAGGTCATTAACCACGAATCGGATACGGATCCGATCTAGGACCACATATGAAAGTGTCTCAGGTGGGATTTGAAGAGATCAGATTTGTGTCCACACGGCCCTGAAAACACCAGATCTGAGTCACATCAGGGCAAAACATCGGATTTGTGCCACTTCAGCCTGGTAATGTGAACGCAGCCAGAGATGGATAATGCCAGTCGGTATACAGTCACATCAAAGCCATCAGTGATGAGCTGTTAAGCTAAACTTAATCAGCACTGGACAGATGTTTAGACGTTTAGATGTTTGGGGATGTATATCACACTCTGACTGTGTGGGCGACGCCCTTTTACTGCACTAAAAAGTTTGTGCACCCCCAGTCAAATTCTGTGCTTTGTTGATTGTCTAAGGCCCCGTCCCATTTCTTCTTTTTACCTCTACCCCTTGTTTTCTAGTGTCACCTTCCCCACTTGGACCTGAGCTACAGGGCAGTGGTTGAGATCTTCCCTCTGAAATGAGCCCCTCTAATAAAAGAGCATCTCTTCATTATCAGCTACTAGCGCCGCTCTGTAGGCGACCCTGCCCGTCTGCAGGGACAGCAGAGGAGGGGAAAGTCCAGCTCCTCACTGCTGGGCTTTAGTCACATATAGGGATCAGACGCCTTCAAAGAGGGGGGCAATTATTTATTATCACCCCCCCTAATTCTTCAGTGATATGAAGCTGAAGTCAGAGATTCTCCAGATTTTTAAAAAATATTTTTATTAAACATTTTAAGGCAAAATAAATACTATTGTACAAAATAATTATAAGCAACGTACAATTAAAGAGTGGGAGAAAAGTGGGGAAAGGAGGGGAAACCAAAAAAAAAACAAAAAAAAAACACATGGACATCCTAGATACACTCAAACACACATGCAGATAAACAATTTATATTCACACATAAACTTTCCAAATGGGACTAATTTAAGAACAAAAAGCAGGTTCTAAAAATAACAAATAGCACTTTAACACTTTTTACAAGCTAGAAATACGTTTTTGGGCTTCTTCAGTGCCCAAATAGTCCAAATTGTGACGAGGCAGACTCAGGAACTTGAGGAGGATCCATGTGCAGATTTATTGGCAAAAAGGGCAAAAACTCGACGTCAAAAGACGGAGCAAAAAAGGTCATAACAGGGAAATCAGTCCAAAAACCCAGGCCAAAGCAGAACCCAGTAGTTCAGGCAGAGGTTCAAAACCACCAGCAAGACGGACACAAATGGACCGGCAATACTTCAGGAGTGGCTGAAAGAGAGCAGTATTTAAGGTGTGACTGATTAAGGAAATTAGGTACAGGTGGTCTGTAATCAGGAGAGTGAGACCTCTGGTGGCCAAATAGTGAATTGCTGACACAAATAAGGGGTCCATACCTAAAAAACAGCAGCGTTTTGCTTTTCAGGGCTGAAGAGAACGCCTCTAACGGAACAAGGCTTGGTACTGATTGCTGCCACTGAAATACATTAGGCAATCCAAAGACAAAAGCTACCCTCGCCATAATTAATGGGAGACATGAAGTGGGAAGACGTGTGACAGAAGGACAGCAGCAAGAGTGAAAGGGAAGGTTTACAAGACAGTAGTGGTCCTGCTATGATGTTTGGTTTGGAGACTGTGGCTCTGTCTAAAAGACAGGAGGCTGAGCTGGAGGTGGCGGAGATGAAGATGCTGAGATTTTCGTTGGGAGTGACCAGGATGGACAAGATTAGAAATGAGCAGATCAGAGGGACGGTGAAGGTGGAGCCGTTTGGAGATAAAGCCAGAGAGGCCAGGTTGAGATGGTTTGGACATGTGTTGAGGAGGAATAGTGGATATATTGGGCAAAGAATGTTGGAGATGGAGCTGCCGGGTAGAAGGAGAAGAGGTAGACCTCAGAGAAGGTTTATGGATGTAGTGAAGGTGGACATGGAGATGGTTGGTGTGAAAGTAGAGGAGGCAGTGGATAGGGCAAGATGGAGGCAGATGATCCGCTGTGGTGACCCCTAAAGGGAGCAGCCGAAAGAAGAAGAATACAGTGGTTATCGTGACTTTTTTAACAGCGAAAATTCTCACATTTGTGGGTTTCCTTGGTCTCTTGTTCTCCACTTCGACCGTTTTTTCTGGTTTTCTCAGGTCTCCCTGTTTGGAGTCTCTGAAAAACCTCCGTTTGGAGGGTCATGCAGCCCCAACACTTCGCCCCACCCCTCTATCTCAACAAGAATCAGGACACCCCACCCCTACACGTGGACAGAGGGCTAAGGGCTCAGTGGTAGGGGCGAGGGGTGAAATGGGACTGGGCCTAAGGCTGAATAAGTGAACACATCCTCTACTAAGAACACATTTCTGCACGTGTAAATGCACAATTACTGTTTTCTTGCACTGGATTTGACATTTTTAGGGGAAAAAATAAAACATAAAATGTGGCCGGTGAAAAAATTATTGCACATTTTATTTCTTCATTTTTTTTATCAGCAAATAAACAGAAGAGGTGAACTAAAAGATGCTGAAATGCCATATTTAAGTGTGTTTCCTGCAGATGACGTGTTAAAATCAACAAAACATGTTATTTGACCTGGAGGGTCCAAAGTTTTCCACAGCTAAGAAGTTGGCAGTGTGAACACAAATACCGCCAAAGACGTCATTCCAGCAGCTTTTAGTGTAAAACAATCAGTGTTGTTACTTAGCAACCAGTAGTAATGAGAATGATACAAGTAAAAAAAAAGATAAAAAACAAAAATAAAAGAATAAATACTGTTAACAGATGTAACAATATCAAAGTGTGTGGCTGGAATCAACTGTGATAGAATTTATTATGATAATTTACGCCGGTCAGGCCTAACACTCTGACCACCTCCTCGTTTCTGCGCTCACTGTCCACTTTATCAGCTCCACTTACTGTATAGCTGCACTCTGTAGTTCTACAGTTACAGACTGTAGTCCATCTGTTTCTCTGATACTCTGTTACCCTGTTCTTCAGTGCTCAGGACCCCCATGGACCCTTACAGAGCAGGTACTGTTTGGGTGGTGGATCATTCTCAGCACTGCAGTAACACTGATGTGGTGGTGGTGGTGTGTTAGTGTGTGTTGCGCTGGTCTGAGTGGATCGTAGAAACGAGGAGGTGGTCATGATGTCATGCCTGACCAGTGTACATACAGAGCTTTTGACCTTCCCACCATTAGTGATGTAAACACTGTCCAGTTTATCAAATAAATAACACAAAATCAGTTTCTCTGCCTCAAACAGAAGACATGTTAAACCTACCCCTGAAGCTTAAAGGGGAACTCGACAGATTTTAAATACAATCTGCATAATTAATTTGGTTTAGGTGTAAACAGAGTCATTCAGAGCGGTTTGGGGTGAAACGCTCTGTTCTAGTCAGAACTCTTCACAGTGGTGATGATAGGAACCAGACGTCTGAGGAGTTCACTCGTCAGTTTTCTCAGCAAAGTAGCCCAGCAGAGCGATGACCAGATGATTATGGAGGGGAGTCTCATCTGAGCCTTATAACTGATCAGTATCAGCAGATTTTCACAGTAAAGCAGGCAGTTTTGCATAACTGGGGTGGTCAGAATGGTCCTCATACACCACACTAGGGTGGCACCGCCCCTGTTTTAATGACTATTTCCTAACCTCTTTAACCCCTAGATCAGGGGTCGGCAACATGCGGCTCTTTTACTGCCCTGTTGTGGCTCCACAATCAGAATCAGATCAGTAGGTAATAATAAATTAATCCTCCTCTACAGTAAAATGAAGCTCTGCTGATCCTTCAACACAGTTTAACAGTAAATGGTCTTAAACGCTGGAGTTAATGCAGAACTGCTGATTCACCCTTTAACCCTGAAGACCAGCGCAGACGGCTGGTCACCATAGCAACACAGACAACAGTCTCACCCAGCTAGTAGCTACGAAACGGTAAAGAGAGAGATTTAAGACGAACATCGATAATCTGGAGACGAATGGACTGATTAGTGTTTATAGTCACTCCAGCTGGTTTCCTGATACGTTTAATCTGCAGCGAGAAACTGAAACACTGAAAAGTCACGAAGCTGAAGTCGCTTCTTATTCTAACCCTCCCGTTCCACCTTAAATGGTGCAGCAGTTACATTCTGCCGCCTCAGGCACCATCTAAGGTGGAACGGGAAAATCGGAATGAGAAGCGACTTCAGCCTCGTAAAAACTTGAACGTTGAGAGGAATTTTACCAGAAACAGCTCCACTTTTGTGGAAAAGTTTCCTGCCGGAGATGCAAGAAAAGCAGCTACAGCTGAGCTGAAGTTTAAAGCAGAGCGAGTCTGTGTTTGTGTTATATTTTTAACCTGTACTTGTACATTAACACACACTGAGACACGTTTACAGCCAAGATAAACGGACATTAAACGTTGCGACGCCCAGGTTGGTCCAATTTTTGCTGAAAGGACAAAACGGCTCTTCTTAACATTTGGGTTGCCAATGCCTGCCTTAGAATTAAGCAGGCTGTGCCTTTAAGACTGATGTATGTAAATGAGCTCTGTTCTGATTGGCTGCCCTCATTGAAAAAGCACTCTGAGCTGAAACACTCCTTATAACTTCAGCCTGAATGGATGAGGCTAAACTGCTGCAGACTGAAAATTTGGGTGTATGTAAATGATTTGGCTCAAAATGAGCCGTTTAGTTTCATTAGACAGGCTGTGTGGACTGGGAGGTGAAAAGTGAAAACTTTTAATTATATAATTAGTGTGTATTATTCCAGATTCATCACCCTTTTACAATCATTAACATTCCAGATAAACTCAGAACACACGTGTAGGGTCACTGGTGGTTTTGGACACCTGGACGCCTGGTTCCTATCACCACCACTATGAAGAAATTTGAATTTTTTCACCAATTCTGAAGTTCACACAGCCATAAAGCACTCTACATGATTTTACTTACATATGAATCACTGAATTATGCAGGATTTTTTAATATGGTAGAATTCCCCTTTTAACTGTGGTCAGATTATTAGTTTACCTCAAACTGACCAGCATAATATTTTATATCTGGGATGAATGTGATATTCTTCAGTTTTGAACCAGAAGGAACAGCAGTCCATCAGAATAAGCTCTGAGCATTCCTGAGTTATGTGGTGGGAGACTTTTTCCCTTTTGAGACCACCACAGCCTCCTCCCCAACCTGGTCCTCGATCAGCAGGGAGATGGCCCCGTCCAGCTGCCCTGTAGCGGCCAGCGCCACCACCGCTTTCTCCATCGGGAAGCCCATCTTCTCCAGCTGCTGCAGCCTGAAAACAGAGGAACAGCACCCTTTAAAATAAAGCTGCCACATGGAACCGGACAGGGTTCTGCGCAGTGACATAAACGCTCTTTACATCATGAATGAGAAATGTGCAGAGCTAGGCCACTTCAATGTTTTTACTTCTTACTTTGCCACAAAAAGAAAACGGACACTGTTAAGATCACATTTGACCGACAGCCGATTTGGTCAGAATCTGTAGATGAGACGACGATATGTTCCAACCTGGAATCAGCCAGAAATGAACCCAACACCATTCGCCAAACTAAACGGGCTGTAAGAAGCTTTACAGACCGGCTGGAACAAAACAACATTAATACTGATCTGGACAAACTGACCAAACTGAGCTGAACCTGATATTGGCTCAGTTTTATGGCTCAGTCTGATTTGGTCCGACTGTGAAGATCAGACTAGATGTTTGGAGAATGGTATATACTAAGCTCCCATTACTCGTAGCTCCAGGGCTAAAACCAAAGAAGCAAAGGGGGAAACTATGTCAGTTAGATTTTTTTCACATACTTTTACTAAACTGAAACCAGAACCAGTATGTTTTCTAATTTCTTAGTGGACATAACTGTGCTGTCCCTCTGTGGCAAACAACACACACTGCTCAAAAAAATAAAGGGAACACTTAAACAACACAATATAACTCAGAGTAAATCAAACTCCTGTGAAATCAAACTGGCCACTTAGGAAGCAGCACTGACCATCAGTTTCACAGCTGTTGTGCAAATGGAACAGACAACAGGTGGAAATTACTGGCGATTAGCAAGACACACTCAATAAAGGAGTGGTTCTGCAGGTGGGACCACAGACCACTCCTCAGTACCTTTCTGCTTTCTGGCTGATGTTTTGGTCACTTTTGAATGTTGGTGGTCTTTCACACTCGTGGTAGCAGGAGACGGACTCTACAACCCACACAAGTGGCTCAGGTAGTGCAGCTCATCCAGGATGGCACATCAATGCGAGCTGTGGCAAGAAGGTTTGCTGTGTCTGTCAGCGTCGTGTCCAGAGGCTGGAGGCGCCACCAGGAGACAGGCCAGTACACCAGAAGACATGGAGGAGGCCGTAGGAGGGCAACAACCCAGCAGCAGGACCGCTACCTCCGCCTTTGTGCAAGGAGGAACAGGAGGAGCTGCCAGAGCCCTGCAGAATGACCTCCAGCAGGCCACAAATGTGCATGTGTCTGCACAAACGGTTAGAAACTGACTCCATGACAATGCTAGACCTCATGTGGCTGCAGTGTGTCAGCAGTTCCTGCAAGATGAAGGCATTGAAGCTATGGACCGGCCCACCCGTTCCCCAGACCTGAATCCGATTGAGCACATCTGGGACATCATGTCTCGCTCCATCCTCCAACGCCACGTTGCACCACAGACTGTCCAGGAGTTGGCGGATGCTTTAGTCCAGGTCTGGGAGGAGATCCCTCAGGAGACCATCCGCCACCTCATCAGGAGCTGCCCAGGCGTTGTAGGGAGGTCATACAGGCACGTGGAGGCCACACACAACACTGAGCCTCATTTTGACTTGTTTTAAGGACATTACATCAAAGTTGGATCAGCCTGTTGTGTGTTTTTCCACTTTAATTTTGTGTGTGACTCCAAATCCAGGCCTCCACTGGTTAATACATTTGACTTCCATTGATGATGTTTGTGATTTTGTTGTCGGCATATTCAACTTTGTACAGAACAAAGTATTCAATGAGAATATTTCATTCATTCAGATCTAGGATGAGTTATTACAGTGTTCCCTTTATTTTTTTGAGCTGTGTATAAACATGAAACATTAGTCCTAACATGCTGAACAATTCAGAATGATTCGGACGATTAACAGCAGTGAGAATAAATAATAAAAGGCCTCTTTTAAGGATGTTAAGGATGCATCATGAGTCATCCAGGAGGTCACACCTTTTTTAAATTTACTTAAAGAGAAATTCCACCAGTTTAATTGTCACTCAGAGGGTTTGGTGTGAAACGGTTCAGACGTCTTTACAGTGGTGGTGATGGGAACCAGGCGTCGCCATGACTACAACACAGATTTAGACACTTTATTTACCATCCAGAACCACCAGAGAACCCACACGAGTCTTCTGAGATGTTTTGCTCTCTTTTTCTCAATTATTTCTCTTTCTTTTTGTCTTTTGTTTCTTTCTTTCTTTCTCTGCATTCTTGAGTCCACTCTTTATTTGTTTCCTCTTTCTCTATCCTCCAAATTTCTCCTTTTATCTTGCTTATTCTCTCTTCCTTCCTTCCATTTTTCTCTCCCTTTTCTTTCTCTCTTCTAAATCCATTTACACATCCCTCCAAGAGGAATTCCACTGGGATGTAAACCGAGGGATCCAAAGCAGTCTGGTGTGACACGGTTCAGACGTCTTAACAGTGGTGGTGATGGGAACCAGGCGTCGCCATGACTACAACACAGATTATAGACACTTTATTTACCATCCAGAACCACCAGAGAACCTACACGAGTCTTCAGAGTTCATATGAATTGTTGATGATTAAACTGGTCGTAAATCTGAAGAATAAAATAACAGGTTTTCTACAGGGACTATTTATTTATAACGCCTGGAATCTACCCCACCGCCATGAATGGGCATTTAAAAAATATTTCAGAGTCATAAAACAGCGTCTCAGTCGTCAGGCAGGGAATTCAGAACCATTTCACATAGGAACTTTCTGTGAAGGAGCTTTTAGAGGGGGACGTCTGGTTCCTATCACCACCACTATGAACAGTTCTGACTCGGTAAGCTTATCTAGAACAGAGAGTTTCACCCCAAACCGCTCTGAACGGCTCGCTTTACATCTTAAACGTATATTTACACAAAATGTTGTAAAAATTAGTGGGGTTCCCCTTTAAATCTGCCGTAAGATAAATGCTCAGCCAAATTCCCTAAAGGCAGCTCTGTTTACAAAGCGGAGTGCGCGCACTTTATTTAGACATAGCAGCCACTCATTAACACCTGAACTGACTGATTGTCATGGTCCGACTATACATCACTCACTTATGAGGCACTGTAGATGTTCTCTGAGCTCCAAGAACCACTACAGACTAGTACCGGGTTCTATTATATAGTATAGTGTAACTGAAGCACACCTTCAACATGATAACACAGCAGTCGTCAGCCAGCGATTCATAGCTGAACCCCTTGCATGATTAAAGGCTGCTCTGCATAGAGAAATGGTTCTTCAGACTGATGGAGATGGTTCTATATAGCACCAAGAAGGGTTCCACGACTGGTACAAGCCATAGAACCCTTTTTGCTAAGAGTGTAGTTCATTCTCTTTGACAGAGCAGTCTAAGGACACCTGAAAACATCTGAATGTGTTTGTGTTTGTCCCATCAGTGCGCTTTGGCCTTAAAGGACAGCCAATCAGAACTGAGCTCATTTACATATACGGATCATTGTACAGAAATGCCCACTTTTATGTCTGTCAACAGAAGTCACTGGTGTTACAGATCCTCATTGGTGGTAACACCACAGACATTTTTAATGAAACTTGCCTTTCACCAAACGGCTGGTACTGAGCATCAAACCACACGCTGTCCATCAGGGAACGTCCACTAAAATATGGAATTTAATCCATTTGTGTTTCTGTTTTTTCACAGTGACCTCAGAATAAAGTCGGTCACACCGGTGACGTCAGCTAAAAGCTTCATATGAGATCATGAGCTGAATGAGAAGATCTCTGAGAACTGAGAACCATGAGCTTTTCTTCATAGAGCGTGACTTTTGGTTACGCGGTAACACCACTGACACGAGCCCTGGGGGAACTTTTATTATATATATTTCGTAATATTTATTTGGCTTTTGTTTTCTTTATGACATTCAGCTTACATATTCCATAGTCATGTATACAGTGGTGTGAAAAAGTGTTTGCCCCCTTCCTGATTTCTTGTCACACTTAAATGTTTCAGCTCACCAAATAAATAGAAATATTATAAAAAGATAACAAGTAAACACAAAATTCAGTTTATAAATGAAGAGTCCTAACACCACCTTCACCTACTACACTGTAGACTGGGGTTCAGTGCCCCACCTGGGTAAACACCCTACACTATACCAATAAGAGTCCTTGGGCAAGACTCCTAACACCACCTTCACCTACTACACTGTAGACTGGGGTTCAGTGCCCCACCTAGGTAAACACCCTACACTATACCAATAAGAGTCCTTGGGCAAGACTCCTAACACCACCTTCACCTACTACACTGTAGACTGGGGTTCAGTGCCCCACCTGGGTAAACACCCTACACTATACCAATAAGAGTCCTTGGGCAAGACTCCTAACACCACCTTCACCTACCTGTATGAAATGATCAAATTCTAAGTCGCTCTGGATAAGAGCGTCTGCCAAATGCCATAAATGTAAATGCTTGGAAACCAGTATTGCTAAACTGATGCTCAAGAAGGTGTAATTGTTAAAATAACTTGTTTTATTTTGAAATATGAATAAATTGTAACCCTTTCAAGTGTAATATATGTGTAAATGCTAGGGACCCACAAATCCACTCTTAAAGGCGCAGTAACAAAAACAGCCTGTTTAACTCAAAGGCACGAAGTGAAAACGATCCGTTGAAGATGAATCATGACTGTTTCTGGTACATTGATACTCATAAATAGACGTGGGCCCTTTAAGATGTGACCTCACCCACCTCAGCGAGGAAACCGAAGACTTGGGCACCTCCACTTTGTCGGCTGTGCCCTCGGGCGCGTCCTGCAGCGACGCCAGTATCCCCGCCCTTAGCAACTGCTCCTCCAGCAGCTGCGCGTCTGTTGCCACGGCGGGCTCGCGGTGCCACTCTGGAGCAGGAGGTCTCCATGGCTGCAGGAGCGAGTGATCCTGCAGCTGAGACCTGCTCGTAGATGCTACAAGTCCCAGATGAGAGGGCTCGAGGTGCGGGTCAGGTCTGAAATGAGAAACCTGGATTTGAATGGCTGATTCCCATGATGACCATGCAGAGAAAACATACAGGGACATTCATTTCAAATACATTGCACTGCAGACATAAACACTGACATGTATCTCAGAGCCACTGTCCAGTTTATCAGCTCCACTTACTGTATAGCTGCTCTCTGTAGTTCTACAGTTACAGACTGTAGTCCATCTGTTTCTCTGATACTCTGTTACCCTGTTCTTCAGTGGTCAGGACCCCCATGGACCCTCACAGAGCAGGTACTATTTGGGTGGCGGGTCATTCTCAGCACTGCAGTAACACTGACGAGGTGGTGGCGTGTTAGTGTGTGTTGAGCTGGTCTGAGTGGATCAGCCACAGCAGTGCTGCTGGAGTTTTTAAACACCTCAGTGTCGTGGCTGGACTGAGAATAGTCCACCAACCAAAATATCCAGCCGACAGTGTCCTGTGACCACTGATGAAGGACTAGAGGATGACCAACACAAACTGTGCAGCAGCAGATGAGCTGTCGTCTCTGACTTTACATCTACAAGGTGGACCGACAAGGTAGGAGCGTCTAATAGAGTGGACAGTGAGTGGACACAGTGTTTAAAAACTCCAGCAGCACTGCTGCGTCTGATCCACTTGCACCAGTGCAACACACAGTAACACACCACCACCACGTCAGTGTCACTGCAGTATGGATACCTTGTAAAACGAAGTTACAAGCCTGACACCGAAACCACAGAAGAACCCTTTTGGCACATTCTCCATCCCTTTAATCACGCAAAGGGTTCTTTGAGTGTTCATGGTTCTATGTAGAACCATTTTCTTTGCTAGAGAACCCTTGGAGCACATCTTTTTAAAACGTGTTCTGGAGAGTTTTTGTGTATGTAAAGTTGTGTCTGTGCAGAACACAAGTATCTATTTAATATTACTTTATTTTTATTACATTTTAATATTATTACACTCTTATTCCCTCTTATAACTCACATTATAAACAGTTATATGGCTGATGGACTGCAGGCCTGGTGTTACCTGTGTGTCGGGCTGATGTAGGTGGGCAGCTGATAGTTGTTTGACACGTGGGGGACGACAGAAACGTAGGCCCAGGCTGGCAGACAGGCACACACGCCAAGGCCTTCTATCCGCTGCAGTATTCCTATGAACTCAGAACTGTCTGAGAAGTGTGTTAAGGACCGTCCCCACTGGGTAACAGTGACAGTTGTGGCACCTTGACACTGACCTTGTTCCCTTAAGTCCTCTCTCAGAAATAAAGGTACTAATCTGTCACTGGGGTGGTTCCCTCAAGGGTCCAACTCAGTGCCTTTAGTCAGGGATCATAACTGAACCATAATCCACTGAAATGATCTGCTCTAAGCTGGACTGACTCCACACACCCCGCCTCGCCTCGCCTCCAGGCTTTTACTCTACTGCTCTGTTTTAAAACATTCGGTTATGAAAAGGAACAAATACCAACTTTTCACCTGGAGGAACTGATTTAAGCTCCACAATCAGACCTTAGAACCACTGTAGGACCTTTGAGGGAACATTTATATTGTTTGTACCCTGATGAACGAAAAACGTACCTGAACAGAACCTTCATTTCTAACAATATAAAGTGTTTTATACAGACGGTCTTACAGAAGGTATGACCTAGAGTCCCAGTCCAGTATAGCTTGGTCGGGTTAATAAACAATGTAGAACTAGGAGACAAACAAGTGCTAAACAAATAAAGCCCGACCAGCCCTGGCAGGAGCCTCAGTTTGGGCGTTAGCTAAAGCGGTGATGTAAACGTGTGTTTTTATGGCTGATTCCCATTTTCATTGCTATACCACCAAAGCGAAAAGCAGCAAAATGTACTCTTTACCTGAAGCTCGCACTTTACTGGCTTTTGGCTAAAACAGACGGGTACAATCAGAGATACTGTAGGACCCAAAGAAAACGTATTACTGCAGATTTATCACTATTCATCATCAATATTCCACATAAAAGCTCAAACGAGTTCAACTTTTGATACCGTTGACCACATGATTACAATCCAACGTCCTGAATGCTGGGCTGACCTCTCTGGCTCAGTTTTAGACCGGTTTAAATCATGTTTAGGTAACAGGCAGTTCATGGTATCACTGGAATTTCTTGTGGAGTCCCTCAAGGTTCAGTTTTAGGGTCTCTTTTCTTGAAGAGGTTAAAAGTAAATAAATGAAAATACATTTTAAGCCAAAACTTTATCACAACACTATCATAAAATAATGAGGTGGACGTCTGGTTCCTATCACCACCACTGTGAACAATTCTGACTTGGCGAGTTTCTTAAGAACTGAGCGTTTCACACCAAACTGCTCTGAATGACTGTTTACATCTCAACCATTGAATTACACAGAAATTTCAAAAAAGCTGTGGAGTTCCTCTGCAGTGCTGCATTCAGTGCTGCTGTAATGATGTTACAATCATTACATTTTGAGCAAAACGTTCAGCGACTCCGCGTATAACAGCCCCCTCAGGGAGGGTAAAGGATACAGTTGAGGCCCAGGCAAATGGCATAGAAGTGCAGCAGCCCCGGAGCGCTGGGCAGCAGAAACAAATCAAGCAGTAAGAAGAGCCAAGGCAGTGACCACGGGGGCAAACAGCGGAGGACCCGTCTCTGCCTCGCCTGACGACACTGGGCAGTGAACAGAGCGAGCTGCGTGGCCGAAAAGCCGCAAACACGACTGGCTTCATCCCCGGTCACGAAGAGGAAGAGGGCGTAAATAGGAGGCAGCAGCACTGTTGACAGCAGGGAGAGGCCAACGAAGGCCAAGGTGCCCCATCGCCTCTCCTGAGATGGTCCAAGACACAGCAACAGGGTGACGTTGTAGAGAAGAGACAGTAACTCCTCGTGACTTAAAGCGTAGAAGATGAAATCTGCGGGTACAGATGAGGAGTGTGCTCAAATTTGTGAATACAGAGAAAAATACTGAATGAATAATATTACGAGAAAAGCACATTAAACAAGTAAAAAGGTCTGGAATTCGGCCAGAGAGTCTTATAACCGTGCTAATCTGAGAGAGAAATATTAGATGCATTCAAATTTATTCAAGATTTAAGATGATTTTTCGTGCCAGTTTCTGCAGTAAAACGCGCAAATCTGTAAATATTGGCCAAAACCACATTACCGCCAATTAATGTGAGGCTTCTGTAGCCAGCTGTAAATATTTCATTCATATTTCTGCTGTCGGAACAAAATCTCGCATCTCCAAAACGGGAACTTTACAGGAGAAGGAAAAAACCTACTGTACTTTTAATGTAAGTCAATGGAACCGGACGTCTTTCCGAGTCATTTTGGGACGTTTCTTTTGGTCCGTTCATCATGAAATGTTGACCCAATGTAAAGGCCAACGGACAATTTTAAAATATGTCAAAAACTGAAAAACGAGAGAAATGGAGATACAAGGTTTTGCTCCAACAGCAGTGACATATACACTATATTATTTATTATATAACATTAACAGTAAAGTTAAATATTTTTTAATATCAGATTTTATAGTTCATCGTTTCTGCTCTGTAACCAACTAAACACGCAGAATATTAAAGAAGCATCCCGGCCTAAAATTAACGATTAATATTATCTATTAGGCTATTTAGTATTCTACCATCCAGTACTGTATCCCTCAGCTGCACTGGTTTGATTGAATATGTGCTTTTTTTTGGTTCTTAAAGGGTTCTTTAGTAAAGGCAATGGTTCTATTTAGAGCTGTATAGAACCATTTCATGCTAAATTTGCTCTTTGCATGGTCAAATGGTTCTTCAGATTGATGGAGAATGTGTTATATATGGTTCCATTATAGAACCTTTAAAAAAAAATGGTTCCATACAGCACCACAAAGGGTTCTGCTGTCGTTATGATGTCAAACCTGTAACACTTTTTCGTGCTATATAGAACCCTTTTTGAAAAGGTTCTGTGTAGGACCACATACAAAACATTCTCCATCAATCTGAAGAACCATTTCACCTCTTCAGCTCCTCGGGACCACCGGTGGGTCCAAACCGCACTCGGTCATGTTCTTCATAACGTTCATACTCCATAAGCTCCATTCAGAAGCTGGGCGTCGTGTGAGGCTGTAGCTCTTCTCTCCAGTCTAATAGACGGTGATGTCATTTTAAACCCTTATAATAAAAGAAGCTGAACTTTGTTTTTCTACTGAAAGTCGACCCGTTTTTCCCCAAATCTGGGCTCTAAACTATAAACAGACGGCGTCTCTTCAGTGATCTGCTCTGGAAACATCACTTATAGAGAACAACACAAAGAGCGGCCGAGATTTTTGGCTTTCAGCAGTAAATTGTGAGCATGTAGTGATGTGGAGATCATGAAACACACGTTCTGTTGATTTGAGCGGAGCTTTTACAATAAATAGATAAATAAATAAATAATATAAAAATGTACATTTATTTCACGCAGTTACTGAATAATTTGCCTTACGATTTGGTCACGAAAACATTCAGATGGACAAACCAGAATATGGCCTTGAGAATACGAGGTTAAGCATGAAATGGTTCCGAATAGAACAATTTACTTTAGTTAATAATCTTCCCAGAACCATCCATCCATCCATCCTTCCATCCATTATCTTCCGCTTCTCCGGGGTTCAGGTCGCAGGGGCAGCATCCTAATCAATGAGGGCCAGACCTCCCTTTCCCCAGCCAATTCCACTAGCCCCCCGGGGGGATTCCGAGGCGCTCCCAGGCCAGCTGGGCAATATAGTCTTCCCAGAACCATATTTTTTAAGTGTGGAGCACTGAAACGCTGTCAAACCTTTGCTTCAAGCCAGCTAGTGAATTTTTTTTTTTCCCCAAAATTCACATCCACCTTCAAGCTACGTCATCAGAGGGGGTAATTTTTACTCTGTAATCCAGGAAATTTTGCCTTAGAGGCCACTGCTGCACAGCCAAGAGGCAAGCAGGCGTGTTTACGACAGACGTATCAATAGGTAAATTTTGAAAATTTGGCCAGAGTGTCCTTTTAATGATCCACGAACTGCTTACCATAGAATCCAGGGAATTCCCCTCCTGGTCCCAAACTCAGGCTCGTGTGGATCCCACATAGCCAAGCCAGCAGGATGAGCAGCAGTGTGAGGGCAGTGCCACTGCAGAAACCAGGGCGGGTGGATCCGAACCAGAACCACGCCGAGAAAGGGCGCTCCAACATCTCAGACCATCCGCGATCACGCGTCCATCTGACAGCGGATCGGATCCGATCAAACGCTCGTGTGCGCAGCCCAGCCTTGACAGGGCGCGTCTACGTTGAAGCCTACGACGCACATGCGCTCCCTGCACGTGTAAACGTTATAAACGCTCATTATTCGGTGATTTTCTCCTAAAAAAACATCAAATTATCCACAGACCGGAAACGTAAACAGCGTTTTGACCTCGCTAAAGTCCTCCGTTGGGAAGTACCACTTTATGAACGCTGGCGAAGTCTGTCCATTTTGGGGGGAAATTAGTACATCTATCGCACATAAGCAATCACATGCTTATGCTTAAAGAAAATGAATCGTATAGGAGTGATATAGAACAAACACATAAGGATTTAATGTCGTTTGTGTGTTTTTTGACACCGCCCCCCCCGGAAACCGGCGTTGGTATATCTTAAGCGCCAACAAAGCGCGCATGTGCAGCTCGACCAAACGACAGAGAGAGCGATGGCGTCGACGACGAGTGAGTAAAGTCAGAAATAAGCTCGGTGTTTTGTCACTTTTTGACTTTTAAAGTGGGTTTTAAAAGCAGGTGTGGTGTTTTGAAACAGATATAGATGTGGGCCGTGCTGGTTTAATCGGATTTTAGCCCGTAAATGGGCTCTTGTTTCCGCGGTTTGTCGAGGCCGGCCCGGTCGGTCGGCGGTTTGCTGATGCTGCGTTTAGCACGGTTGCTAACACTAAGCGTACGGTAGTTAAGTAATTCCCAATTTCGTGTGGAAAAGGATGTAATTTAGAGTTTTGTGGTGGTGAAAATGTTCACACAGTGAAACCTAAACCTACCACACGTGTATCTTTTTTCTTCTTTTTTTTTTTTTGAATTTTCCCGGTCCACCTTAAATGGTGCCGCGGTTCCATGCTGCCGGCTGAAGCGCCTCAATGAGGCTGCTGCGCCATTTAAGGTGGAACGGGATTTTTTTTTAAAAAAACATTTTTTTTCCCAACTTCGTCGAAGCTTTTGAATGACGCGTTTCAGTGGAAACTCTTTATTTGGACGCCCGTTGGTTTTAGATGTAATTAGATCTGTTTAATTTAATGTTAATATCATTTTAACCACAAGACTTGGCCCTAAACGCAGCCCAGAGGCTACAATGCTAATGCTAACCGTCGTTTGAACCCCAAGTTAATTATTTGAGAATACACGCAGTTAATCTAGGTCGGAATTTGTGCATAATTTTAAAGGTACATTCCGCCCTTTTTTCGGCATTTTCGGTGTAATTCACTCCTTGAGGTGTAAACAAAGCCGGTGGTTTGGTGTGAAATGTTTCAGGTGTCTTTACAGTGGTGGTGATAGGAACCAGACGTCACCATGGGAGCTACAACACAAATATAGACATTTTAATTACCATCCAGAACCACCAGAGAGCCTGCACGAATCTGGTTACATTTATGTGTAAATAATATGTAGTTATATGTAGTGTTGGCTTTCTTTGGGGACTACTTTGTCTCACAACACCCTGCATGTGTTCCTCCACCCTGAATGAGTTATAATGCATGTTAAGCCAAGCCCTCATGATGGTGCACCAGATATCAGACGTGATATGAAGTGGTCAGATATATAATAACTTTCTGTGGGGGAACTTTTAGAGGTGGACGTTTGGTTCCCATCACCCCCACTGTGAAGAATCCTGACTATTTCTCTAATTCTCCATTCTCTATTTCTCTATTTCTCCACTGGGTGAGCAGTTTGGTTTAGGCCTGATGGCTGTGCAGGCCATTCAGAGTTGAAAGCACTTGTAGTCTTTTTAAATGATGGGTTATTATTGTGTGCTTATCTGATAATCTGCAGAGTATGGGAGCCCAGATAGAGGAGAAACGTATTGTCCTTTTTTCCCTCCTAAACATGATGAAAGACCTCACATCCGTTCCTCTCTTTGTCCTCAAGGTGGTGCTGCTTCTCTGCTTGTTTTGGTTCAGCTGTTTTTGCAGTTTATCAATTCTGTTTAAAGCAAACATCCAATTCATTGACACCAGTATCAATTACCAGTATAGACAGCATATGCCCAATACTGCCTGAGGTGTCGAAGCTATTTAATATTAAAAGTTTAACCGTTTTGGTCCTTATCCCTGGCTAAAGAGTGAAGATTATGGCTATAATGAGTCCATATCATGGGGAAAAACTCACTTTAAATAAGAGACTTGATGTGGTAAATGTAGTTAGTTTCAAAATATCATTCGCTCCACTCTTTTCAGTCTATATGAGGAAGCTGATCTGCCGAAAAACAGCCTGCTTTGAATTTGCTGTAATGTCACAAACCCTCTAACTACAGCAGTTTGGCCCAGCCGTTCATTAGTTCGTTATGAGTGATTCACTCCAGGTGTGGATGGGTATGTAAATACTTTGGCTTTAATGACATGACAAAGACGGTCAGTTCAGACTGGGTTGTTTTTCAGCTTGGTTTCCGTGTTTGGACTGGGGCGCGAGCGATTCGTCATGACACTTAATATATATAATTAAAGTATTTATTTATTTATTTTTATGGGAAGAGAGGTGTGTTTTTGTTGACATGGTCCCTTTAAATGCAGCTGTTTTTGGAGACCTCCGTTCTTCGGGGTTTGGTGTGAAGCCAGAGTTCGTATGCCTAATTAATCGAAGTCTTGTGGAAATGTAGGTCGTAGCCGGTGCTGCAGGGAGGAAGGTCTAAAGGGGGAGAACGCAGACCACTTCTCTAAACGCTCGGTGGTGAGACAATGACCGGGACTGTCGTCTCACGCTCGGCTCACGCCGCAGGCGTTATGTCCATTTATCGATCTATCTGGGGGGGTTTCTGCTCCCCTATAAACCACTGGCCTGGTTGTTGATGTAAGCCTCATTTCTTTATAAACATGGATGAATAGATGGAATGCAGATGTTGGTTCAAGTCAATTGTTGGAGAAAGACCTGCCTTTGTCTGATCGGTGGTTGGCACTCTTGTGCCCCCACGTTGGTACGGTTTATTTAGTGTTTGGTTTTTTTTAAGTAGTTTTTAAACGATTTGGCAAAAAAAATCATTCAGTTTTTACATGCCAGATGTTCAGATATGATCGTTTCATATTTAGCTTCTTGCATTTAGAGCTGAAGCTTTGAGGCAAACAAACAGTCGGCAGTCACCCGAGTATTTTCCGTCGGTGCGTCCCCAAAAGTTCTCAGCCGCTTGTCGGCGTGGTTTAGGGTGCTTGCCCGAACATTTGAATGTTGAGTCGTTGCGTACGTTCCTCTAGAGACAGTTTGCCTCTCGAGTAGAGTTCTCATAAGAACCACCAGAGAGCAGCGCAGAGCCAGTGACTTGGCTTATAAGCAGTTTAATCCACAGGAGGAGGCATAAACACTGCTGCGGCCTTATTCTTCAGATTATAGTGGACAGTTATTGAAATTCATGTTTGATCATGTGACGTGTCGGAAAATGCCAAGTGACCTTTATATAATGTGAGGATCTTGTGGTGGTTGAATACAAATTATTAAAATGACATGAATTTCCCTACAAAGTAAGATTTTCAAGGTTTTGTTCCAACAGCGTCAGTATGCTGTTTACAGCTTTTAGGTTTAGTGCGGTTTGGATTAGATTTTTCTGTATTTTGTATTAAATGTCTTTTACAGAACTTTTTTATATATATATATATATATATATATATATATATATATATATATATATATATATATATATATATATATATATATATATAAAAACAAACCCAAAGATTCTTACGAAACCAGTTCATCTTTTTTTTTTTTTCTTTCCCCTCATAGATTACAGCGGCTTCACCCAGGCCAGTGCCCAACAAGCGTAAGTCACTTTATTGTCCTCTCTCTGTGTAAATGTTACCTGGGGCTTTCCTGAAGTCCCCCAGCACTGCATGTTTTACTGTTTTTCTGTTAAAGTTCATAAACTCGTGCTGTTTGAGTGGCTTATACACACAACGTGGCTTTTGGTCCAGAGGAGAAACTTTGGCCCAGTCCCATTTCTTCTTTTTAACCCTGCCCCTTGTTTTCGAGTGTCACTCTACCTCCTTGTTGCTGAGCTACAGGGCAGTGGTTGAGATCTTCCCTCTGAAATGAGACCCTCTAATAAAAGAGCATCACTTCATTAACAGCTACTAGCGCTGCTCTGTAGGCGACCCTGCCCGTCTGCAGGGACAGCAGAGGAGGGGAAAGTTCAGCTCCTCACTGCTGGGCTTTAGTTACATTTAGGGATCATACGCCTTCAAAGAGGGGGGCAGTTATTTATTATCACCCCCCCTAATTCTTCAGTGATATGAAGCTGAAGTCAGAGATTCTCCAGATTCATGCTAAAATTTTCGTTCTACCTTAAATGGAGCAGCAGTTCTGATACCTAAAGGGCCAGAATGTAACTGCTGCACTATTTAAGGTGGAACGGGAAATTTAGCCAGATAGCTGCCGAGATATCGGCAATTTTTTATTTATTTATTTTTTTTAATGCTTGTTATAAAGAAAAGGACCATAACACTGAAGACATTGGTTATCATGTTGTAACAGAAAAAATACACATTTGTGTTCACCCATCCCCAATTCTTCAATGATCTGAAGATGTCAGATTCTTGATTGAATTTTCCCATTCCACCTTAAATGGTGCCGTGACATCAGCATGCATTTTATTAGCAAATTCATTTATTTTTGGTGCTTGTTATGAAGAACATGACTCAATACAGTGGTTGTCGTATTTAACAGAGAAAATACTTATTTGTGGGTTTCTTTGGCTGCGTCAGCTTGGACCCCCCCCCCCCCCCTGTCATTTCACTCCATTTGGAGTCTCTGGAAAAACCTCCGTTTGGAGGACCATGCAGCCCTGACACTTCGCCCTACCCCTCCATCTCAAGAATCGGGACGCTGTGGGCCGAGTGGTGGGGCGAGGGCTGAAGTCGGGTTGAGCCTTACTGTTTTAGTTTCGTCTGTTTTTAAAACTATTTTATGTCGATGCCAATGAAGTTTTTCTAAAGCCTGAAGCTGCTTCAGTGAGCGGTTTTTGTGTTTACGTTACAGGTACAGCTCATATGCTGCTCAGCCTGCTCAGGGATACGCGCAAACGGCACAGGTAGGTTTACACACTGTAAATCTGTGAAATGTGAAAATTACAGAAGCCATAAGGGCCACGGATTCCGGTGTGTTTGAGTTTTGTGTCACAATATAACTTTTTATTTTTATTTTTTGGAGAACATTCATGGTCTCATGTTAATGACGTGAATGACTTAATCTTGAGAAAACGTGTAAATAATTAGAAAAGTGAAAACACGAATGCAAATCCAGAAAGTCGGGCAAGTCGTCGGTCATGTAAGGCCGCCAAAAACGGCCAGATTAACTTGGTCGCTGGTGTTAAAGAAGCGGTCAACACTCCTCGAGACTCTTTTGTAGACTCGAGTTCCAACCCGTGTCTAACGTTCAGCCTTGCGGCGCCTCTTTTGGCGTGTTGCTTTCGGCAAATCCGTTTAAATCTCGGCTTCTGCCGTTTTTATTTGGGAATGCTGCGGAAAACTAATCAAATGGTTCAGAAAGTTGTTGCATGTTGTGGGAAGTGACGTGTATTTTAAAGAATTGGTCAGATTTCTGTTCACACCACAAAACGTCTTGTGGCCTATTTGAATAACTTAGTTTATCGCTGTGCTTCGTTTTTTTTTTGTCCGTGACTTCCAGCTCTGTTATAAACGCACCTGTCTTGTTTTCCAGCAGGGATATACTCAGCAGGACTACAGTTCATATGGCCAGCCTGCTGCAACTGAGTCTGCATATGGACAGACTGCGCCCTCCGCTGGAGGCTATGCGCAGCAGCAGTATGGAGCCTCATATGGGCAATCGGCCGCACCAGGTTTGTTGCGTGATGCGCTTGATGTCCTCTGCAGTTTAGATTATGGTGGCTGTTTTAATTTAATTAATTAACTTATTTATTTATTTTGAATTAAATGATTTGGCTTCACTCCAGTTTCTCTCTTCCCCAAAGTTCCTGAAGTTTGCTTCATTGGGTTTTATTAATGAAGCTTCATTGCTGGTGTAGATAAGTAATGGAAGCCTATACCCTGTCAAATAGCAGAGTTCAAACTGCCCGAGGGTGATTTTAGTACTTGGCACGATACTAACAGATGGGTATAACCTTGGTACTTGCGAGCTCCAGTGTAGTTTGCTGAAGAAAAGAACTTTTGATGCCAAATGTCTTCTGTATGTGTGAGAAATGTGGTTTTTATAGTTGAAATCTTCTCTTTCAGCTGCATATGGCACTGCCCAGTCTGGAACTCAGGCATACACCCAGTCTGCTCAGGGCTACGGGACTGCCGGATACACTAGTTCCACTGCGGCCCCTGCTGCGCAGGCGTCCTATGGCAGCCAGCCTGGCTACGGCACTCAGCCTGCCTATTCCGGATACAGCCAGCAGCCCGCCGCCTCCGCTGCTCAGAGGTACCTGGAAGCGTTCCCAAATCTATATCAACAGGATGGTGTTCCACGGCCTGCCGTAGTATAGACCATATGGTTGTTTTCCTGTGGTGTTGTGTGGGTTTTATTTTTGGATGAGCTTCTCAGCAGAGCTGAAAGCCGCCTTCTTATTTTAAGAAGGAAGAAAAAACGAGGCTGGTACTGTATGAGTGAGTTGTAAGCAGGGCGGAGTATCAAAGTACATGCATAAAATCCCCCTGTTGGTGAGAGTAGGGGTCTTCTATTATATCCTCCCCTGTGTTCTGATCGTTTAGGCCATCCAGATTGAAGAGTTTGTGCCATCTTACCCTGAGTTTTGTGTTTTTCGTGCTTCCTTTTTTTCTCCCTTCTAGCTACAGTGCTACCACCCAGCCCGCATACACTCAGGCAGCCTACTCCCAGCAGGGGGCATACCAGGGGCAGCAGGCTGCCTACGCAGGACAGCAGCAAGCCAGCTATGCAGCGGGCCAGCAAACTCCGTCTGCGGCCTACCCTCCGCAGGCTAATGGCTCCTATGCGCAGGGTCAGCATGGCCAGTACAGCCAGCCTGGTGCACCTCAAAGCTACGACCAGTACAGTAAGTCTAACTGCATCGCTCTGAGTAGTAAGGAGTAAGCTTAAGGTCTCACTGCTGAGCAACACCCAAGTACTAAGGGTAGCCAGGAAAGGCTGGACCTACACTATGATCACTATGATTTTGGTCTGATTAAGTCTGATTGGCCCTTTGCAACACACATTCTCTATCTGAAGCGATTTTCCAGGTTGGGAGCTCGATTGGGAGATGATCTGGTAGTGTGAGAACAAATGAGCGAGTCTTTAGCCCCCAGATCTGATCAGAGAACCTCCAATAAGTCATGTGTGATGTTTACGACTCAAAACGGTCACCAGTCCTGTCCTGTGAGATGTTCAGAGATTTTATCAGAGTAATTCAAACGGCCAGTCAGAGCTAGGAGAGCGGAGAAAAGGGCGGAGAGGCATATGCACCCTGCGCCGGGACAGGAGCTGATATCATGTTCATAATGTGGGGTCCAGTCGTCGGGTCACTCTTCTTTACAGCCCTCGGCTCGGCGGCCAGTTTGTAGTGAAATGTTTCTACAGCTCGCGCTGTAAGTGTTTCTCACCACATATTAATCCCAGGAGTGTGCTTTCGCGGTGCAAACGGGTCGAGTAAGGTCAGCTCTGTGTGTGTCGTGTGATCCGAGGAGATCTGGGAGTTTGAGTTCTTATTCGTAGCCCAAATTCGTGGCATGTTGTTCAGTCTGTTAAAGAAATCTGTTAAGATAAAGTCGAGTATTGAATGCCCAGCCTAACTTAAAGGCCCGTGTCATGTAAATTTTGTTTTTTGATGTGAAATACGTTTTAAAAACAATTTTAATTCCCCATTTAATATATAGAAATTAAAGGGCCCTTTAAGGTCCTACATGCCTTGCATTCACCTTTTTACATTCAGTTTGTTGTGCTGTTTATTCCCATGACCAGCTTTTGACTCGGTCTAAACAACGCGTCGATCTCCCTCTCCTGCAGGTGCTTACAGTCAGGGTGGTGTGAGCGGTGGGTATCCTGGCTCTCAGCAGCCCCCGGGCCGTGGTGGTTACCCAGGAGCAGGTGATTCCTCTGGACCGGGTCGAGACTCCTACGACAGGGGCGGCATGCGAGGAGGGCCCCGGGGCCGTGGGCCGATGGGGCGTGGAGGAATGGGGTAAGTTCTGACTCTTATTTCCGCAAACCGCCTCCGCTTCCCCCAACAGGTCAACTGGAGACGAGCGACACGGTGGCTTTTGTTCTGTTCCTGTATCTGAGCCACTTTTGTTTAAAAGGATTTTATAACCATCTACTTATGAGCGTCTACTCATCACTCAGAGGAGATGCCATTGTGAGGACAGTGCGTAGTTAAACCCCCCGCCCACCAAGACGTAAATGGTTTAGCTGGGTCTTTGTGGTGGTTGCACGTTTTAAAGCTTATAAGGAACCAAATGATTAGATCTCGAATGGACTTGCGGGTTGACGATCCACTTTTTACACTTCAAAAGGCTTTTTTGCCTCATACTTTCCAGATCACGAGGCCTCAGGTTGTGGCGCTTTGATCACTGGTGTTTTTTGTTGTTGTGCAAAACACATTTTAAAGTAGGGTTTAAAATATTTGGGTATTTCACGTTTTTCAACTTCGTGTCTCGACCACCAGCGGATATAATTGGTTTGGAGTCATGAATTTGATCATTTGGCAGTATTTTTATCCTTAACGCTGGGTTTTATTTGTGCATCAGTATTCTGACTTTTCATTTTAAATGTGGGATAGAAAACCTTGTTTTGGGGCTTTATTTAAGTTTAAGTTCTTTGATTTTAAAGTAACAAAACAAGCAGGTCACTAACAAATCGAACACACCCGAGTGAAACGGCATGATATAGCCGTGGTCGTTATTGGTCATCGGGCTCTTTTTACCTTTTGGAGAAATATTAATATTGAGTTTTAGGAAATGTTTAAATTTTTATATTTTTACCATCTTACTCGGTGAAAGAGGGCACTGAACGTCATGCTTTGTTCCAAAAGTGCAGGTGTTTGATTTCTAGATACTCGTATTCATGACTGACCTCGCTCAAACTCATATTTCCTTTGAGGGAATGACTAAGCAAAAATCCCGGTGAATAGCACTGCATGAATGCTGCCTCGGCTTTTAACGGTATTGCGTTGCACCCTTTGAGTTGTGTCGTTACCCCTTACCCACTAATAGTTCTGAGGATATTTCAGTTGTTGTGCTTGAAATAGACTATTGATGCAGCAATATATTCATTTCTATATCGGTATCCAATCACAATATAATCTTAACGTCTTTGTGATCGTTCAACTGTTTTCCGTACAACCTGCTCCCCCTGGACTGTAAGGTAATGCTGCTGAAAGCTGAGGCATTATTGAGGAAAGCTGAATGTGAACACATGACCTTGCACTAGTGTGGGAATTCATGGGATACGCCTTCTCCCAAGTTTCGGTCAAGTGCCTAGAGCCACTCTTTAAAGCTACGTTCCCCAGAAGTCCAAGAGTCATGATGAAGGCCTGTGGTGAAAGGTGCCCCGTTCGAGCTCCAGGCATATTGATTTTTGGCCTGGTCTTGACCGCTTGCGGCTGGATCTTGGACCTGACCAGCATGTTGGCGCCAAACTGGCGCACCATCCACAACATCACGGGAGAAGATCCGGATCTGATCTTGTTCCAGGGGTTATGGGACATCTGCAGCTACCACACCTCATCGGATGTCGTTTGTAAAGAAGAGGACGACGAATATTTCGATCACAGAGTCGTAGGGACTGCCCAGAGGATGATGGCCGGGTCCCTGGTTATGACCCTGATCGGCCTGGCCGTCGCGGCCATTGGGGTCCGATGCTGGACTGTCAAGCCGACGTGGACGGGCGTATGCCTCGGTGGCTTCGTTATAGTCTGTTCAGGGCTTCTTGCCATCATGCCTGTCGCATGGTATGGCTACCTTCTGAACGACATCGATTCACCATCAGAGGAAATTCGCATAGGTTACTGCATTTTTCTGGGTTACTTGGGGGGCATCATGGAAGTCCTTGGAGGGTTCTTCCTTTTTGTTGCCGCGTGGCATCACAGCGAGAAAGGCCATGAAACTGAAACTTCGCCACAGCTAGCAACCACTTGGAACCCTTGGCAAATCACGGTGCCTGATGTAAGTGGAGGTGTCGGCAATATACTGAACAGCATTCCGAATGGCAGGGATTCCCAGGAGGACAAAATGTAGCCAGGATGACTGTCCACTTGTATGCTTGACATTCAGGTTAAGTGACTAAGTTTGGGTGCCTGATTGTAGATCGACATTTCCACTAGAAGACTCAAACTGGAGTATTAGAGGCTAGATCGAGTAGAGATTTGGACTTTGTCTGCTGAAAAACATTAGACGTGTGATCAAAGTCTTAACCCAAACAGCTAACGCTGGGAGTCGATCCCAAAAAGAATATTCTTTTATTCTAGATGTTCAGAAATTGGGAGTTGGCTCAAGTTCTGGTCTCAAATCTACAGTGACCTTCCCACACCTGCAAAACAAAGGGCTGTTCTGTAGGTGTACAAACGGTGCAGCCTTCCACAACTTTCTCATTGGTAGTCTTCCCTCATTTTACTTTAGACAAAGTGGGAAAACAAAGTAAAATTTATGAAGTACAAAATTTGGTTTTCATTAAAGTAAAAAGTGCCAACCCATGCAAAAGAATCTGGCGCACCTTAGCCAGTCTGTTAGTGGAGTCCGTTTGGGTAGTGCTGGCTTTAAAAAAGGTCAAGTATAATTAATATTGTACTCAAAGTTTGACCGATGTCAAGTTTTTGGAATTGTGTGGAATCGACTCTTAATTCTGGTCACTTGGATTGGGAATAGGCATTGACACATCTGTGGAACGGAGCAGCACCTAGAAACCCTCTTTGCTGAGGGTGTAAAGATTTTAATACAGCAGCAAAAAGAATATTCTGGAGATGTAAAGCACCATCAATCACAGAAACTGGGCATCTGGCAGACGCCACGCTCAAGACTGGGGTTATTTTATTGTAGTTTGTAGGTTTTGGGGATTCTGTTTGGGCGGTGAGGCACTGAAGGTTCTGTCTGAATTGTAGAATCAAATTTAAAATATCAGCCTGAACCTAAAAATGCTTGACAGTCCTGCTGTTTGCATGTGTGACTAAAACTTGAGTTTGTTCCATGCAGAGTTAGGAATTTCCTATGACCGCTTGGAGTCATCACAATGTGGGAATCGAAGATATTGTGAACCTTGTTTTCCCTCAGTACCTCTTTTCAGAATTACATTAGTTCATGTTGGAGAACTTGATACTTTTAAGGTTTTCTGTACTTTATCAGTTTAATAAAATAACGTTCTTGAGTTATATTGGCGGTCATAGTCCACAAGTGATTTGGAGGGTACCTTTTAGTAATGCAGTAGGCTTTTTGATGACCACTTAAATATGCGTTCATTAAAACGTACTTCTGTTATTCAGTGTACTTCTGGTGTGGGATTTTTAAAAAAAATTCAACTAACCTTTTTATATTTTGGTACGTTTTTGTATGAGGCTTCTTTCGGCCGAGAATTATGAACCTGGGTCAAATTTTATTTTTAAATGTTGAGTTTCTTTCTATGGATGACTGCAATTTGGTGGCACAAGTCATTTGCTTTTTTTTGCATATGAAAAATTCACGTTGAGTATTTTAAAAATTTGATTTAACGTTTGAACAAAATTGAACGAAGTGGTAGGTGGGCGTTATTGAGCAGGATAACTTTTGATTTTTGGGTTTTATTTGCTATAAATGAAGTAAATCTGCCCAGTAGTGCTCAAGTTATTAGGGTGTGATCCCACCATCCATTAGTTTTTTGGGGTATTTTTTCCAGAACACCAAGCGTTGAAGGTGTTGGAACCGTATTGTTTTTGCTCAGAGATTTGGTAATACTTTTCCTTTGAGAGTGTTGTGGAGGAAGTTATTCCAGACACCAGTCTTGTAAGGTAGATTTGTGTGAATCTTCCCTAGCAAGCAAAGAGATGACAGTTGGCCTGATGGTGGTGCAATGGAGCAACATGTCATGTTATTTCCCCACATCACATGAACTTTCAGGGTTTTTTGGTTCCATCTGAATCTCTTAATTCCACAAAATGCTCACTGCAGCTATAGCTCTGCCCCAAAACCTGCATCCTAATTGGTAAGATATGTGCAACAGTTATTTGTGTTTGGTTTATTTTTTTTAATATAAATTAATGTTTTTTTTTCATGATGCCTCCACAATATATAGGGATCAATGTTGAGTCTATAGGTCAAGAATTATCAAAAAGCTTAGTATTTGTCAACAGCATAGCTGCCATACTAAATTTAAGCCCTCAGGGGTGGAGCACAGTTTACGAAAATGGCTATAGATCAGGATTGCTTGGTTCAACTCACACCAAACTGTATAGTCTTGTACGCAACATGACTTTGAGGAAGCCCACCAAGTTTGTGGTCAGTCAGTCAATAGGGGCTGGTGCTGCACAAAAACTCAGCTGCTGTTCGTCTGAGTGGAAATTTTGCAAGCTGCGTTTTTGCAACTTAACGGACAAATCAGATTTCAGCAGGGCTTTGACTTGCTTGGTGTTGGCCAGTCATCACACAATTTGATGTATATGTACATATAGGCGTTCTCTTAACACCCTAAAAAACTATCAATAATTTGACCATAAAACCAGAAGACTTGCGTTAACTCTGTCATACTAGGAGTAAAATAAAAATTACGTCCTTTTACTGCATTTTAAAAAATATATATATAAATAAATTGGCAGCCAAATTTACCAAATGTGTTTTTCCACTCAGTAGCCAAATCCAACACATTCATGAGCTGAACGTTACCAATGAACACACAACAATTTTGGTTTAAAATCTGTTGTAATATAAATAAATCAGTTTTTAATGCAGCATTTTGAAGTAATTCGCCACCAAAATTGCCAAGAAGTTTGTAAGGTGTACCCCATCTAATTGACCCATGTCAAATTCAGCACATTAAATGACCATTTCCCAGAAAATGGGTCAAAGTGTTTTGGTTTAAACCTGGTCATTATATGGAAGGAAAACGGCAGCATTTCACAATAACTGGCTGTTTCCAGATCAGTTCATGAGGATAATTGGCACCCCATGTAATTGAGTCAAGTTAAACACACACTAACATTTTCCAAGAAGAAAATCAAAAACGCAGTAAATTAAGTGCGCAAATCAAATTTGGAGTCATTGTATTGAAATTTGTAGCCATAGTTAGAAAAATTAGATTTTTCCCGTAATTTGATTCTTGAGTCAAATGCAGTGGAACACAATACCAACATCAGGGACTAACGTTACTGCATTGGTTTAAAAATAATAAAGTTATGCAGTTAAAGATTCCGGCTCTTGTATCATATCGATGATGTCGGAGCAAAACCTTGTATCTCCAAAATGGCAACATTACAGGAGAAGAACAAAACATGCATTACTTTCTATGTAAATCAATGGAACCAGAGTCCCCCCCCCCCCAAAGTATTTTTTTTACCCATTTATTTTGGTCCATTCTTCATGAAATTTACACGCCATATAAAGGCCCACGTGGTTTTGTTCCGACAACAGCGAAATCCAGAAATACAAGGGTAATCGGAGTTCAGCAGGGATTTGGAAGCCTTAGAATTGGCCGGTCACCGTGAAATTTCATATGCATGTGTGAAATTTTTCGTGGCCCCCCCCCCCCCCCCCCGCATGCTTTACTGGTGTATATACCTGAGGGGCCCAGTGTCGGGCCTGCTTGCGAAAGACGGCTTGAAACCACGTCAAGAGGAGGAGCCAAACCAGAAGTCCACGCATAAGTTAGTAACTTTTTTTTTTTTTTCTTTTTTTTTTTCCCCCCCAATCCAGATATTTTTTCATGACGGTAAGCATGTAAAGCTGCACAGATAATGTGCTGACACATTTTGACTTTAACTGAATTCCCTTTTTCCTGCAAAAAAAGTCGTAATGGTAGTCGAGTTGTTTTTCATGCTTGGTTATATTTTAAGGTGCAATTTCAAAGTTATTGACAACTTTTTAACACCTGGAAATTCAGCTTACAGTGTTGCCAAATCTGTTCTAATTCACTTTGTTCATTTTTCAAGGTATTATTTTAACATGCTTTGTCATATTTGTATACTACAGGTAACAGAGATCCATGTAAGAACATCAGTACTTAAAGTTTAAGTACTTCTTTCCATTTCAAAGCCAGCAGCGAAGGGGAGTTTGCTGAATTCAACAGCATTTTATTATAAATGTGCATTTTACTATTTTGTTTGACATTTGTACTTTTTTTATGTTGTTGGTGTATATATTTTATTTAAAGCTGTATTTTAACCTGATTTTGTCATGGAGTTTTTTTTTTTTTTTTTTTTTTTTTTTAATATATTGTACAGATGTTTTAATGACCTTGTTTTTTATTTTTGCTGAAGGGTTACTGGGCACTGTTTCTGTTCATTTTGAACTTGGTTGTTTCTCCTGTTTTTCCCAAGTACATTGTCAAAAATACCTATTTTTTAATTTAATTATATTTGGTTTTTCTGTGTTCACTTAAGGGTTAAGCTGTGGAAGGATTTATTGATTTTAAATATTTGTGGGATTTATTGCTTAAATTTTAAACGTAGTATGAAACGGACCTCTCGAGGTATTTTGTTTGCATTATATGGGTTTTATTTAATTAAAAAAGAGGGAGAAAGTGATGTCTATGCCCTGTTCGAGTTTCCTTGGTTCAAGACTAAATGGAATTTCGCCTTCATATCTTCATTCGTAGCATGGCTGGGGACAGAGGTGGCTTCAGTAAGCCTGGTGGTAAGTTGCTAAAGAGTATTACACTGGCTAGTCCACTTCTGAGTTTTATACTGTTTTTGCCTATGAGCCCATAAAATATCTTCTATTGGTGTGTCACATTTATTGAAGTTTTTTTTTGGGGATCCTCCAAAAGTTTGGGTGTTTTTTGATGGTTTGGGTGTCTGAATTTTAAAATGGGGTTCCTTCAAAGAGTTTTTGAACTAGTGTCTTTTCACTGAAGGATGGTTTCATTTTCTCCCCCCATTCTTTAAAACGGTGACTACCCAGGAAAACCCTGAAAACCAACCCGTATCTTCTCATGGGCAGCTAATTTACAAAATACTGATGCAGGAATTGCACGCCGGAGTTTGTTATGCATAATAGTCTTGTTTTTTCTTTTTTTTTCTCTTTCAATTCTACGAAACATCAGGACACAGGGATGGAATGGACCACGAAATGGGTGAGTACCACATGCGTAACACACCCAAGTTCACAATATGGACAAAAGTACTGGGAGCTTCTGTGAAACCCAATCTAAATCCATAGGTGTCGATACGGAGTTAGTCCCCCTTTGCAGCTCTAACAGCTTGCATTCTTCTGGGAAGCTTCTACAAGATTTGAGGGCGTCTGGGGAATTTTGTGCCCGTTCATCTAGCAGAGCATTTGTGGGGTAGACACTGTCAGTCAAGAGGGTCTGAATCAATCTCTGCTGTAATTCATCCCAAAGGTGTTCGATGTGGTTGAGGTCAGGACTCTGCGAAGACCGATGAAGTTCTTCCGCACCAAACTCACCCAGCCAGGCATTTATGGGCGCTGCTTTGGTCCTTCTCCAAATTTGCCCAAACTGGAAGCGTACAATTGTCCAGGATTTCTTGGTCTGCTGAAGCTTTAGGGTTTCCCTTCACTGGAACTAAGGGTTCTAGGCCAACCCCTGAAAAACAGCCCCATAGCATCATCCCTCCTCCACCAAACTTTTCCTGCCTGACTACACAGTGCAAACTAATGTTCTCTTGGTATTCGCCAAACCTAGACTTGTCTATCAGACTCGACAGAAGTGTGATTCATCACTCTGCAGAATGTTTCTACTGCTCCGGTCTGTGTGCCTTTTTTTTTTTTTTTTAGTTATTATCGATCAAGTCTGCAGAGCTGTTTGCTTAGTCTTATCCATCTGTGAGCAGTGGGTTAGGCTGAAATGCCCTGACCTCAGTATTTAGGTGTTCCAGTACTTTTGTCTATATAGTGCCTCTAAAAGTAATGTCACTCTTGAGCTGTTGAAAGTCTGAAAGAATGCTGGTTTGATTCTTCTACTTCTTTAGGCCAGCAGGATGACTCTGAGAACAGCACCATCTACATCACTGGACTTACTGAGAAGGCAACACTTCCAGAAATGGCTGACTTCTTCAAGCACTGTGGCCCCATTCGGGTGAGTACGGGTAGATCCAGCTCCAGCAAAATGTCTCCACATCGAACTCCACACCAGACAGATGCTCAATGTTTGGAATTGCAGCTGAAGTGGCCTTCGGTTGCAAGTGGCTCTGAAATACGCACCCAGTTCCAACATTTGGTTTTGTGTTCAGTTGAAGGACCAAGACAACATTTGAGCTTCAGCCCAGAGAATTTGGTTTCGGTTCCTGCATGATTTGTGGCTTCTACTGTATGTAGTGGAGTCTTAACTTGTGTTTGTAGTTGCAGCGTCAAACTGTGTTGAGATTTATGTGGGAAACGCTTGGCATGATCTGTTCTATGCATTATGGAAGCATGAGGTTTTAACACGGTGCCGTCTGATTGGCGGTCAGGCATTCAGCGTTGGTTTATGCCTTTGTCCGTTATGCGCAGAGGCTTTTCCACGGCCTTTTGATATGCACTGTAGCAGGGGAAGTACATTCAAATCCTTGCAAACGCTCGTTGAGGAGCATAGTTGGCGAGCCTCAATGCCTCGCACAATAAATGTAAACAGAAGGGTGCACGTAAGACGAACATGGTTCTGAAGTTATAACGAGGTCAGTTTGTTTTGTAGGTACTGATAGTAGTAGTCCTAAATAAAAAGGTAGTAATCCGGTGTTTTGGCGTGTTTGTCAGGCAGATCTCTCACTGGTTGTGTTTACAAAGATTTTCACCAATGTGAACACTTCCCGATTATAGGTTGTTGGTGTTTATTGCTTGCCCTACTCAACAATCTGATAAATCTGTTTACATGCTCACTACAAGTAATCCGATCCAAAATTACATGCATGCACAGAAAACGGCTTGGTGTAGACGTTACCATGACGACCAGCATCATGTGAGGTCCAGTCAGAGTGAGATGAGCAGCAGTGAGCAGTGATTGTGTTTTTTAACTGCTTTAAAATGACGTCAGACTCAGGAAAACGTCCTTCACACGTCCTTATTAAAGAAGGCCGAGAGGAAGACGTCGTGCTCTGAGACACATAAGCTGGACGTCCGTCCCACCGCCGTCTTTTAAAGATCAGAGCATGAACTTCGTCTCCTCTGCAGACCAGTTTCTGCTCCGCCGCGTTGAACGGGATAAACTCTCACTGTGACGCGACGCTCATGCAGAACGGGCTGAAACTTTCCGAAAGGGATTTTAATCGTATACAGGCGTTTACACGGATATTCTTCTATTTAATGGATTATTTATAGGACTACCCACCTCGTTCAGTGGATAGAAATTGAGACCGTTCCAAATGGCTGTACTAGTCCATTCCGATTGACTTTTGTGTACGTAGACGTGTTCTGTGACGCCAGGTTATTGCACATAAATGTGGCTGCTGTCAGCAGAGCATAACTATTGATGAGTGTCTAGGACTTGACCCATACGCACTGTAGGCACCTCCTAGATGTAAAATGAACCAGTTGTCAATCTTTAACCTTTACTGCATACTGCTCTGCATATGGACCAGTATAAACATTCATTTTTATGTTTGCTGCTTTTCTGTCACAGATAAATCGCCGTTTAGGCCAACCAGCCATCAACATCTACACAGACAGAGAGACGGGCAAGCCGAAAGGAGATGCCACTTTGTCCTACGAGGAACCTCAGGTTGCCAGAGCTGCCGTGGAGCACTTTGACGGTTCGTCTCTTGGTCTCTGCTTCTTCACTCCTGCAGCACTTAATTCAATTTTAGGTTTATTTATATAGCACTTACAGAAATGACGGAAAATCCCAGTCCAAGCCCCAAACGAGCCAGACGAGGGTGAGGGTAGCAGGGAAGAACTCCCAAGAGCAAGAGGAACATGCTCTTTGAGGGTTATTTGAAAGTGGTTGCTGAAATGTGCTCAATTCTTTAAAAAAAAAAAATAAATTGAGTTACATTTTTCGTTTACGCTGCTCATACCCCTCTTTCCTGTTCTCCAAAATGAAATGTGAAACTTCCCTGCAGTTTTTCTTTCTTTCTAAATTCTTGACCTTTTTTCTTCTGTCTGTTCCAGGTAAGGAGTTTCAGGGTAGGAGGCTGAATGTGTCCATGGCTCGGAGGAAGAACGTGCCAGGAGGGATGCGTGGAGGCATGCCCATGAGAGGAGGCCCTGATCGTGGAGGTAAAGCTCTTTTCAGCCATGCGTACACTTCATTTTTTATTTATTTATTTTTTAATGTACCTAGTAAATCAGATTTCTGCATCTGCCCTCATTTCACACGATGCATCACTGAATTTTTAAACTCCCCTCTGTTAAAACAGTGACTGTCTTAATTAAATTAAGATGGCAGATGACTTGCTATGACTGTTGTATTTTATACAGGTATGATGGGACGAGGAGGAGATAGAGGTTTTCCTCCCCGTGGAGGTCCCAGAGGCGGCATGGGCTGGAGTGGACCGCCAGGGGCCAACAATGTCCCGAAGAGGGCAGGAGACTGGGAGTGCCCAAACCCGTGAGTCTCCACCTCAGACATGTACACACATCATCGTACAGAGTGTGTTGCATTACATAATGTGTTCTTAGTGTATTTTCAAATACTTGAGCTCTTTTTTTTTTTTTTTTTTTTTTTTTTTTTTTCTTCCACCCATTTGGTTTCAAATCTCAAATAAAAGTGCTGAATGTTGTATTCAGGGTTTTTTGGGTAAAGCTGAGTAAAGATTTGTCCAACTTGTCGTGAATTTCAGTGTTTTCAATTTTCTACAACGTTCTCAATCATGCCACTCTTTTACAGCTCTCCACCATTCTGGACTCACTTTTGTTAATTTTAGAAATTGAGAGCTGTGAAGTTGTAGAGAACTGGTTTATTAGCTTACCTTCATTCATTCATACGTATATTTATGTTTATTAAATGCTTTTTTCTTATACCAAATATTGGAGCTGCCGGGTAAAAGAGGTAGACCTCAGAGAAGGTTTATGGATGTAGTGAAGGTGGACATGGAGATGGTTGGTGTAAAAGTAGAGGAGGCAGTGGATAGGGCAAGACGGAGGCAGATGATCCGCTGTGGCGACCCCTGAAGGGAGCAGCCGAAAGACTTTCTTATACCAAATGTTTCCAAAGTCTGTTTGTTCTTCTCAGTCATTTAAATGTGGTGCAAGGCTTTTACTTCAGTATCGGTTTAGGCTACTCGGCGCACAGACCTACGTCTTATCTGTAGCACAGAGATGTACCGATTTGACACACATGGACCCCTAGATGTCGTATTTACTTGATCAGCGCGGCTCCATATGACACATTCCCCTCATTTGTGCAGTGGCTGTGGGAACCAGAACTTCTCCTGGAGGACTGAATGCAACCAGTGCAAAGCTCCAAAGCCCGAAGGCCTGGGACCCCCTGAAGGTACGTCTCCCAGTATGTGTGCCTGACTATGTGGACGCTGGCTGTTGTGCCCCGTCGGCTTCTGTTGATCATTTAGAGTTTAAATTTTAATTTAATTCTAACTCTTCCTTTTGCAGGTGCATTTATTTTTTTAATTTTTTTAATCAGTTTTGTGGTTCGGTGTGAAATGATTGAGTGCAGAGACTCCGATTTTGTTTAGTGGTGGTCATTGTGACTCCTGGTTCCTGTGTCCCATATTCAGAGTAACAGCCAAACCAGATCGATATCTTTATCAGTTTAATCTTTGGTGTATCTATGATCAAACTTGCGGCTGGTACGAGTAAATTTGAGTATAAATGTTGGACAATCTGGGGGAAAATATGGTTGATTTTGCGGTTAACTAACCAAAACTATAGTCTAGAACGATAATCATTTATGCACATGGCCTACTGACCCAACTAGATGTCCTAGCACCACAGCTGTGAACCGTTCTTAATCTAGAACAGTGCTTCACACCAGACCACTCAAATGTCTCTGTTGCATAGATTAGATGGTTTTGAATGAGTCCCTGTGCGTTTCAGGTGGCGATCGTGGCCGTGGTGGTATGGGCCGCGGGGGCAGAGGGATGGACCGTGGGCACCCTGGCATGGGCGGCCCTGGGGGCATGCGAGGAGGCTGGGGAGGTGATGGAGGCTTCAGGGGCGGCAGAGGGATGGACAGAGGAGGATTCAGAGGAGGCCGAGGCGGACCCCCTATGGACCGTGGGGGCAGGAGAGGAATGGGCCCCCCAGGGAAGATGGATGGGAGGTATGCGCAGAATACAGGTTACCAAAAGATCACACTCGTTTCAGCTCAAGGTTTTGATCGTTTTACGTTGGTTGATGGGTTTTAGCTGCTTGTGGTCGGTGCTGTTGGGTCAGGACTCTTACCCTGTTTTCTTTGTCCTCCACAGGGACCACCGTCAGGAGCGCAGAGACAGGCCCTACTGAAGCGCCTCCCATGCCGGCAGCGAGGAGCCTGTGTAAAGGAGTGTACTTTTAAAATGGTCTTTTAATTTGCGTGTCCATATTTATATATGGTTATCAGATCTGTGGCACATGTTTTTTCTTTTTTATAGCCGTTTCTTTAGGAGTTTAGTTTTACTGCTTTTAGTTAAGCATAGTTGTTTTGCTTTTTTCTCACTGTACAATGCCCCATATTGTCAGTTGTATTTTGTACTGGACATTTTCCTCCCTTTCCACACCATCACTGTACCACACGGACGACTTTTTTCAAAATAAACTTTTCGACTTGATTTCGCTTTTCGTGTGCGGTGCGTCTTTTCACATAACTCATGGTTTTTGCTCTGTTGTGACTGTTGGGTCATCACTTCACAGCCCCGGTCATAGATGTACACCTGGACGCTGCGTTGGGTCCAGCTAGGGATGTCAATTTCGCCGCCATATTGGGGAGGTCAACATCTCTGCTGGATTGCATTCAGTGCCATTACAGAGCGGCGGTTTAATAAAGATACTGTCCACAATTCCACTATTTCAGGAATACTGCTCTCAGAAAGTGGGATAGGATTATATAACGGAGGGAAGCTCAGAGAACCTGCTGGTGTGGTTGTTTTTCCTCTGTTTTTATATTAAGCTGATTTCGTCTAATAGTCTAATCAGGGGGTCTTGACTTTATGTAGCAGTTCTAGTTATTGATGTATGTAGATTATTGTTGGTGCCTTATTACACAAACCTGAAGTTGGCTTCCTGTTCACCAGCAAATTTCGGAATAAATGCTTTCCAGCTGGTCCAGATGGATAATTATAAGTTATTAAAGCAATGAAGATACCAAGGGCAGATCTCTATGGAGCCCTGCTGGAGACATCCTGTAGAAGTAAAAATAGTGCGTGGCCACGACTTACTTACGCGTGGGAACGAGAGCCTAAGTCGTAGCCACGCATTATATATATTTATGCAGGATGTCACCAGCGGGGCTCCGCAGGGTGAGGAGGTGGTGGCGGCTGGTTTAGTCCTGAGACTCATCGCCTTGACCGCTCCAAGATGGCGGACGAGCAGTCGTATCGCCTCAGAGCAGCGCGCGGCCTCATGGTGATAATTTAAGGTGGAACGGGGGAATTTCGAGTAAGAAGCTGGGAAATGGGACGCCAGGCTCAGGCGGAGATGTAAGTAACGAGTTACATTTACTCTCGTTACTGTAACTGAGTACAGTTTTCCCTGCGCGGCGCTTTTGAGTGAAAATAAAGGAGCGAATCGGCTCGAAAACCGAGAACAAACCGCGGTTCAGTTTAAACGTCACAAAACAGCCCCTCCGGCTGGAAGAACGCTGCAGAGGTCCGGGTTAGAGGAGAACTGGACCGGCACACAGGGGGAACCGACCGCGGCCAAACGGTCGTCTTTGTCCATTTAACCCGAACTGGGAGACCCGCTCCCGCAGCCGGGCTCCGGCCCGAGGCAGCGCCGGCCGAGCTGAGCTCAACTGGTACCGCGTTCACGGGTTTCTTCTCTTTTATAGCGGTTCTGTTTATTAGGCTGGAAACTCGTGGCGTGTTTTACTGTGTCTGTCAGATACTGTAGTTAACAGGTGTCGCTCACAGACCAGCGCTTATACGGCCCAGTTCAGGGCATTTATACCCCAGTTCAGCGCTTATATGGCCCAGTTCAGGGCATTTATACCCCAGTTCAGCTCTTATACGGCCCAGTTCAGGGCATTTATACCCCAGTTCAGCGCTTATACGGCCCAGTTCAGGGCATTTATACCCCAGTTCAGCGCTTATACGGCCCAGTTCAGGGCATTTATACCCCAGTTCAGCGCTTATACGGGCCAGTTCAGGGCATTTATACCCCAGTTCAGCTCTTATACGGCCCAGTTCAGGGCATTTATACCCCAGTTCAGCGCTTATACGGCCCAGTTCAGGGCATTTATACCCCAGTTCAGGGCATTTATACCCCAGTTCAGCTCTTATACGGCCCAGTTCAGGGCATTTATACCCCAGTTCAGGGCATTTATACCCCAGTTCAGCGCTTATACGGCCCAGTTCAGGGCATTTATACCCCAGTTCAGCGCTTATACGGCCCAGTTCAGGGCATTTATACCCCAGTTCAGCTCTTATACGGCCCAGTTCAGGGCATTTATACCCCAGTTCAGCTCTTATACGGCCCAGTTCAGGGCATTTATACCCCAGTTCAGCGCTTATACAGCCCAGTTCAGGGCATTTATACCCCAGTTCAGCTCTCTCTCTCTTTGTCTCTCTCTCTCTGTCTCTCTCTGTGTGTGTGTGTGTCTCTCTCTCTCTGTGTCTCTCTGTCTGTGTCTCTCTCTGTCTCTCTCTCTCTCTCTCTGTGTCTCTCTCTGTCTCTCTCTCTCTCTGTGTGTCTCTCTCTCTCTATGTCTCTCTGTGTGTTTCTCTCTGTCTCTCTCTCTGTCTCTCTCTCTGTCTCTGTCTCTCTCTCTGTCTCTCTCTCTGTCTGTCTGTCACTCTCTCTCTCTGTCTGTCTCTCTCTCTCTCTCTCTCTGTGTCTCTGTCTGTCTGTCACTCTCTGTCTCTGTCTGTCTCTCTCTCTCTCTCTCTCTCTCTCTCTCTGTGTCTCTGTCTGTCTGTCATTCTCTGTCTCTGTCTCTCTCTCTCTCTCCCTCCCTCTCTCTCTCCCTCTCTCTCTCTGTCTCTGTCTCTCTCTCTGTGTGTCTCTCTCTCTCTCTATGTCTCTCTGTGTGTTTCTCTCTGTCTCTCTCTCTGTCTCTCTCTCTGTCTCTGTCTCTCTCTCTGTCTCTCTCTCTGTCTGTCTGTCACTCTCTCTCTCTGTCTGTCTCTCTCTCTCTCTCTCTCTCTGTGTCTCTGTCTGTCTGTCACTCTCTGTCTCTGTCTGTCTCTCTCTCTCTCTCTCTCTCTCTCTCTCTCTGTGTCTCTGTCTGTCTGTCATTCTCTGTCTCTGTCTCTCTCTCTCTCTCTCTCTCTCTCTCTCTGTGTCTCTGTCTGTCTGTCACTCTCTGTCTCTCTCTCTCTCTGTGTCTCTGTCTGTCTGTCACTCTCTGTCTCTGTCTGTCTCTCTCTCTCTCTCTCTCTCTCTGTCTGTCACTCTCTGTCTCTCTCTGTCTCTCTCTCTCTCTCTCTCTCTCTCTCTGTGTCTCTGTCTGTCTGTCACTCTCTGTCTCTCTCTCTCTCTCTCTCTCTCTCTCTCTCTCTCTGTCTCTCTCTCTGTCTCTCTCTCTCTCTCTCTCTGTCTCTCTCTCTCTCAGTGTTGGTGTTCGTCTCTAGCTGAGAGAGTCTGTGTAGCTGTGAGATGCAGTAATAATGTCCGGTTCTGTCTGAACTGATCAGCGTGATTATCAGTGAAATGTATCAGTAAAATCAAAGCTGGGTGAGTTTCTAACGTCGCTGCTGATTTTAATAGTAGAACAGAAGTAAAATGCGCAGCCTGAAGGCTGTGAGTGTGTTTACTGTCTGTCGAGCTTCTGTTAACCTGAGCTAGTGTCCAGTGAGATGACGCTATTAATTCAGCAGTTTACTCATCATGACTGTTTTTCTCTTAAAGGAACTTAAACAGCAGCGCCCCCTGCTCAGCCTTCCAGGGGCTCTAAAATACTTCCCAGGAGACAGATCTTATATAATCATCTAGCCATGAAATGCACGCAGTGTAATGTAAACCTTGTTGACTCGGTGGTCCGTCTCGGCTCTCAGAGCTCTACAGGTTATTTCCAGTGATGTAGCCGAGCAGCTCAGACGTGTGTTCAGGTTGTGAAGCATAAATACCAAAAAGTAACTGAGTAACTCGGTACTTAAGTACTTTAATGAACTGCTCATTTACTCTTACTTGAGTCATTTTATTTACTAATACTTTTACTAATTTTCACTATAGTAACAGTACTTGTACTTAAGTAGGGATGCCGAGTTGCCTGGTGTTCTCTACCTGAGGTGATACAGGTGCGCGTCCGCCATGTTGGGGAGGTCAAGATCCGCTTGTGAACGGATTCACTGGTACTGAGAGGCGATGAGTCTCAGGATTAAATCAGCCTCAGCTTCATTAATACTCCACCCATTTTCACCAGATCTGTTCAGTTATAATCCTCAGACGCTGATTAGTCCAGGCTGCACGGATAGCTGACGTTAAAAACTCAGTTCAGCACATACATCAATAACTAGAACTGCTACATAAAGTTAAGACCCCCTGATTAGACTATTAGACGAAATCAGCTTAATATAAAACCAGAGGAAAAACAACCACATCAGCAGGTTCTCTGAGCTTCACCAACCACATCAGCAGGTTCTCTGAGCTTCACCAACCACACGATCACACCTACACATAAACACCACACAGACAAGAGCGTGGATCACTGCGTTCCCTCCGTTATATAATCCTATCCCACTTACTGGGAGCAGTATTCCTGAAATAGTGGAATTGTGGACAGTGTCTTTATTAAACCGCCGCTCTGTAATGGTACTGAATGCAGTCCAGCAGAGATGCTGACCTCCCCAATATGGCGGTGCTGTTGACGTGCCTGGCTGGACCCAACGCAGCATCCAGGTGTGTACATCTGTGGCTAATACAAGATATACTAATAATAATACACAAGGGAAAAAAAACGAATTTGAAATTGTAAGAGGGTGTTTTTTAACGGCTAAATGGGTTTAAATAAAAAAAGAATAGAAAGTAAAAAGTTTATTAATTTTTTTAAGCTTAAAAGTTTAACCTCTTATTCTCCAGGGTATCTTTTGGTTTGTCCATCTGAATTTTTTTCGTGACCAAATCGTAAGGCAAATTGTTCAGTAACTGCAGGAAATAAAGCACATTATTTATTTATTTATTTATTTATTTTTTGTAAAAGCCCCTCAGTTTATCAGAACCTGTGTTTTATGATCTCCACATATCACTACATGCTTACAATTTACTGCTGAAAGCCAAAAATCTCCGCCGCTCTTTGTGTTGTTTTCTAAAAGTGATGTTTCCAGAGCAGATCACTGAAGAGACGCCGTCTGTTTATAGTTTAGAGCTCAGATTTGGGGAAAAACGGGTCGACTTTCAGTAGAAAAACAAAGTTCAGCTTCTTTTATTATAAGGGTTTAAAATGACATCACCGTCTATTAGACTGGAGAGAAGAGCTACAGCCTCACACGACGCCCAGCTTCTGAATGGAGCTTATGGAGCATGAACGTTATGAAGAACATGAAGAAGAGTGTTTTGGAGCCACCGGTGGTCCTGAGGAGCTGAAAGCTAACGCTGTTGAGGCTGAACATAAAATGCAGAAAAACTAATATTACAGTTTGCAGGAGGGAAAAAGCGCCTGTGCTCTATGTGGGTGCAGTTCAGTCTTCTACCAGAAGGTGGCGTAGGCATCCCAGCTAAAGCGGATCGTTGCTCTGGTTTTCTGCTGACTGTCTTGTGCAGTGATGCCAGCTGTTATCTGAGCATGACTAAGGCTGAGAGGCTTCTCTCCAACACAGGGATTAAAAACAAATGTGGTTTTATTGCTGGCAAGTAGTTCAGCCTGTGATCCTGACTTACACAGAGAAGAATGAAGTTGTTTCACAGCTGGAATTTTTGGAATTTTTTAAAACTTTCAGGTCGAAAACGTTATGAATTATTTGGGAAAGTCAAGTATTTAATTTATTATACGCCGGTCAGGCCTAACACTCTGACCACCTCCTCGTTTCTACGCTCATTGTCCACTTTATCAGCTCCACTTACTGTATAGCTGCTCTCTGTAGTTCTACAGTTACAGACTGTAGTCCATCTGTTTCTCTGATACTCTGTTACCCTGTTCTTCAGTGGTCAGGACCCCCATGGACCCTCACAGAGCAGGTACTATTGGGGTGGTGGGTCATTCTCAGCACTGCAGTAACACTGACGTGGTGGTGGTGTGTTAGTGTGTGTTGTGCTGGTGTGAGTGGATCAGACACAGCAGTGCTGCTGGAGTTTTTAAACACTGTGTCCACTCACTGTCCACTCTATTAGACACTCCTACCTCGTCTATCTCTATGTGAGTGCTGGTTGACTATCGGGTAGATGTTGGGCATGTGGGCCAGAATAGGGCCAGACAGCTGGACAGCTTCATACCGTTTTGCCTCGGGTCTACAATTGTAAGACGATTCTGGCGTAAATATTGTTGACCAACAAAGTAGTTCGGCCAGATTGGCACCAGATATCGTTTTGCTAACTGGGTAGTTGGTGGGCATGAGCGCTGTAAAAATAAGTGGATACTGGCTTTACAAACCCGGCATGACCTTCATTATTATAAAAATCACAGCGTGTTTATGGACATTGGTATAATAACATCATGGTAACTGCTGCTACGTTCATGGTCAGCAGGGTTAGCATGTGTGTGGTTGGTAGCGTGTGTAGTTGTTAGTGTGTATGGTTGTTAGTGTGTGTGGTTGTTTGCGTGTGTGGTTGTTGTTAGTGTGTGTAGTTGTTAGTGTGTGTGTGGTTGTTTGCGTGTGTGGCTGTTGTTAGTGTGTGTAGTTGTTAGTGTATGGTTGTTGGTAGCGTGTGTGGCTGTTGTTAGTGTGTGTGGTTGTTAGTGTGTGTGGTTGTTGTGAGCGTGTGTAGTTGTTAGTGTGTGTGGGGTTGTTAGTGTGTGTGGTTGTTTGCGTGTGTGGTTGTTAGTGTGTGTGGTTGTTTGCGTGTGTGGTTGTTAGCGTGTGGTTGTTGTTAGTGTATGGTTGTTTGTAGTGTGTGTGGTTGTTAGTGTGTGGTTGTTGTTAGTGTGTGGTTGTTGTTAGTGTGTGTGGTTGTTGTTAGTGTGTGTGGTTGTTTGCGTGTGTGGTTGTTGTTAGTGTGTGTAGTTGTTAGTGTGTGTGGGGTTGTTAGTGTGTGTGGTTGTTAGCGTGTGTGGTTGTTTGCGTGTGTGGTTGTTGTTAGTGTGTGGTTGTTGTTAGTGTGTGTGGTTGTTGTTAGTGTGTGGTTGTTGTTAGTGTGTGTGGTTGTTTGCGTGTGTGGTTGTTTGCGTGTGTGGTTGTTGTTAGTGTGTGTGGTTGTTTGTAGTGTGTGTGGTTGTTTGCGTGTGTGGTTGTTGTTAGTGTGTGTGGTTGTTTGTAGTGTGTGTGGTTGTTGTTAGTGTGTGTGGTTGTTGTTAGTGTGTGTGGTTGTTAGTGTGTGTGGTTGTTAGCGTGTGTGGTTGTTAGCGTGTGGTTGAGGGTTGAATCTTGACTTAATTATCATGTGTTCTTCATCAGAGCTCCTCGTAAAGTCCAGCAGCTTATTGCGCTTTGCAGGCTTTCGGCCCATGTGCTGAACATCTGTCCTGCTCTTTCAAAGCTTTTCTCGCAGTCACTGCGCTGCTGTTCTTTACTGCGTGGTTTAGTAAGTGGAGACCCGCTGGAATGACTGTCAGGTTTCATAGGTTCTTCAAGGGTTCTTGGCTTGGATGTGCAGTTCTAGGGAAACCATAGAACTTTTACATTAAGCGGAAGGTCTTCAGACTTTAAGATGGTTCTTCACACTCACTCATTTCCTTTATAAACATGATGATTTACAGAAAGAAACACTCAAAGGTTCTTCAGGGAACCAGAGTGTTGTTCTATGGCATCACACTCGCCTCAGAGAACTGTTAAAATCAGCAAAGCCACTTTGGTTCTGCACTTGAGCTACGAGGCTAATGTACACTCTTAAGAAAGATGGTTCTTCAAGGGTTCTTTAGTAGACAGTGGATGACGCAGAATCATGAACACTCAAAGAACCGTTTGTGTGCTTGAATGTCTCGTACACTGTTCTATGTATTGTTCCAAAAAGGGTTCTTCTGTTGTTAAAAGCTTGACGTTGTAACTATAGCAGAGTATGTTTTGAAACCATATACAACACATTCTCCATCAATCTGAAGAACCATTCACCCATGCAAAGAACCATTTAAGCATGCAAGTTGTTCTAGAAAGAACTCATGGTTCTAGAGTCATTGTCTTTACTAAGGAACCCTTGAAGAACTATCTTTGTTTATAAGTGTAGCTAACAAGCAGTGGATTTAGCATCACCGGTTAGCATTTTGCTAAACTGAAAGATTAAATGATCAGACTTGACCTCAAACATTGCTCCACAATGGGATCTTGGAAAGTGAAATTGTCTTAAATGTATATTCAATCTGTTTAATTTTAGGAGTGATGTACCTAATTTACAAGATTATTTACTTTATTTCTAGATATGCGTGACTGTCATGGTTGGCCCATCCCAGTCTTCCATGTGCGTTAGTTTACTTCTGGTCTTGTCCATGTGCTTCCTTGTTTTGATTCTTCCCTGCCCCGCCCCCTTGTTTCCAGACTCCGCCCTTGATTGTTCTCACCTGTGTCTTGTAAACAACCTGTGTCTTGTAAACCCTCTTGTTAACCACCTGTGTGTTGTTAACCCTCTTGTTAACCACCTGTGTCTTGTTAACCCTCTTATTAACCACCTATGTCTTGTAAACCCTCTTGTTAACCACCTGTGTCTTGTAAACCCTCTTGTTAACCACCTGTGTCTTGTTAACCCTCTTGTTAACCACCTGTGTCTTGTTAACCCTCTTGTTAACCACCTGTGTCTTTTTAACCCTCTTGTTAACCACCTGTGTCTTGTTAACCCTCTTATTAACCACCTGTGTCTTGTAAACCCTCTTATTAACCACCTGTGTCTTGTTAACCATCTTGTTAACCACCTGTGTCTTGTAAACCCTCGTTAACCACCTGTGTCTTGTAAACCCTCTTGTTAACCACCTGTGTCTTGTAAACCCTCTTGTTAACCACCTGTGTCTTGTAAACCCTCTTGTTAACCACTTGTGTCTTGTTAACCCTCTTGTTAACCACTTGTGTCTTGTTAACCCTCTTGTTAACCACCTGTGTCTTGTTAACCCTCTTGTTAACCACTTGTGTCTTGTTAACCCTCTTGTTAACCACCTGTGTCTTGTAAACCCTCTTGTTAACCACCTGTGTTCTGTAAACCCTCTCGTTAACCACCTGTGTCTTGTAAACCCCCTTGTTAACCACCTGTGTCTTGTTAACCCTCTTGTTAACCACCTATGTCTTGTAAACCCTCTTGTTAACCACCTGTGTCTTGTAAACCCTCTTGTTAACCACCTGTGTCTTGTTAACCCTCTTGTTAACCACCTGTGTCTTGTTAACCCTCTTGTTAACCACCTGTGTCTTGTTAACCCTCTTGTTAACCACTTGTGTCTTGTTAACCCTCTTGTTAACCACCTGTGTCTTGTAAACCCTCTTGTTAACCACCTGTGTCTTGTAAACCCTCTTGTTAACCACCTGTGTCTTGTAAACCCTCTTGTTAACCACTTGTGTCTTGTTAACCCTCTTGTTAACCACTTGTGTCTTGTTAACCCTCTTGTTAACCACCTGTGTCTTGTTAACCCTCTTGTTAACCACTTGTGTCTTGTTAACCCTCTTGTTAACCACCTGTGTCTTGTTAACCCTCTTGTTAACCACCTGTGTCTTGTTAACCCTCTTGTTAACCACCTGTGTCTTGTAAACCCTCGTTAACCACCTGTGTCTTGTAAACCCTCTTATTAACCACCTGTGTCTTGTTAACCCTCTTGTTAACCACCTGTGTCTTGTTAACCCTCTTGTTAACCACCTGTGTCTGGTAAACCCTCTTGTTAACCACCTGTGTTCTGTAAACCCTCTCGTTAACCACCTGTGTCTTGTAAACCCTCTTGTTAACCACCTGTGTCTTGTAAACCCTCTTGTTAAACACTTGTGTCTTGTAAACCCTCTCGTTAACCACCTGTGTCTTGTTAACCCTCTTGTTAACCACCTGTGTCTTGTTAACCCTCTTGTTAACCCCTGTGTCTTGTAAACCCTCTCGTTAACTACCTGTGTCTTGTTAATCCTCTTGTTAACCACCTGTGTCTTGTAAACCCTCGTTAACCACCTGTGTCTTGTTAACCCTCTTGTTAACCACCTGTGTCTTGTTAACCCTCTTGTTAACCACCTGTGTCTTGTTAACCCTCTTGTTAACCACCTGTGTCTTGTAAACCCTCTTGTTAACCACCTGTCTTGTAAACCCTCTTGTTAACCACCTGGGTTCTGTAAACCCTCTTGTTAACCACCTGTGTCTTGTTAACCCTCTTGTTAACCACGTGTGTCTTGTTAACCCTCTTGTTAACCACCTGTGTTCTGTTAACCCTCTTGTTAACCACCTGTGTCTTGTTAACCCTCTTGTTAACCACCTGTGTTCTGTTAACCCTCTTGTTAACCACCTGTGTCTTGTTAACCCTCTTGTTAACCACCTGTGTCTTGTTAACCCTCTTGTTAACCACCTGTGTCTTGTAAACCCTCTTGTTAACCACCTGTGTCTTGTTAACCCTCTTGTTAACCACTTGTGTCTTGTTAACCCTCTTGTTAACCACCTGTGTCTTGTTAACCCTCTTGTTAACCACCTGTGTTCTGTTAACCCTCTTGTTAACCACCTGTGTCTTGTTAACCCTCTTGTTAACCACCTGTGTTCTGTTAACCCTCTTGTTAACCACCTGTGTCTTGTTAACCCTCTTGTTAACCACCTGTGTCTTGTTAACCCTCTTGTTAACCACCTGTGTCTTGTTAACCCTCTTGTTAACCACCTGTGTCTTGTTAACCCTCTTGTTAACCCCTGTGTCTTGTAAACCCTCTCCTTAACTACCTGTGTCTTGTTAACCCTCTTGTTAACCACCTGTGTCTTGTTAACCCTCTTGTTAACCACCTGTGTCTTGTTAACCCTCTTGTTAACCACCTGTGTCTTGTTAACCCTCTTGTTAACCACCTGTGTCTTGTTAACCCTCTTGTTAACCCCTGTGTCTTGTAAACCCTCTCCTTAACTACCTGTGTCTTGTTAACCCTCTTGTTAACCACCTGTGTCTTGTTAACCCTCTTGTTAACCACCTGTGTCTTGTTAACCCTCTTGTTAACCACCTGTGTCTTGTAAACCCTCTTGTTAACCACCTGTCTTGTAAACCCTCTTGTTAACCACCTGGGTTCTGTAAACCCTCTTGTTAACCACCTGTGTCTTGTAAACCCTCTTGTTAACCACCTGTGTCTTGTAAACCCTCTTGTTAACCACCTGTGTCTTGTTAACCCTCTTGTTAACCACCTGTGTCTTGTTAACCCTCTTGTTAACCACCTGTGTTCTGTTAACCCTCTTGTTAACCACCTGTGTCTTGTTAACCCTCTTGTTAACCACCTGTGTTCTGTTAACCCTCTTGTTAACCACCTGTGTCTTGTTAACCCTCTTGTTAACCACCTGTGTCTTGTTAACCCTCTTGTTAACCACCTGTGTCTTGTAAACCCTCTTGTTAACCACCTGTGTCTTGTAAACCCTCTTGTTAACCACCTGTGTCTTGTTAACCCTCTTGTTAACCACCTGTGTCTTGTAAACCCTCTTATTAACCCCTATGTCTTGTTAACCCTCTTGTTAACCACCTGTGTCTTGTTAACCCTCTTGTTAACCACCTGTGTCTTGTAAACCCTCTTGTTAACCACCTGTGTTCTGTAAACCCTCTTGTTAACCACCTGTGTCTTGTAAACCCTCTTGTTAACCACCTGTGTCTTGTAAACCCTCTTGTTAACCACCTGTGTCTTGTAAACCCTCTTGTTAACCACCTGTGTCTTGTAAACCCTCTTATTAACCCCTATGTCTTGTTAACCCTCTTGTTAACCACCTGTGTCTTGTTTACCTGTTCCTGTATTTAAGCCCTGTGTTTTGCCCTGTTAGGTTACTGGTCTTTGTATGATTGTTTGGTGTCGTATCTTATGGCTTCCGTTATATTTCCTCGTCTCTGTTTTTGTGTTTAGTCTGTGTTCCTTTTTGTCATGTCTGTCCATCGGTCTCTTCGTATTGGCTCTTTGACCCTGGACTGTTTAGACCCTGAATCTGGATTTGGACAATTTTTTAAAATGTTGTGTAATAAAATATACAATCTAAAATAATATAATATAATTTATAAACAAGGATAGAAAATTCAGATGCAGTGTGTTCCTGATGTTAGGCTGCTGTTTGTAGCTATGCTAACATACTTTTGGCCATAGACATCCACGCCTAGATGTACAGTAGTGTTGCCTGTTGTTCTGTATGTGAGGTGATACGTCTGCAGGTCCGCCATGTTGGAGAGGTCAAGGTCCGCTTGTGAACGGATTCACTGGTACTGAGAGGCGATGAGTCTCAGGATTAAATCAGCCTCAGCTTCATTAATACTCCACCCATTTTCACCAGATCTGTTCAGTTATAATCCTCCGACTCAGATTAGTCCAGGCTGTACGGATCTGCTCTCTGCAGATTTTATTACTTTAATAACTGACCGTGATAATTAGCCGTCCAGCATGAAAGTATCCAGTCTGTGCCTGAAGTTAAAAGCCGAGTTTAGAGCGAATAGAAATATAAACTCACACATCAGCTGATCCATCAATGTGTGAATCACTGTGTGCTATGAGTTTTCCCATTCCACCTTAAATGGTGCAGCAATCACTTTCTGGTGGCTGAAGCTGCACCATTTAAGGTGGAACGTAAAAATTCAAACAAGAAGCGGGCTGATGCTCCATTTAAGGTGGAGTGGCAAAATTCAAACAAGAAGCAGGCTGATGCTCCATTTAAGGTGGAATGGCAAAATTCGAACAAGAAGCAGGCTGATGCTCCATTTAAGGTGGAACGGAAAAATTTGAACAAGAAGCTGGCTGATGCTCCATTTAAGGTGGAATGGCAAAATTCGAACAAGAAGCAGGCTGATGCACCATTTAAGGTGGAATGGGAAAATTCAAACAAGAAGCAGGCTGATGCACCATTTAAGGTGGAACGGAAAAATTCGAACAAGAAGCGGGCTGATGCACCATTTAAGGTGGAACGGAAAAATTCGAACAAGAAGCGGGCTGATGCTCCATTTAAGGTGGAACGTAAAAATTCAAACAAGAAGCAGGCTGATGCACCATTTAAGGTGGAACGGAAAAATTTGAACAAGAAACTGGCTGATGCACCATTTAAGGTGGAACGGGAAAATTTGAACAAGAAACTGGCTGACGTATAGGTGGTTTTTAGATGAAAGTGTGTCAGGAAAAAAACAAACAGGCCTGTTAGAAATGACTGAACAACTCAAAGCAGTTTGGGGCAAGAATATGATAATTTAGCACAATGCTAATCAGTAATGCTAATTCCATTAGCTATATTAGCTTCATAGCCCCAGTGAAGAACTAAAGAAGTATGTGTGCTGTTTCACATTTGGAGTGGGGGGCGGTGTTTCGGGGGTTGGCGGAAGTTTGATTTTTGGCCGGGACTGGTTCTGCGTGTTTGTGATTGGAAAAGCATTTGAGGAATCTGTTCTTTCAGTCTTTCAGGCTGTTTGGAACCACCCTGGATTTTATGGCCGATTCAGAGCCGGTTGCTCACTCGCCAGTGAACTACGGGATGGTGTGTGTGTGTGTGTGTGTGTGTGTGTGTGTGTGTGTGTGTGTGTGTGCGCGCAGAAGAGCTGATTCATCCAGGCCTCGCAGGATGATCTCACCCTCTCTGTCTAGCTCTCTTAAAGAAACAACCGACGCATTTCAAATCAAAACAAGGGCCCCTTTCTGGCCACTCGGATGCTGGAATAATCGCTCACGCACTGAGCCGGAGACTTTACTGGGCCACAGTCGCTCGATGGAGCTCAAGTGAAAGAGCTGTACAGAGTCAGGGCCGGGCAGTAAGACCATATGTGATCATTATCAATATATAAACTTCTATAAACAGTAGACTTCAAATTCACTCCTTCCAAACTGTGTCAATTCACTGATGCCCATATGGAACATTTCTAATGTAAATGGTCAGGAACCCCCTTGGGGGGTGGGCGCAAGCCACGCACAGCAATGGCCAATCAACCACCATAGCACCCACCTGGGATACCATAACAGTGCAGTTTGTCTTGGGGCCCAAAGTGCAGTGTGGTGGGCTGATCAAGGGCCAAAAGGGCAAAGCACTCTCTCTCTATATCACTCTATATATACACTGTACACACATTGCTGTTGTCAGAATACATTTTTGTCGTTTTTCAGTTTATGACATTATTTGAAAATACCTGAAAATTCCTTCACATTGTGGGTGAGGTTCATGATGATTGGGCCAAAAAAATTTGAAAAAATAACGTTTTACACAAAGTTTTACTCGCGGGGGGGCAGTGAGCTGGAGGTCAGGGAACCGGCCCGGTAACCGGAAGGTTGCCAGTTCGATCCCCAGTGCCGACAGCACATGACTGAGCAAGACACCTAACAAGACACCTCCGGGCAAGTGTGCTCACTGCCCCCTAGTGTGTGTGTGCTCACTAGTGTGTATGTGGTGTTCCACTTCATGGATGGGTTAAATGCGGAGGTGGAATTTCCCCGTTTGTGGGATTAAAAAAGTATCACTTAACTACCGTACTTAAAAACTACAAATGAAAGAAGAATTTATTACGTTTTATATAAAGTTGCGTGAAAACGTTTTTTTTTTTTTTTAGTTTCGCTTATTTTATAATGACTTTCCACGCAGTTTGGTGCCCAATTGCTGTTTATTTGCTGACATACTTGGGGGAAAATCCCTAAAATGTGTCCTGTGCCTGGAAGATTAGTTTACTTCTAGAAACCAGTTCCTGCGTCCAGTGGAATGAGTGAATTCTGCTCCTACCAAAGAAAATAGGAAAACATTGGTGAGCGTCGGGATCTTTGTGAAAAAGTGGGTTTTAAGAAGAAATTTCTTCTTCTAGTGGAACTGCACGTGAGAAACGTTCCCTGGCTGAGACGTCACGTTCTGCAGCGTGTTCCTGACGCCGGGCCCTTTGTCTCAGGCGTGCTGTGACGGAACCTTGGTTCTGAGACTGTAGCGGCGGGTTGTAGGCCGATTGTAGTCTCAGGGTAACCCCTCTGACATAACTTCCTGCCCGAATGACCCTCAGGAAGAGCTGCGCCCTTGAGTCAGATATGAGTCTCCTCTCGCGCCGGAGTGTCCGCTAAACACATCCGTTAAACGGGTGTTACCGTAGCAACCAAAACACTTGGACCTCTTCATTTATTTACATTTAAATGTCATTTAATTATGTTTTTCATTTTTATTGTTGTTATGAACTCATTTATAAGAGCAAAAGTATTCGGTCGTCTGGCTTCACACGTATATGAACTTGAGTGACATCCCATTCTTGATCCATAGGGTTTAATATGATGTCGGCTCGCCCTTTGCAGCTATAACAGCTTCAGCTCTTCTGGGAAGGCTTTCCACAAGGGTTAGGAGTGTGTTTACGGGAATTTCTGACCGTTCTTCCAGAAGCGCATTTGTGAGGTATATTGTGAGGACATAGTTGTTTATTATAAATAAGCAAAATATTATTATTGATTCTTATTAAATATTTACATATATTTAATTCACTTATGCAAATATTCATTTTTATTTGACTTCATTGAGATTATTTCATTACTTTTATCATTAGTGTATCAGTCTTATTGCTTTTTTATCTTTTAATGAATCACATACTGTATTGCCATACTTTTCACGTTGTTCATTATACATAATATTGTTCATGTATTTATTCGTTTCGCGTCAGTTCATTTATTTATGTTACTGTTTTAGCTTTATGTAATGTCAAATTTTATACTTTGGATTGTTGTTTATTATGCGCATAATGTAATTTTTTTGGGCATGGTTCATTATTATTATTAATATATTATTACTGTTAATATTATTAATATATGATCGCTTGTATATTTATTCATGGTATTGCGTTAGTTCATTTATTTCTGTTCTTGTTTTAGCTGATTGTGTTGTGTAATGTCATGTTTTATACTTTGGATTGTTTGTTATGTGCGTGATGTATTTGTTCATGAACGTTCTGGGGACGCGAGGTCCCCACTAAGTGCTAAATACCCGCGCGGATAAACACACAGCGCTGCCTCTCTCTCTCTCTCTCTCTCTCTCTCTCCCTCTTTAACCCGCCCACTGCAGGCTGGCCGAGCGGCTCGCAGCCAGTCTGGGTTTGAAATCTCAGACGGAGACAGGAGGCGTCGAGCTCGCAGCCCTGAGGAACGGACTTATAGCCGAACTGGTGACTAAAAACAGGACCGGGCGTGTGTTTGTGAGCGCCGGGAGCGGCGGAGTGGGGACCGGACCGCGCGGTGAAGCAGCAGCGGGGCGAGCTGAGAGTGTCTGCGTGTTCCTGAAGACCGGAGCCCTCAGCTTCTCCCAGGAATCCGAGCGCAGCCCGCCGGCCTGAATGGGTAAAACACACTCACAGCTCGGCTGCCGAGGCTTTAGAGCCACGCCAGCCTCTCACTGCTGGATAACGATCCGCGTTTCGCCTTTACGGCTCGCCGGTGTATCGATACTTCTGGCTCACGGAGAGCTGCGCGGTTCGATACGCCGCCTTCGGTGTCGATTCGATATTACTGGCGATGTTTCAGATGCTGGTTCGATACAGCGCGCGGCGCCAATGCGGCCGGTCATATGGGTAAATTTAGAGCCATGAGTTCCATATAGAACCATTTTCATGCTCAAACGGTTAAACCGAGTGAAGTGTTCTTCGGTACACTCTCAAAAAAAGACAGCTCTTCGGTTCTTGGTTCTTTGGCAAACGTGGTTTTGTACAGAACCACGAACGCTCAAAGACTAATTTGCATGATTAACGGGTTCTTTGCATGGCGAAAGGGTTCTTCAGATTGATGGAGAACGTGTCATGTATGGTTCTGTATTGTCGCAAGCTTGACATTGCATCGTTTTCAAAAAGGTTCTATATAGAACCATCTCCAGCTCATTCTCCAACAATCTGAAGAACCTTTTCTCTATGCAAAGAACCCTTTAATCATGCAAACGGTTCTTTGAGTGTTCATGGTTCTGTATAAATGCATTTTGTTTCTCAAAGAACCAAGAACTGAAGAACTAAGCGTCTTCGGAAGAACTGTTTTCTGTTCTATATAGAACAATTTACAAACGGTTTTATATAGAACCCTCGGCTGTACGTAGAACCATTCTGTTTGCTAAATCATCCTTGAAGAGCCCTCATTTTTAAGATTGACGCGGAACCCTTTGGTTCTACATGGCAAGAAATTTTCAAAAGGGTTCTATATAGAACCATAGCACATTCTCCACCGATCTGAAGAACCATTTTACCATGCAGAGAACCTTTGAAGCACGCAGATGGTTCTATGTACAAGGCTTGATTCTAAACAGAACCACTGTCTTTAAATTGTCTTTATAAAGGTGGCCTGTGCAAAAGTTTTGGCGCCTTATAAACGACTCATTTTCCAATAGATAATCAATAAACTGTGTAGTTTACCTGAAGCCTGTAGGCCTGTAGGCACATGACTGTTAATATATCAGTGAAATAAGAAAAAATACACATCAGTAATTAAAATATATGTGAACGTTTACGTTAATCGCCATTAGCTTAGCGCTAACATAGTACTAAAATCCCATAAGGGCGCTAGCTGAAGTTAGCATTATCGTGGAGGTGGTTTTTACTCGTAGAGCTTTAATGTTTATGGCCCAAACTGAAGGTCCAGCTGTTTGAGTCGGGTTTCACTGCTGTATGGATTTGTTAAAAGAAGCATTCAGCTAAAAAAAATGCTGGTGCTACACAAAACTACAGATTTCGATCAGCCAAGCCTCCCAGTGGAGCGAGGAGGCTAATGTTGCTAACACTAGTAGTTATACGTTCATTTTTTCTGTAAACACATTTGTGAGGTCAGACGCTGATGTTGGACGAGAAGTCCTGGCTCACAGTCTCCGCTCTAATTCATCCCAAAGGTGTTCTATGGGGTTGAGGTCAGGACTCTGTGCAGGCCAGTCAAGTTCTTCCACACCAAACTGGCTCATCCACGTCTTTATGGACCTGCTTTGTGCGCTGGTGCTCAGTCATGTTGGAGCAGGAAGGGGCCCAAACTGTTCCCACAGAGTTGGGAGCGTGAAATTGTCCAAAATCTCTTGGTGCTGAAGCTTTAAGAGTTCCTTTCACTGGAACTAAGGGGCCGAGCCCAACTCCTGAAAAACACCCCCACACCATGATCCCCCCTCCACCAAACTTTACACTCGGCACAATGCAGTCAGACAAGTACCGTCTCCTGGCAACCGCCAAACCCAGACTCGTCCATCGGATTCCCAGACGGAGAAGCGTGATTGGTCACTCCAGAGAACACGTCTCCACTGCTCTAGAGTCCAGTGGCGGCGCTTTACTCCACTGCATTCCACGCTTTGCACTGCGCTTGGTGATGTAAGGCTTGGATGCAGCTGCTCGGCCATGGAAACCCATTCCATGAAGCTCTCTACGCTGTTCTTGAGCTGATCTGAAGGCCACATGAAGTTTGGAGGTCTGTAGTGATTGACTCTGCAGAAAGTTGTTGACCTCTGCGCTCTATGCCCCTCAGCATCCGCTGACCGCTCTGTCATTTTACGTAGCCGACCACTTCGTGGCTGAGTTGCTGTCGTTCCCAATCGCTTCCACTTTGTTATAATCCCACTGACAGTGGACTGTGGAATATTTAGTAGTGAGGAAATTTCACGATCGCGGCACCACGCTGGAACACACTGAGCTGTCTTAATGGCACTTCATTGATATAATCAGTAAGACTCTCAGTAAAGGCTTTATGGCTGATTTGATTACTTAGCAGTGTAAACGACATGATTGGTACAGTATCTCAGTAATATTTTATAAGGTCAACAAGAGCGACGTAAAAAACACGTTTCAATTCACATCCACCAAAAATCAGGATGACGGTGACGGTGACCTTTAGAACTGAAGGATCCCAAACTTTTTGTCTTGGGGGGGCCGATATGCAGGGTTTGTGGTGGGTTTAGAGCCAAAAATACAAAGCAACGTAAAATTAATTGTTACTAAAGTGCTTTAAAGGTTGCGTATCAGGCCGGACTGCGGGCAGCCCTGATTGCACCGCCACACACCGAGAGTGTTAACAGTCTTCAGCTCGGCCGCTCAGCAGTCCTGCTCTTCAGTATTTGCATAGATCAACTGTCTGTCACGAGCTGCAGTGAGTTTATTTGAATAGAGGTCTAGAATGTAAATATTAAAGACGTACAGCCCTGCAGGTCTACGGCAGAGCGTATAGGCCTCAGATATACACACATTGGGTCCAGCCCGGCACGTCGATGGCGCCGCCATATTGGGGAGGTCAACATCTCCGCTGGACTGCATTCAGTGCCATTACAGAGCGGCGGTTTAATAAAGAGACTGTCCACAATTCCACAATTTCAGGAATACTGCTCTCAGAAAGTGGGATAGGATTATATTTTATATATATCTGTTTTATTATTAAGCTCATTTCATCTAATAGTCTAATCAGGGGGTCTTAACTTTATGTAGGAGTTATTTATTTACAGTGATGGTTAAAGCATTGCAGCGGTGAGTTACAGCATTCCTTAATCCGTGTAGATGTTCATAATAGATTAACGTCAGCAGCTTCTTACATGAAGCTGAAGTTATTTGCTAGCTTCTTGTCCTAATTTTCCCATTCCACCTTAAATCGGGCGATAGCACATCTGCTGCTGCAGTTTGTGTTGGTCGTCCTCTAGTCCTTCATCAGTGGTCACAGGACGCTGTTGGCTGGATGTTTTTGGTTCTCAGTCCAGCAGCGACACAGAGCTGTTTAAAAGCTCCAGCCGCACTGCTGTGTCTGATCCACTCAGACCAGCACAACACACACTAACACAGCACCAGTGATACTGCAGTGCTGAGAATGATCCACCACCCAAACAGTACCTGCTCTGTGAGGGTCCATGGGGGTCCTGACCACTGAAGAACAGGGTAACAGAGTATCAGAGAAACAGATGGACTACAGTCTGTAAGGTCCAGCTATACGGTCAGTGGAGCTGATAAAGTGGACAGTGAGTGTAGAAACAGGAGGAGGCTTTAGTGTCGTGGTTAATCAGTGTAATCAGTGTCGGTCATTGGCCGAGCGACGGTAGCCAATCCCAGCGCAGGAGGGCGGGCCTTGTCGGAATGCGGGTGGGAAATTAAAATGACCCGCCCAAACCGGGTGGAGAAGATTGTGACACCTTCATCACCAGGTGAACTGGACTGACCGCCCCCCTCCCCCCTCCCCCCTCAACCCCCCCACAAACCGTCACTGTCTCTCTCTGTTTGTTTTAGGCGCGTGACACATCGCCATGCGGGGTCGAGGGCCGCGCGCGCAGTGTGCGTGCACGTTGCTTGCAGTGAAAACAACCCAGACTGACGCGCACGGGGATACCGCGAGGAGCTGCACCGGATAGAGGACACGCGCCGTTGCCCCGGTAACCCCGAGCGACCTCCTCCAGCCAGGATGACCGACCAGAGCAACATCCAGTCTGCCGCGTGCAAGAGCATCAGGCCGTTCCGCTCGAGCGAGGAGTACCTGTACGCCATGAAGGAGGACCTGGCCGAGTGGCTGCACGCGCTCTACGGCCTGGACATCACGGCGGACACGTTCATGGAGAGCCTCGAGACGGGCTGCGCGCTCTGCGAGCACGCCAACAGCGTGAACCGCGCCGCGCGCCTCGTGCAGCCGTGGCGCCCGTGGCCCGACGTGGCGTACCAGGCGCGCGGCGCCGCGCCCGGCTCGTTCGTGGCGCGCGACAACGTGTCCAACTTCATCGGCTGGTGCCGCGGCGAGCTGCGCGTGAAGGACGTGCTCATGTTCGAGACCAACGACCTGGTGGAGCGCGGCAGCGACAAGAACGTCGTGCTGTGTCTGCTCGAGGTGGCGCGGAGGGGCGCGCGCTTCGGCATGCCCGCGCCCGTGCTCGTGCAGCTCGAGGAGGAGATCGCGCGCGAGGAGAGCCGGGAGAGGGAGAGGGAACGGGAACGGGAGCGGGAGCGCGAGGGGGGCACGGCCGCGGCGGCCGACGGCGGGCGCGGGCGCGAGCGGGAGCGGAGGACGAAGCAGGAGCACGAGGAAGAGGAGGAGGAGGAGGAGGAAGAGGAGCACGAGCTCGCGCCCGTCTGGCAGCCGCAGAGGAGAGTGTGTGACATGCGCAATCTCGACGAGCTGGTGAGTCTGTTTACATTTGATTCGGTGTGGCTCGGTTCATTTGGGGGGAACTCCACCGAATTTCCCAAATTCCTGCATATTTCAGCGTGTGACGTGTAAACAGAGCCGTTCAGACGTCTTTACAGTGGTGGTGATGGGAACCAGGCGTCGCCATGGCTACAACACAGATATAGACACTTTATTACCATCCAGAACCACCAGAGAACCTACACGAGTCTTCTGAGCTTCTATATGCCCTGCATGTATTTCTCTGTAGGGCTGGGCAATATAGATAATTATCGTGATAAATGGGTCATGATGATGATATGTATTACTCAGAGTGTGTGTGTGTGTGTGTGTGTATGTGTATGTGTGTATATATATATATATATATATATATATAAAATACAATATAACATACCACGTGCTGTATAATATGCCTAATAATATATCATATATATTGTATGATATGCAATATGATATGCCCAGTTATATGTTGTATTGTATATACTATGCAGTATTCAAGATGTGTGTTTTGTGTAATATAAAATAATATACAGTATATATTCTGTATATTATTGAATATACAGTGAAGTCCCTTTTAACGTCTTCAACTCCTTGAGACCACCGGTGGTTCCAAACCGCACTCGGTCATGTTCTCCATAATGTTCATATTCCATAAGCTCCATTCAGAAGCTGGGCGTCGTGTGAGGCTGTAGCTCTTCTCTCCAGTCTAATAGACGGTGATGTCATTTTAAACCCTTATAATAAAAGAAGCTGAACTTTGTTTTTCTACTGAAAGTCGACCCGTTTTTCCCCAAATCTGGGCTATAAACTATAAACAGACGGCGTCTCTTCAGTGATCTGCTCTGGAAACATCACTTTTAGAAAACAACACAAAGAGCGGCCGAGATTTTTGGCTTTCAGCAGTAAATTGTAAGCATGTAGTGAAATGTGGAGATCATAACACACAGGTTCTGTTCATTTGAATAAAAATTTACATTTATTTTATGCAGTCACTGAATAATTTGCCTTACGATTTGGTCATGTGAATTCAGATGGGCAAACCAGAATATGCCCTGGAGAATACGGGGTTAATTGGATTTAGTGCCAAGTATTAAATAAAAATCATTGTATTTACAATTTTTGATAGTATTTTTTAACGTGGCCCTGTTGGTTCTTTTTTCTCTGTTCCAACTGATCAGATGTCTGAAAAATAAATATTGCGATATCATCAATGAACATTTCTTGAAGTATCGCAATACTGTATTCTTTGGCATATCGCCCACCTCTTCTTGAAATGATTAAAAAGCAGTGCTGGACAGTAACTGAGTAACTGAGTAAATGTAATTGGTTTCTGTACTTAAGTACTTTTTGGTGTATCTGTACTGAAGTTTCTCCGTTCTGGACTTTTTCCTTTCACTCCACTACATTTCAGAGTCTAATATCCGACTTTTTCCTCCTACATTTTGAGAAATCTGTCGTTCCTTTTGGTTTCTGTGTGTATAAAAACGTAACATGTCAAAACGAAAGAAGCGCAAAGCCAGAGCACCAATCAGGGCCCAGCGGTCACTTTGTTTAGAGCTGGTTTTGACCGGTCTTAATCCCGTGTATGAGGTTAATCTACGCTGTGCTGTGTAGTAAACTGAGTGGAGAACAGCTGTGGAACGACACACATTGACACACACAACACGGTTCACTGTTTCTCTGTTCTGAGCGTAACTTTGGTTCCTCTCTGTTGTCCTCTCGTGCTCTCTCACTCGGAGACGCTCATTACTGGAAAACTGCTTTGAGGCAATGTATAAACAACTACGACTGAACTGAGGTGAGCTAAATTAAAGTAAATTGAAGTGAACTGAACAGAATCAAATTGAACTGAGGTGAACTGAGCTGATCTGAATCAAACTGAACTGAAATGACCTGAACACAGTCAACCTGAACTGAAATGACCTGAACACAGTCAACCTGAACTGAAATGACCTGAACACAGTCAACCTGAACTGAAATGAACTGAATTAAACTGAAGTGAACTGAACTGAAGTGAACTGAATTAAACTGAACTGAACACAATCAAACTGAACTGAAGTGAACTGAATTAAACTGAACTGAAACTGAACTGAAGTGAACTGAAGTAAAATGAACTGAAGTGAACTGAGCACAGTCAAACTGAACTAAAGTGAACTGAACACAGTCAAACTGAACTGAAGTGAACTGAACACAGTCAAACTGAACTGAAGTGAACTGAACACAGTCAAACTGAACTGAAGTGAACTGAATACAGTCAAGCTGAACTGAAGTGAACTGAATACAGTCAAGCTGAACTGAAGTGAACTGAATTAAACTGAACTGAACACAGTCAAACTGAACTGAAGTGAATTGAATTAAACTGAAGTGAGCTGAACACGGTCAGACTGAACTGAAGTGAATTGAATTAAACTGAAGTGAGCTGAACACGGTCAGACTGAACTGAAGTGAATTGAATTAAACTGAAGTGAGCTGAACACGGTCAGACTGAACTGAAGTGAACTGAATGAAACTGAAGTGAGCTGAACACGGTCAGACTGAACTGAAGTGAATTGAATTAAACTGAAGTGAGCTGAACACGGTCAGACTGAACTGAAGTGAACTGAATTAAACTGAAGTGAGCTGAACACGGTCAGACTGAACTGAAGTGAACTGAATTAAACTGAAGTGAGCTGAACACGGTCAGACTGAACTGAAGTGAACTGAATACAGTCAAGCTGAACTGAAGTGAACTGAATTAAACTGAACTGAACACAGTCAAACTGAACTGAAGTGAATTGAATTAAACTGAAGTGAGCTGAACACGGTCAGACTGAACTGAAGTGAATTGAATTAAACTGAAGTGAGCTGAACACGGTCAGACTGAACTGAAGTGAACTGAATTAAACTGAAGTGAGCTGAACACGGTCAGACTGAACTGAAGTGAACTGAATTAAACTGAAGTGAGCTGAACACGGTCAGACTGAACTGAAGTGAATTGAATTAAACTGAAGTGAGCTGAACACGGTCAGACTGAACTGAAGTGAATTGAATTAAACTGAAGTGAGCTGAACACGGTCAGACTGAACTGAAGTGAACTGAATTAAACTGAAGTGAGCTGAACACGGTCAGACTGAACTGAAGTGAACTGAATTAAACTGAAGTGAGCTGAACACGGTCAGACTGAACTGAAGTGAACTGAATTAAACTGAAGTGAGCTGAACACGGTCAGACTGAACTGAAGTGAACTGAATTAAACTGAAGTGAGCTGAACACGGTCAGACTGAACTGAAGTGAACTGAATTAAACTGAAGTGAGCTGAACACGGTCAGACTGAACTGAAGTGAACTGAATTAAACTGAAGTGAGCTGAACACGGTCAGACTGAACTGAAGTGAACTGAATACAGTCAAGCTGAACTGAAGTGAACTGAATTAAACTGAACTGAACACAGTCAAACTGAACTGAAGTGAATTGAATTAAACTGAAGTGAGCTGAACACGGTCAGACTGAACTGAAGTGAACTGAATTAAACTGAAGTGAGCTGAACACGGTCAGACTGAACTGAAGTGAACTGAATTAAACTGAAGTGAGCTGAACACGGTCAGACTGAACTGAAGTGAACTGAATTAAACTGAAGTGAGCTGAACACGGTCAGACTGAACTGAAGTGAACTGAATTAAACTGAAGTGAGCTGAACACGGTCAGACTGAACTGAAGTGAACTGAATACAGTCAAGCTGAACTGAAGTGAACTGAATTAAACTGAACTGAACACAGTCAAACTGAACTGAAGTGAATTGAATTAAACTGAAGTGAGCTGAACACGGTCAGACTGAACTGAAGTGAACTGAATTAAACTGAAGTGAGCTGAACACGGTCAGACTGAACTGAAGTGAACTGAATTAAACTGAAGTGAGCTGAACACGGTCAGACTGAACTGAAGTGAACTGAATTAAACTGAAGTGAGCTGAACACGGTCAGACTGAACTGAAGTGAATTGAATTAAACTGAAGTGAGCTGAACACGGTCAGACTGAACTGAAGTGAACTGAATTAAACTGAAGTGAGCTGAACACGGTCAGACTGAACTGAAGTGAACTGAATTAAACTGAAGTGAGCTGAACACGGTCAGACTGAACTGAAGTGAACTGAATACAGTCAAGCTGAACTGAAGTGAACTGAATTAAACTGAACTGAACACAGTCAAACTGAACTGAAGTGAATTGAATTAAACTGAAGTGAGCTGAACACGGTCAGACTGAACTGAAGTGAATTGAATTAAACTGAAGTGAGCTGAACACGGTCAGACTGAACTGAAGTGAACTGAATTAAACTGAAGTGAGCTGAACACGGTCAGACTGAACTGAAGTGAACTGAATTAAACTGAAGTGAGCTGAACACGGTCAGACTGAACTGAAGTGAACTGAATTAAACTGAAGTGAGCTGAACACGGTCAGACTGAACTGAAGTGAACTGAATTAAACTGAAGTGAGCTGAACACGGTCAGACTGAACTGAAGTGAACTGAATACAGTCAAGCTGAACTGAAGTGAACTGAATTAAACTGAACTGAACACAGTCAAACTGAACTGAAGTGAATTGAATTAAACTGAAGTGAGCTGAACACGGTCAGACTGAACTGAAGTGAACTGAATTAAACTGAAGTGAGCTGAACACGGTCAGACTGAACTGAAGTGAACTGAATTAAACTGAAGTGAGCTGAACACGGTCAGACTGAACTGAAGTGAACTGAATTAAACTGAAGTGAGCTGAACACGGTCAGACTGAACTGAAGTGAACTGAATACAGTCAAGCTGAACTGAAGTGAACTGAATTAAACTGAACTGAACACAGTCAAACTGAACTGAAGTGAATTGAATTAAACTGAAGTGAGCTGAACACGGTCAGACTGAACTGAAGTGAACTGAATTAAACTGAAGTGAGCTGAACACGGTCAGACTGAACTGAAGTGAACTGAATTAAACTGAAGTGAGCTGAACACGGTCAGACTGAACTGAAGTGAACTGAATTAAACTGAAGTGAGCTGAACACGGTCAGACTGAACTGAAGTGAACTGAATTAAACTGAAGTGAGCTGAACACGGTCAGACTGAACTGAAGTGAACTGAATTAAACTGAAGTGAGCTGAACACGGTCAGACTGAACTGAAGTGAACTGAATTAAACTGAAGTGAGCTGAACACGGTCAGACTGAACTGAAGTGAATTGAATTAAACTGAAGTGAGCTGAACATGGTCAGACTGAACTGAAGTGAATTGAATTAAACTGAAGTGAGCTGAACACGGTCAGACTGAACTGAAGTGAACTGAATTAAACTGAAGTGAGCTGAACACGGTCAGACTGAACTGAAGTGAATTGAATTAAACTGAAGTGAGCTGAACATGGTCAGACTGAACTGAAGTGAATTGAATTAAACTGAAGTGAGCTGAACACGGTCAGACTGAACTGAAGTGAATTGAATTAAACTGAAGTGAGCTGAACACGGTCAGACTGAACTGAAGTGAATTGAATTAAACTGAAGTGAGCTGAACACGGTCAGACTGAACTGAAGTGAACTGAATTAAACTGAAGTGAGCTGAACACGGTCAGACTGAACTGAAGTGAACTGAATTAAACTGAAGTGAGCTGAACACGGTCAGACTGAACTGAAGTGAACTGATTTAAACTGAAGTGAACTGAACACGGTCAGACTGAACTGAAGTGAACTGAATTAAACTGAAGTGAGCTGAACACGGTCAGACTGAACTGAAGTGAACTGAATTAAACTGAAGTGAACTGAATTCAGTTCAGTTTGATTCTGTTCTGTTCTGTTCTACATAGCATGGCGTAGATGAACCTCATATACGGGATTAAAACAGAAGCACTGCTGTTATTCAGAGCCAGTGAGCTGTGTTAAAGGTCCGTGAAAGACCTGGTGGACTGATTGCTTTGGACATATATGGGATGTTGGCTATGAGAACGTGGCTGTAAGAGGTTTATTATGAGCAGAGGGCAGGTTTACGGCCTCAGGGAGCGGGTCAGGAGTTCAAGCTGGCTCTGCTGCTTTTAGTGTCTATAGGGTTTATGAGGTAAGCTGCGCTGGCCTGCAGTCCCGCTGTACCGGCCAGGCACATGCATGCGCTCATCAGATTAGTTCTCGCCGTCTTCTCTGGGAACGTTTTCATGCACCAGTTGGTCCGGGAGTACCGGTCAGTGATGTCATGGGACAGTTTTTGCACGAATGTCAGAAATTCTGATTCTGGACTGAGCAAAGCTGGATTCGTCCTCACTGTGCAAACTGTTGGAAGAGCAGCTGGTTTTACAGCGTTTGTTTACACATAAGGGTGTCGAGATACTTTCTGGCAATGTGGTGATATTTTATTGTTTATCTTCATAATTTTGTTTGCCTGACGTGCACATGGTCAATATTGAGCACTCTCCAACTGCATGTTTTGATGAAAGAGGGCATCATTAGTCCTGTTTTAATTGGATTTAGTGCAGTGCAGTTTAATGTTGAATAATTTTTTTACTTGTCTTTACATTTCAGTGAATTTTCATACATTTTCTTTTTTTTTATTGTGTGTTGCAGGTAATACCGATCAGACTGCAGTTGGGTTGTCGTCACAAATTTATTTTTGTTTAAATTTTGTTTTTGGGCAAACGCACAATAACTCCCATGGTCATTTTGTGTTTCAGGCTTAAACAAAGCCAATGAACGGATACAAGGCTTCCTTCACACAGCAGGTGAAAGTGGCCCAAGTCCGATCTTTGTGTGGCACAGATGTGTGTCAGTGTGAACAGATAAACACTGAATCTGACATTTTCAATTCTGATTTGAGACGCTTTCGTATGTGGGACTGAAATCCGGTACGTATCCGATGCGATCTGCAGCGAGGCGACTCAGTCTGAACAGCCAGATCGGAATTCCTGCGACTTCTACGTCAGTGCAGCTCGACATTCGTCGTCATTTAGGCTGATGTTTCTGTACCAAAACATTAGGAGAGACCCATCGCAGCCGCTCCTTGTTCGGAGAGGTCTGGTACTGTCCATTAGCCAAACTTGCAGTATAAACAACATTATTTGCTGTTTAGTTAGACAAACTATTTTAAATTCTCCACTGAAAATGTTCTGGAAATGAAAGTCACTGATCTGATGGGACCAGAGCCTCGTCCAGTTTCTGAGCCGTGGCTGATGCTGCAGTTGGGTTTCCTGTGAGCTCACATAAACCTCTTAATTCAGAGCAGCGCAGCAAAACAGGCTGAATGCAGGTCAAAGCAGTTCCAGCATGTTTTACAGAGTCAGTGTGGTGAGAAGTTCGGTATGTTCTCTGAGTAACCAGCGATTGCAGCGTGTCAGAGTGTGTTTGGGTGTGGAAGCAGGGCTCGGCCCTGATACACGCGTAAGGCACATACATGCTGACGTCAGTGTCACACCTGAACCTAGTGGTCAGACTTAAGAATTTGTGGCCAGAATAAACCAAACCAGAATGTTTATAAACATAATAGTTTGGCCACACTTCCAGGCGTCCAGTCACCATGAAAGCAGCTCGACTTACGGCTCTTATACCAATCTGACTGTATTTTTTCCCGATTACAGATTAAGACTGAGGTGTTCATTCTCACTCTACTCAACAATCTGATGGAAAACCTCAGTTTACATGCTCACTACAAGAACCGCTTAGTGTAGACGTCACCATGACAACCAGCATCACGTGAGGTCCAGTCAGAGTGAGATGAGCAGCAGTGAGCAGTGATTGTGTCTTTAACTGCTTTAAAATGACGTCAGACTCAGGAAAACGTCCTTCACACGTCCTTATTAAAGAAGGCCGAGAGGAAGACGTCGTGCTCTGAGACGCATAAGCTGGACGTCCGTCCCACCGCCGTCTTTTAAAGATCAGAGCATGAACTTCGTCTCCTCTGCAGACCAGTTTCTGCTCCGCCGTGTTGAACGGTATAAACTCTCACTACGACGCGACGCTCATGCAGAACGGACTGAAACTTTCCGATAGGGAATGTAATTGGATACAGGCGTTTACACGGATATTCTTGTATTTAATGGATTATTTACCTCATTCAATCGGATAGAAATTGTATTCCGAATGGCCTCAATCAGACTAGACTATTCCATTTGAGCTAGTAGTCGGATTATTAACGGATTGAAAGGTTCTCTACACATCTACATAGTTTGGATCACATTACATGTAGTGAGCATTAAATGGAGATTTTCATCAGATTGTTGATTAGAGTGAGAATAAACACCTCGCTCTTAACCCTTGTGTGGTGTTCAGGTCTTTGGGACCCATTTTCAATGTTTCCCCCCCTAAAAATGATGTGATTTATTACTATTTCAGCCTCAGATTCTTGATCTTTGCTCATTTTTGGTGAAGAACCAAAAGACACACATTTATATTACACATGTGGTGGTGGGCTGAACCCGTGGGGAGTAAAAGCGTGGAGGTGCTGTGTCCTTCACTCTGTTCTCCTCCTACATGGCCTGCTGTTTGTGTGTGTGTGTGTGTGTGTGGGTGTATGTGTGTGAGGGTGGACAACATAAACAGGCTGCTGACTGGCTATAGCTGCTAAAGGAGAACCCTACGCTGACCACTTGTGATATTTTAAACATCTGGTAACGTTACATAATTTTTTGTGACTGTATTGATTTAAACAAACAATAATGTAATTGGAATGTATTGGATTGGCAAAAATCTTTGCGTGTAAACACAGCTGGTGTTAGTCCTAGTACATCTGATGCAAAAATATTTGATTTCATTATATTGATAACAAATATCTGAGTGGTAGAATGACCACTGGGGAACCTGCAGAAAGTGGTTAACCCCTTAAATCCCAGACATATTACACACTGAGGCTTATTATTCAGCATCTTCAGTGCAGACTGGTTGGGCTATTCTTAGGATATAGAAGTGTGTAATAAAACTTTAGTTCAGACCGTATTTCATAGAGTGATATTAGCAAACCTCAGCAAGTGGAACCAGCTCGGCAGCGTGGACCACCACAGATTTGGACTAAATCTGATATGTAATTAGCGTCTGACCGGACAGGTTCTGTGAAAGGGATTAAGATTGCAAGTCAAGTGGCCACTCAGGCCAAAAGCTTTACATTGCTAGTGGGCAAAATGTGAAATGTTGTGACCAGGGGCGCCGGGCAGTAGGTACTGTCTACCTCAGATGTAATGGCATGTGTGGCAGCTGCACCCACAGCCAGACACACCAGTGTTTACCGTCACTGCTGAAAGGTCAGCTCAGCGCTAATGTGATGAGGGCTGGTGTCACGCCGTAAAGTCATTTGCACTCGGCTTTGGCCGTCAGTTACGCTGAAGAGCAAAGCAGCTCCTGGATCAGTTAAGCGCTTTAGCTCTTTTCCCATCAGACCTGCATGAACATTGGCAACTCTGATCCTGTTTATAAGCACCGTCTCCACCCTCAGCCTCACGTGCTTTCTGAATATGCTGTGACTATAGCATTGGCGTTTAACCGTATAGTGTTACTCACATTAAAGAGGAGTTCAACCCATTTAGATGGTCAGTCAGAGCGGCTTGGTGTGAAACGGTTCAGACGTCTTTACAGTGGTGGTGATGGGAACCAGGGGTCACCATGACTACAACACAGATATAGACGCTTTATTTACCATCCAGAACCTCCAGAGAACCTACACGAGTTTTATATGGAATGCTTATGATGGTGATAATTCGTTTTCTTTGGGGACTGTTTTGCCTCAAAACGCCCTGCATGAACCTCTTCGACATTAATGTTTTTTAGAAGAAAGTTTTCGGCCAAGCTTTTCTCAAATCTGTCGTGAAACACTAGCTAGTCTTCCAAAGCCTAGCCTGCAGCCGAGGTAGGACCGGCCTATGAAGACTCTTCCTTAGTAGCCCAGAAATGGAGCAATCCTAACAAGGATGTGTGGTGACATCGCCAGAGCGGCATGAGACATCGGCGTCATTAATTAATGACGTTCTATTAAAAGACTGGTTTACCAAGAGAGACGCTGGAGGACTTTCACCTGAAATGAGTTCATGAAGCCAGTCTGGTTATAAAAATGATAACAGGACCAGATCAGAGCCAGAATTCCTCTTTTAGTACTTTTACTTTATACTTAAGTACATTTGAAGGCAAATACTTTAGTACTTTTACTTTTGATACTTAAGTACATTTGAAGGCAAATACTTTAGTACTTTTACTTTTGATACTTAAGTACATTTGAAGGGAAATACTTTAGTCCTTTTACTTTTGATACTTAAGTACATTTGAAGGCAAATACTTTAGTACTTTTACTTTTGATACTTAAGTACATTTGAAGGGAAATACTTTAGTCCTTTTACTTTTGATACTTAAGTACATTTGAAGGCAAATACTTTAGTACTTTTACTTTTGATACTTAAGTACATTTGAAGGGAAATACTTTAGTCCTTTTACTTTTGATACTTAAGTACATTTGAAGGGAAATACTTTAGTACTTTTACTTTTGATAGTTAAGTACATTTGAAGGGAAATACTTTAGTCCTTTTACTTTTGATACTTAAGTACATTTGAAGGGAAATACTTTAGTACTTTTACTCAAGTGGAGGTCATAAGGGAGGAACTTTTACTTTTACTGGAGTGATATTTTACCTTGGGTGTCTCGACTTTAACTCAAGTACAGGGTTTGTGAACTTTGTCTACCACTGTGGTTTTTGCCGTAATCGAGCAGCCCTAACGCCACACTGTGAATGATTTAACCTTTATCAGCTGTTTGGCCTCTGATTCACTCACTAAACTCACACTGACCCCCTAAAACCAGAGTATTTAACCCAGTTGTCCACCCTGTGACCCTCGCCCTGTGCGTCTTGTGACTGAAGGGCAGTTTGAGTCCTATATGTTTAAGATGTTGCGTAATGGGCTGTAGGTCTGTTTGGGGATGTTAATGAAGTCTCAGATGTTAAATGAACTTGCAGATCCTACGTTTAGGCCACAGTATGAAATTTAACCTCTTCAAAGGGTTAGTGGGACACTCTAAAAGACAGGAGGCTGAGCTGGAGGTGACGGAGGTTGTCAGGCTTCAGACTTTAAAAAAGACGGTGCCTCCAGGGTTCTTCACTAAAGAACATGGTTCTGTGTAGAACTGTGAACAGTCAGAGACTCAGAACATTGAAATGCTGTTGAGTTCATTATTTACACATAATTATAATCTGTACTGTGAAGTCAGACGGTAGTTTTTAGGTGACGAGGCTCTTTTGTGGGCATTTGCATCAGTTTTATAGACAATAAAGTGACCAGCACAGCTTTAATGACGAGGTCACCCATTCAGTTTGAGCTCAGGTGACTCTCGAGCTCACTGAGCCCTGCTGACTTTCACTGAGCCAGTTTACGGTTATATAACGCGCTGCTCAGCTGATTTTAGAGGACTGTAACTGTTTATGGGTCAGTGCAGAAATGAGCTCGTCCAGCAAGCAGCCTCGTGATCCCGTTCCACACGACGCAGCGTTTAGTCTTGAGCAGTGGTGGACAGTAACTGAGTAACAGAGTAAATGTAATTAGTTACTGTACTTTAGTATTTTTGGTGTATCTGTACTGAAGTTTCTCCACTTTCTCCTTTCACTCCACTACATTTCAGAGTCTAATATCCGACCTTTTCCTCCTACATTTTGAGAAATCTGTCGTTCCTTTTGGTTTCTGTGTGTATAAAAACGTAACATGTCAAAACGAAAGAAGCGCAAAGCCAGAGCACCAATCAGGGCCCAGCGGTCACTTTGTTTAGAGCTGGTTTTGACCTGTTGGTCATACCGACCCAGTGCAGCACGCGGTTCAACGTCAGCGCAGCAGCGTAAAACTTTGGGAGAGTCTGTTCAACATAAATGATGAACTATCCTAACTTTGTGTAAATAGAGCTCAATATAGAAATATGTCCACATATGCAGTCGAGACTGACGCGGCTTTTTTCTGAATTTCTACAAACACCGTTTCATTTTATAGTAAATGAGTTTGGGCTGGTTTATGTTTATGAACAGACGCCTACAGATCAACATAGTAAAGGAGCTCATCTGTGATCCTGAGTTTAAAGCCAGTTTTTATTCAACTTAAACTTGGAACTAAGTTGTAAATAAATCTGAAACTGAAACTTTGCTTGTGTGTAAAAAGTGATTTCAGAGCCACTCGGTTCTCCCTGATGGAAACTGTTTACCTTCAGTGTTTTGTGCTTCTGATCATTTTAATAGACGTCAGCGTCACTAATTAATGACGTTCTATTAAAAGACTGGTTTACCAAGAGAGACGCTGGAGGACTTTCACCTGAAATGAGTTCATGAAGCCAGTCTGGTTATAAAAATGATAACAGGACATCAGAGCCAGAATTACTCTTTTAGTACTTTTACTTTATACTTAAGTACATTTGAAGGGAAATACTTTAGTACTTTTACTCAAGTGGAGGTCTAAAGGGAGGAACTTCTACTTTTACTGGAGGAATATTTTACCTTGGGTGTCTCTGCTTTAACTCAAGTACAGGGTTTGTGAACTTCGTCCACCTCTGGTCTGGTCTTGAGCTGTTAGTCTTGAGTCTAGCAGGTTTTGAAGGTGCTGTTAAGTGCAGCCGATTACTTTGTGCACTGAATATAAAAAAAACCCAGTGAATTCTGCCTCATCACAACGGGAGCACAAAACCATGCATGTTTCCTGTGGGTCTGTTTTTGTTGTAGCGTAATTTTTACAGTTACCCGTTGCACGACAGACGCGTTGTGTGATTGCTCAGATTAGATTCTCAGTCAAGCGCCCCCTTCCTGTCAAAGTGGGCTGTTCTTGGCTGCTTTGAACAACAAAAGCCGCCAGACTTTTTGATGAGAGTTAGAATCTTGGCTTGGGAGACCACAGAAACACGGCTGGGGAGTTTTTGCGTTTATTTTTATCGTTGGACATTTTCACTATTTATCTAATTAAATAGGAACGAGTGATTTAATAGCATTCGAGTAGCTGAATAGGCTGCTAGCGGTGCTTTAATAAATATATATATATATATATATATATATATATGTGTGTGTGTGTGTGTGTGTGTGTTTGTGTGTGTGTGTGTGTGTGTATATATATATATATATATATATATATATGTGTGTGTGTGTGTGTGTGTGCTTGGTGGATGCTATGGTGTTGCTGTGGTATACCAGGGGGTTGCTATGGCGTTCATGTGTAGTTGCTAGGTAGTTGCTGTTATGTTGCTAAGTGGATATTAGGTGGTCGCTATGGTACCACAGGTGGTTGCTATGTGGTGCTATGATGTTGCCAAGTTGGTGATTGCTCTGGTTACTTGGCACCTTAAATTTCCTGCTACCTTAACTTCACTGCTACCTTATATCGTTGCTACCTTAAATTCTCTTCCACCTTAAATCTTCAGCTACCTTAAATCTGCTACCTTGAATCCAGTGCCACCTTAATTACACTACCAAAAAAAAATCTCCTGCTACGTAAAATGTGTGGTGTGTTATGTGTGGGGTGTTGAGTGTGTTTGTGATGTGTTAGTGTATTAGTATCATCATTACACAAGAAAAGTGGCAAACTAATATAAAATAGAATGATAAAAGATGAGAAGAATAGTGAACAACAAAGAACAATTCTCAACCACAATTACTGAAGCATTAAATATCTTGTCTTTGTTCTCTTTTCTGGGACTGCGAATCACCGCTGCCTGTTTTTATTCACGTTTCCTCCTGTTTCGGCTCTGGAATTGGGCGTTAATTGTGGGTGTGATGCATCACCGTGGATTGCTGTGAATGAATTTGTCTGTTGACCCGACTGCGTCCTGTTTGCCACATTCGGCCTCTCCTGCCAGCGTTCTCTCTGCAGGGCGGGGCTGGGCTCACCTTCCTGAATCTGCCTGCGTCAGCGGAGCAGCTCCACCGGCAGGGTGTTCGTGTGTGTGTGTGTGTGTGTGTGTGTGTGTGTGTGAGTGGAGAGATGTTAAGAAGCCCCCGCAGGGACATCCGGCATCTTTCACTGCTGCTATCAAGTTGAACACTAAAACGGTTTCCTTGTCCAGAGACCGGCTGGACAGGGATGTAGACGGGCCCCCTTGGGCGTAGCCGAGCAGCTGTTGCAGAGAAGCAGCTGAGTTGCTTTGCTATATCAGTTAAGATGGAACAGATTACATTCACGGTGTTCGGCTGACGCTCTTATCCAGAGCGACTTACAATTTGATGATTTTACGCAGGGAGGTGAAGGTTGTGTTAGGAGTCTTGCCCAATGAGTCTTACTGGGTGTTTACCCAGGCGGGGCATTGAACCCCAGTCTACAGTGTAGAAGGCAGAGGTGTTACCCACTACACTAACCAACCAACCAACCGATTCTGATGTGCATAAATCAGGTCACACATCTCTGTTGTCGGGAAACAAAACCTTGTATCTCCAAAACAGAAACTTTACAGGGGAAGGAAAAACATTCTTTATTTTTAATGCATGTCAATGGAACCAGAACTTTTTCAAAGTCATTCTGGGCCGTTTCTGTTGGTCTGTTCATCGTGAAATTTACACACAAAGTAAAAGACAACAGTCTTTTTTTTTGGGGGGGGGGGGTGATGAGGCAAAGGCGAGAGAGTGTGTGTGTGTGTGTGTGTGTGTGTGTGTGTGTGTGTGTGTGTGTGTGTGTGCAAAAGGGAGGCAGATCAGACAGAGCTCACTCATGAACGTGCTGGAGGGCCCACGGCAACTCAAGAGAGGGGTCACAGAAAACAGAGTGAGACAGGGTAGCAAATGTGCACACTGTAATTAGACACTCTACCGGTAATGGGATATTAAGGCCCTGTGATATCGGTTGTGCTTTTATTTATCCTTGTTTTTAATCCACTCTTGTGGGACAGCAACACCCCTGCAGAGGGGAATGGATGAGCTCAGGTAATGCAGGGGCGGGGCCGACCCTATGAGAGGTGGGGGGAGGGTTCTGGGAGGAGGCTGGCTCAGAGACACTCACCCCAGATTGTGAGGAGACTGAGGAGAAGGGAGTAGAGCAAAGCTTGACACTGTAGTCCTATGGCCTTGTGGCCTAAGACCACCTATACTGTGCTGTTGTTGAGTCGGGTCAACAGTTTATCCATCGTTTATTTTGTGTTTGTTCAGTTTTTCTTTGGGTGTTTACACTTTGTAAATAAATCACGCCGTTTGCAAATGACTATTCAGAGTCGGTCCATCTTCAGCCTGCACCCGCATACCTCCCACCCATTCAGCTATGACCTACCCGGGGACTCAGCTGCTTCACTGCAACAGCTGCTCAAGGGGGTCCGTCTTCATCCCTGTCCAGCCAAAAGCCTTTTGAAAATAACCTGGAAGAAAATACTAATTCATAATTATAATTACAATTATGGCTAAGGACGGTTCCATTGAGGGCCTATTCAGGTGCTTTGCTTTCAATGCTCGTATACTTTTATGTACTTATACACACATAAATACCTGTTTGCACACGTATACGCAAACCTTTTTCCAGGCCTTGCTCCTCTTATGGTAAGCATATTTTGACAATACCATCCAAATCAATATTCCTTTTAAAGAAAGAGATGAAACACTACTACTAATAAAAATAGTAAGAAGAAGAAATAAATAAACGAATTAATTAATTAATTAAATGAGGATATGGAGGAAGAAAAGAAGGGGAAAAAATCTGACTTTCCCTTCAGATAAGCTCCTTGAAAAAAAGAGAGAGAGAGAAAAAAACTGTTTACATTACAAAAGGGGAAGCAGAGTCTTTCATTAAGAAGAGAGGAAAGAACAAGAAAATTGGTCATTAAATAAAAAACCTACATAAGTTCTGGTCGCCGGGGTCTTTTATATATATATATATATATACACTAGCCACTTAGACCAAATCTGGCCGAATTTGCCAGTCTGAATTCCTGAGGAATAAGTTAGATTTTCCATAGTATAAATTTCTTTTAAATGATGTCAAAAACTGAAAAACGACAAAAACGGTAGCGATATAATGCAATTTAGGCTGAGCGATATGGGTATTATATATCATTATTGTGATAAACTGTGATAAATTGTGACTATTGTGATAAAACACTAAAACTCAGGTCACTGGTGTCACTCAGTCATATTAAACTTTTAATATCAAACCACCTACAGACAGCCTGGACCTGTTTTACTTAATTATATTTATTCGTAACTTTTATTTTTGTGTTAGTTCTCCTTAGTTTTTTTTATCTCTTTTTATTTATTTATTTATTTCCTCTCATTTTATTTTAAGTTTTTATGATTACTTTTTTTATTTGTGATATTGTATTATTACTTTACTAATTTCTTATCTATTTTGATCTTAATTTCTTACCATTTAAAATCTCAAGTTCTATTTTTATCTACTTTTATCTTTTATTCACTGTTATTTTCAATTTTCTTTTAATTTAAAATGATTAAATGTAGTTATTATTTTCTTTATCATGTCAATCCCTGTTTTTGTAAATGCTCGGCTACATTGAAAATGAGGGTTGCCCTCAATGTACTTCCGAGTCAAAATAAAGGTTGATTGATTGATTGATTGATTGATTGTCACAATACAGTACAGTGTGCTTATAGTGTATATCCTCAGTGCTTGTAAACCAACTGCATGTTTTATTATAAAGAGAACCAGATTCGCCCCCTTTTAACTGGATTTAATGTCAGATATTGAAGATCACTGCATTCACAGTTTTAATTGTTGCTTCTTTTATCTCAGTTCAAACTGATCAGATGTCGATCGATCAATCAATTAATCAGTCAGCCTTTAGGGAGACCCTCATTTACAGTGTAGCCGAGCCAGCGCAGAGATCAGTGACAGAGAAATTAAAGAGGAAAAACATAACAAATAAAAAGTATGAATAATTATTGTAGTACATAAAATAAATCAATAAACCATAAAAAACTACAGAAATGTGCATAAAATTTCAGCAATAAAAATACAGATATATATACAGAAAAATATATAATTCATAAAATAAATAAGTAATATGTAAAACAATAGCTTGGCTACATAAAAACACAAGAACGCAATAATAAAAACGAAAAAAATAACTCAAAGCAAATTAAAAATCACTTTAAAATCAAGTAAAACGAGTCCAACTTCAGAGATTCCTATGATGAATGTCAGTAAGTATCGTGGCGTATTGGGAAATCGTGAAAAGTATCGCGATATTATATTTGTACCACATCGCCCAGCTCTCCAGTTTTGCCATTGTCCGACACAGGAGACCAGGTTTTATTGGCTGACTTGAAAAGCGCCACACTAAAGAGGCACCTTTTGTTGGTAAATCATAACTGATTTAATCATAACTTTGATGTTTCGTCTGTTCCCGCTTATTAAATCTCAGAAAATGGTGATGCGTATCGTGTAAACTGGTAAACTGTTTTCTGCTGTATCGCCCGCCCCTGCGCAGAAACGGTCTGTATTTGGGTGGAGAGCCCCTTCCGATTGGTCAGCGATCTGGCAGTGAAGCGGTTAAAGCCGTCACGTTTCGAGTTCTCCTGTTTCTCCTCGGTTTCGCGCTGGAGCCGCGGCGTCCGCTTCATTAAATATTAAAGCTCGTCCTAATGGCCCTTCCAGGTTCTGGAGCCTCGTATCAGGTTATCACAGCAGACCTGTGTTTATAATGGCATCAGTGGAATATGAATCTATCTGATTAAGGAGGTTTAGCTGTCAGATGATGCTGTTGAGGTGATGAAAGGGGGGAATAATGGCCGTGGCTTCATCTGACTTCCTGAAGAGATTAGACAGTAAAAGGAGGAAAGCCTTTGATGCTGCAGGTGATCCTGTTCAGCTGGAGGAATAAGAGGAAAGTCTGCTGCTCCTCGTATCATATATTACAGACCATATACCGTATAATGTTGAACATTTGCCACAGTTTGAATGCGCAGCTGTTTACATAGTAAATAGTTAAAATAGTTAAAGGAGAACTCCACCAGTTTTTCAGAATTTCTGCATTGTTGAACGGTTAGGTGCCCTGCGATGGACTGGCGACCTGTCCAGGGTGTCTCCTGTCTTTCGCCCAATGACAGCTGGGATAGGCTCCAGCACCTCCCATGGCTCTAATAATGAAGCTGAGAGCTGATCAGAGTTAATGATCTTCTCAGCGAAGCTCGTTCTGCTCGTTAGTTTGTGCTGATGATGCAGTGGTTCAGTCACGTGACGTCACTGAGCAGGAGGAGCTCATGAGGTCATTTCAGGTCGGTTCATCACATTAATGACCGATTTGAGTCACCGACCTAAACGAGTGTGAACCATCGAGGCAGAGAGATCAGATCTGAGCAACGAGGCTTGTAATGTGAACATTTCACGATGAATGGACCCACAGAAATGCTCCAAAATTGCTTGGAATAAAAACTCCTTAAAGTCACTTACATTGAAAATCACTGGTGGTTTTGGATGATAAATAAAATGGCTATATTGGTGTTGTAGTCATGGTGACGCCTGGTTCCTATCACCACCACTGTGAGGACGTCAGTCGGTTTCTATGCAATGAACCATTTTACACCAAACCAGTCTGAATGGCCTTGTTTACCGAAAGTCAGTGGAGTTCCCCTTTAAATATAGACAATAAAATGTAATACAGTGGAATGCAGACAATACAAGTAATAGACCAAGCTCTGATATACGGAGTGTCAGGAAAAGCAGTGGGTGTGTGTGTGTGTGTGTGTGTGTGTGTGTGTGTGTGTGTGTGTGTGTGTGTGTTTGATCTTCCTGGTTACAGTAAAGCTCATATAAACACCCGGCCGCTCCCACACCTGTCTCTCAGGCCTTACTCATCACATGTGGGATTTTCCAGTGCTGTCCATCGAAGGGTCAGAAACACTTCAGTGGAATACCTCGGAATGTTTTAAGATAATCTCCGTCTGCCGCATCTTAGTGAATGGTTGATTACCACCGACAGTAATTTCCCTCTTACTTAAAAGGGCAGAAAACATGTTGGCCCAATACGCGCTTATAACAGAAGCCAGTGGACAGATGCTGTTATTATCGTTACTGATGTACAGGCCCACAGAAGACTAAGCTGTGGGTGTTCTGTGTTTATATGGCTGACGTCCAGCTCGGCAGGTGGCTGACAGGCTCCTCCGGTAATAATCAGATGGGCTTTAAGTTCCTGTTTCGATACTCGTTTAACATGTGCTCGCCCACTTCCACTCTCCATGTGGATGTGCATCACAGCTACGTTGTTGGAGGAAGTGGAGGAAGGGAGTGTGAGGGATTATTCAAATAGGGAGAGGACACTTATGTTGCCAGGGTCCTTTGTTGCCGGTGTCCTTCTTTACCCAGGTCGTTGGTTGCCAGGGTCCTGTATTACTGGGGTCCTATGTTGCGAAGGTCCAATGTTACTAGGTTTTCTATGTTGCCAGGGTCCTATTTCACCAGGGTATGATGTTGCTGGGGTCCTGTATAGCCGAGGTCCCAATTTACAAGGGTTCTGTTTTGCTGGGGTCCTGTGTTATCAGGGTTTTTGTTGTCAGGGTTCTATGGTGCCGGGGTCCTTTTTTACCCAGGTCCTTGGTTGCTGGGGTCTTATGTTACCACGGTCCTATATTACTAGATTTTCTATGTTGCCGACTTCCTATGTTGCCAAGGTCCTGTTTCACCAGGGTCCTTTTCTATGCAGGTTCTTGGTTGCCAGAGTCCTGTATTACTGAGGTCCTACGTTGCCAAGGTCCTGTTTCACCAGGGTCCTTTTCTATGCAGGTTCTTGGTTGCCAGAGTCCTGTATTATCGGAGTCCTATGTAGCCAAGGTACTATTTACTAGGGTCCTGTGTTGGCAGGTTTCCTGTGTAGCTGGGGTCCTATTTTTCCATGGCCTTTTTTGCTGGCGTCCTGTGTAGCCAAGATCCGAATTTAGGGGTCTGTGTTGCTGGTGTCCTAATTTGCTGAGGTCCTATGTTACCAGGGTCCAATGTTGTCAAGGTCCTGTTTTACTAGGTTTCCTGTGTTGCCAAGGTCCTATTTTATCAGGGTCTTTTGCCTTATGTTGCAGGAGTCCTCTGTAGCCAAGGTACTATGTAGGCAATGTACTATGCTACCTGGGTCCTATGTTGCTGGTGTCCTATTTTGCTGAGGTCCTATGTTACTAAGGTCCTGTATTGCCAGGGTCTTAAGTAACCAAGGCCCTTTTTTGCCAGGGTCCTATATGATCAGGGTCCTAATTGATCAGGGTCCTATATTGCCAGCGCTAATACAGTAATAGAAAGCCTTTAAGACGAAGTATGAAAACTTGAATATATTACTTGAATGCCTTGTACGCTTGCCTGTGTTTAAGCTAGAGCTACCATACATAGCATTAAACCCAGTGGGAGAAGATGAATGTGCACCAGTTTTAGGTGCTAACATAATACTAGAAACACCATAGCATTAGAGTAGGAGTATAAACTAAGACTACTTGTAAAGCAAGACTAGACTTAACACTGTTATATGGTGATATGTATGATGGGCCACTGTTAATGATTGCTTGTTTTATTGCTTTATTTTATGTTTATACAGCCGTTTTAGTGTTATTGGCCTGAGCCTGTGGTTGGAAATGTGCTGAATGTGGCTTATTGTGACCAAATACATGATGAATTCCTAATAGATGCTAAAAGTATGTGGCAAATATTGTCATATTTGATTTAGCACATTTTCTGTTGTTTTAGTAAAGGGAGGCGCCTGTCCACGCCTTTATTGATACTCCTTTGCTTTCTCAAAATAGAAGCGCCTAACCTCACGGAAGTCTTTGTATTGTACCTGGGCGTTTCTTAATTAGCTATATCCCTGGTAAACCTGGGTTTTGTTGGTGATTTTAGGTCAGTCAGGGCATTCAATCCTGTTCACAGGGGCAGGGCAGTATTATCCTGTGTTATTGTGATAAATTATACACTGTGCTGTTTGACAGGAACAGTCAATACATCTAGATAATTGCCAGTTCTAGACAGCCTATTCAATATGACGCTACAGCTTTAACATCATAAGTATATCATGATATGCTCTCCTGAGTATATTGTCAGTACTTGTAGGCAAACAAAGCAAACCAACACCTTGAAGAAGAAGAAAACCTCGTTTCTACGCTCATCGTCCAGTTTATCAGCTCCATTTACTGTATAGCTGCACTCTGTAGTTCTACAGTTACAGACTGTAGTCCATCTGTTTCTCTGATACTCTGTTACCCTGTTCTTCAGTGGTCAGGACCCCCATGGACCCTCACAGAGCAGGTAATATTTGGGTGGTTGGTCATTCTCAGCACTGCAGTAAGTGTGTGCTGGTCTGAGTGGATCAGACACAGCAGTGCTGCTGGAGTTTTTAAACAGCTCACTGTCACTGCTGGACTGAGAATAGTCCACCAAAAATATCGAGCCGACAGCGTCCTGTGGGCAGCGTCCTGTGGGCAGCGTCCTGTGGGCAGCGTCCTGTGACCACTACTGAAGGGCTAGAGGATGACCAGCATAACTGGGCAGCAGCAGATGAGCTGTTGTCTCTGGCTTTACATCTACACCGAGTGGACACGGTGTTTAAGAACTCAAGCAGCAGTTCTGTGCCTGATCCACTCAGACCAGCGCAACACACACTAACACACCACCATTCGTTTCACAATCCATCACACTCGTCCCTCAGATTTACACCAGTCCACACCAATACACAATAACCCACACATA
>NC_051230.1:3346153-3366153 GCF_015220715.1 Pygocentrus nattereri | reverse complement strand
GACTGAGACCTTGTACAGTTACATAATAAACTTCACGCTCATTTAAACCGTTTACAGTTCACTGCACTGATCTGGAACGATTTACAAGAGAAATTAATCATTTTGAAACCGGATGCATCTTTTTAATCACCCCTGTGTAAACCCGTATAACCCTGTAATCATGCAAATGGTTCTTTGAGTGTTCACGATTCTGTATAGAACCAAATGTCTTTACTAAAGAACCCTTGAAGTACCATCTGTAGTAATATTAGACGTGATATTTAGCTGATATTGCATGTGTTTATGCTAGAGAAATGAGATTATATTAGATATATAACTATGTTCAGAAGGGCTCATATCATGAAAAAATAATTCAATCATTTTCCTCAATTTCTAAAGAAATCAGGCGTGATATTAAACATCTATGAGATCAAAGCTCAGAAAATCCTAAGGCTGAATCCCAAACGGCTCACTGCTGTTTATATAGTGCACTATGGCAGTTATGAAATTGTGGCTTTTCCACACAAATATTGCACTTTTTGTCTGGTATGAATCCATATGACAGCGTTTTTTATCTATACAGTTTTGGATTTCTGGATTTTTTTGCACATTTTTGTCAGATTTGTGCTAAAAATGCACGTCTGAACTCTGCAGCGGACCCTCCTTTGACCCCTAACGTGCCAGAGTTGTGGTGGAAATGCTTTTATTGTTGTTTTTCAGTGGTGAACTCAGCTCAGCAGCTCAGTAACTGAGGTTTGATATTTAAATGGCTCAGTTTAGTTCTTGCAAACCGCTGATTGTGCTGTGTTGTTTGAATACACGCTGTAGCTGACCGTGCCAGCCGAGCGCCATGACCTCCGATGTTTTTCTCCAGCACTTTTAGGCTCTCGCAGGCTGTTATTACCTTATTGTGCCTCTGACTCTGTTTTATTGATGCTGAGGTATGAAAAATTGCTCCTGTTGCATGATGAGAACGGAAAGCAGCAGGGGATTAGCCTACTTTGTGAGTCTGGCCAGCCGCCCGAGACGTTGCAGTAGTTTTAGGGCTATTATGGTTGTTCTGGTCAATGGTGGTGAATTTTATATCAGATAGAAACTAGAATGTCGTCTGGTACACAAGCTGCTCATGTAGTTCAGCGTTTAACATTTAACCCCTACTCCAGGGGCCGGCAACATGCGGCTCTTTTACTGCCCTGTCAATCAGATCAGTTATTAATAATAAATTAATCCTCCTCTACAGTAAAATAAAGCTCTGCTGATCCTTCAACACAGTTTAACAGTAAATGGTCTTAAACGCTGGAGTTAATGTAGAACTGCTGATTCACCCTTTAACCCTGAAGACCAGCGCAGACGGCTGGTCACCATAGCAACACAGACAACAGTCTCACCCAGCTAGTAGCTACGAAACGGCAAAGAGAGAGATTTAAGACGGACATCGATAATCTGGAGACGAATGGACTGATTAGTGTTTACAGTCACTCCAGCTGGTTTCCTGATACGTTTAATCTGCAACGAGAAACTGACAAAACACTAAAAAGTCACGAAGCTGAAGTCGCTTCTAGTTTGAATTTTTCCGTTCCACCTTAAATGTTGCAGGAGTTACGCTCTGGCGCCATTTAAGGTGGAACGGGAAATTCTAACAAGAAGCTGACAAGTGAGAAGCGACGTCAGCCTCGTAAAAAAATGACACGTTAAGAGATGTTTCTACTTTTCTACTTTTGAAGAAAGTCTGAGATGCAAGAAAAGCGGCCGTAGCTGAGCTAAACTGGAACCAGTTTAACTGCATGTTACGTTCTACCCCGCATTCGGCCGTGCACCACGGTTCCCTGAGAGCAGCTGCATGACGGTCTTCTGTTCAGAACGAAGCCCGAGGGGGAAAGACATCTAGACTTGTGACAGCGGCTGTTTTCTTTCTTTCGCTTTGATGAGCGTGCAGAGTGCAGTGTTGCCTTGAGCGCGAGCTCAACAGCTAACAAAGCTCTTTTGAGTGCTAGAACCCTCTCAGCTGAGAAGATGTTGAGAGGGAGACTCACTTAAGTTCTAGACGTCTAGAGTTTTTACTGTCGCTCTGCTGTACATTCAGTTTACATCATTATATATCGTGTATATGTATATATGTTATACACCAATCAGGCGTAACATTATGATCATCTCAGTGTCACGGCTGGACTGAGAATAGTCCACCAACCAAAAATATCCAGCACAAACTGTGCAGCAGCAGATGAGCTGTCGTCTCTGACTTTACATCTTCAAGGAGGACCGACGAGTTGGGGTATCTAATAGAGTGGACAGTGAGTGGACACAGTATTTAAAAACTCCAGCAGCACTGCTGTGTCTGATCCACTCAGACCAGCGCAACACACACTAACACACCACCACCACGTCAGTGTTACTGCAGTGCTGAGAATGACCCACCACCCAAACAGTACCTGCTCTGTGAGGGTCCATGGGGGTCCTGACCACTGAAGAACAGGGTAACAGAGTATCAGAGAAACAGATGGACTACAGTCTGTAACTGTAGAACTACAGAGTGCAGCTATACAGTAAGTGGAGCTGATAAAGTGGACAGTGAGCGTAGAAACGAGGAGGTGGACTTCTGAAACTCTCGTAGGTCCCACAGGTCTGTCTGTCTGGCCTGTTTGTCCGGTCGTGAGTTTGTGTGTGTTACGCATCCGTTTCTCCTTTGAGTTACGCTGACGAAACACACAGCCGTTCTCTGCGCTGCTTATCGGCTCCCTTATCAGTGACCAGTGATCTCAACCTTTCTTTCTGAACAAGCAATCAATGGCTTTACCACAGAAGTGCTCTGGAACGTTCTGCCTCTCACGGTGAAGAATGAGGAAGAAAATCGTTTTATCTTTGTTGATTTGGCTTTAATCAATACTGCCTGCATCACAACGGTGAGAGCTTTGAGGGCAGGTGATGCCACAGCCATACGTAAGCTGTAAAAATGGCTCAGCAGATCAACCTAATGTTTGAAAAAAAAAATTGTTTAAGGCCAAATTTTTCTCCAAACTTTCATGAAACTGTCTGGCAGTGAATTCATAACCATTTCATGTCGGAACTTTCTGTGAGGGAGCTTTAAGAGAGGGACGTCTGGTTCCTATCACCACTACTGTGAACAGTTCTGACTCTTAAGTTTCTCTAAAACGGAGCGTTTCACACCAAACCACTCTGAATGACTCTGTTTACATCTTAAACATTAAATTATGCAAAAAAAATTTTTAAATATGTGGAAATCTCCTTTAAGAGCGGTTTTGGAGAAAACGCCATTCATTTTTCCCATAGATAAAAACAGCTTTCTTTATTTGAACATGACGCACAACCTCAGAGGCCTATAGAACAAAAACCTCTTCATCTTTATCCATGTGTCTATAATCAATAACCATGTGAGTCAGTGTGACCTGCGTCCGCCTCTGAATGCAGCATTGTGAAGCAGGAGATGACCGTGTCGATGTGGAAGGTGAGGAGATGTTGTCTTTGGGTTTGATCGCAGCTGACAGTGATTACCTCATCCCCTCTGGAGATAGAAATATGTTGGGCTGGTGCCGCACCCCCCCCCCCCCCACCACCACCACCACCACCCCCCACCTCCCCACCGGCCTGGACGAATCTTTCTCAGATTCCAGGCTCCAGTTGGAGTGCGGTTTTGGTTGGATGGGCTCCAGCCTGTTGTCTGATTTCTCTCCTGCAGAAACCGGATTTAATCAGGCTTCATTTTTCAGCCTCTCTCCACTTCCCACAGAAAGCGCTGCAGTGGGTCGGGTTGGGTCTGGCCTCAGATGGACTCCGATAAACCCAGTAGTCTGTTTGGTGTGCTGTGCATGAACTTCGCAGTTTTGGGATGTTTGTTTTGGGATTGTACACTGGGAGTGCAGAAATACACTGATTTATTAGGAAGGTTATTCAGCTGTAGGGCTGAACAATGTGGGGAAAATATCAGTGTGAGTTCTTTGAGCCTGATTTGGTGCCAAGTAGACCAGCTTATCCACTTTTCCTGGCTTGAGGCTGGTTTGTTGTGGCTGTGTTGTTATGTACACATCATGTGGGCATTCGGTCGGTTATTACTGGTCTAAATCAAATACAGGCACTTCACAAGCTCAGTGTTACCAGGTTAAATGTTGTAAAACTAAGCTGGCCAAATTGCTGTTCTTTTATGCTTTTTTCCATGGGTTGCAGTTTTTGAGCTAGAACCACGAAACCTTTCCAGGACATTCTATACAGGAATAGTATTTAAGTTGTTATATAGGATAAGTGTGCTCATGCTTTTGGGACTGATTGCACATACGGTTTCTGTACCATCATTTTTCCCCTATTAGGAAATGAACAGTGGAGTGTTGGGACCAACCACCTGTATTACTATAGCAACAGCCTGGCAACACCTTAGCAACCACCCGGGGTACCATAGCAATGCCCTAACAACACATAAGATGGCATAACAAAGGCCTTGCAGCACCTTGGCAACCACCTGGAGTGCCATAGCAATGGACTGGCAGCACCTTGGCAACCACCTGGAGTGCCATAGCAATGGACTGGCAGCACCTTGGCAACCACCTGGAGTGCCATAGCAGTGGCCTAGCAACACTTTAGCAACCATCTAGAATGCCATAGCAGTGGCCTAGCAACACCTTCGCAACCACTTGGGATGCCATAGCAGTGGCCCAGCAACACCTTAGCAACCACTTGGGATGCCATAGCAGTGGCCCAGCAACACCTTAGCAACCACTTGGGATGGCATAGCAATGGTCTAGCTACACCTTAGCAACCACCTGGGATGCCATAACAGTGGTCTAGCAACACGTAAGACAACACAATAGAGGTCTAGCAACACCTTAGCATCCAGCTGCAATGCCATAACAGTGGTCTAGCAACACCTTAGCAACCACCTGGGATGTCATAGGAATGGCCTTTCAACACCATAGCAACCACCTGGTGTAACATAGTAACTCATCTCTCCACAATCAGACAGGTTAGTAAAGCACATGTTACAAACCTAAAAAATAGGGTTCTTTAGTAAAGGAGGAACAATGGGTTCTGTATAGAACCATTTGCATGATTAAATGGTTCTTTGCATGGCGAAACGGTTTATCAGACTGATGGAGAACGTGCTCTATACGGTTCAGTGTACAACGTTTTTGAAAATGGTTCTGTGTAGCACCAAAAATGTTTTATGTCGAGCCATTTGTTCAGAGTTTTCCGCGAGTCTGAAGAACCACGCAAAGAATCCTTTCAGTTTGCAAACGTTCTGTGTAGAACTCGTGGTTTCAACTAGATCTGTTGCCTTTGCTAAAGAGTGTTTGTGTGAAATGTGTTCATGAGCTCCTCGCTCTCTCAGCGCCGCCTCAGGCTGGTCAGACCTTTTCTGGAACATACTCAAAAGTCACGCAGTTACCAAGAAACCGGTCAGTATTTTCCCAAAACAGTCCAGCCCCCCTCGTTCTGCTTATCTGTGCGGAAAGGGCTCCTCTCTCCTCTCCCACGAGGCTGGGCAGGAGGTCCACCAAACCACTGACCTGAGATCAGCTCCTCCCTGTAAACCTTTGTTGTGTCTGCAGTCTTAGAAGCGTGTCTACACGAGTCTTCTGAGTTTATATGGAATGTTGATGACGATAAAATAGTGATAAATCTGAAAAACGTGTTTTCTTTGGTGGATTTTGCCTCACAACACCCTGCATGGATCCCTCCACCATGAATGGATTCAAAAAATACAATTTAGGCTAAAACCTTATTGCAAAACTATCCTAAAACAATGAGTGCGTTCACAAGCAGTCAGTAATCCGATCATAATCGGAATTCTGCAGCTATCCGATTACTCAAATGGTCATCTAAGCAGCACAGAAATCTAGAAATCTGATGAAGAGGCTGGGTTTGTAGCTCACACGACCCCTTACTCTGATTTCTTTCGGATTTCTTAGTCTGAGCATGTGCGAAAACAGACCTCGGTATGGGAAATAAGCGAGCTGACGCGGAATACACGCTTGATGAAACACAGGATTTAAATGTTCTTCGTCGTCTTCGTATGTATGATCCTATTTTCAGGTAAAGTGGCTCAATGTTTTTAAAAAAAGCCACGACATGAAGTTTGAAATTTATGTTATGTTTGTCTCGTCTTCTCCTGAGTTTATCGGCTGGCTGTAAAGCAGAAATCTGATTACCGTCTGACTCTTGCAGACCTGGACTTTCCCCATAATCTGATTCCTGAAGTCCATGTAAACGCGTTGATCGGATTACCGACAAAATCTGATTTTCTGCCGCTGTTGGATCATTAAGTGCATGTAAACACACTCAGCGTCTCAGACATCAGGCTCGTTATAACTTTCTGTGAGGGAGCTTTTAGAGGTGGACGTCTGGTTCCCATCACCACCACTGTGAACAGTTCTGACTGTACGTTTCCCTAGACCAGAGCGCTTCATGCCAAACCGATCTGGATGACTTTGATTACATGTTATTAATTTATTGATTTACTTTATGCAAACCACAGTGAGACGCTAATTAATACCCACGCATGAACACAGCTGAACTTTTAACGTGATATTCGACATCACAACACCATGTTTATTGCACCAAACACAGATGAGACTGTTCTGCAAAGTTGTTGAACTGGTTGAACACAGACATACCTGGCTGAATTGTTGTTGCTCTGAGGTGCTTCCATTTCACAATTATAGCACTTACGGTTGTCTAGGGCAGATCTAGCAGGGTAGAAATATAAGTACATCCTACGACAGTGCCATCTTACAGTCACTGAGTTCTTCAGTACTGCCAGTGTTTGTCTATCGAGACTGCAAGGCTTGATTTTATCCACCTGTTGGCAATGGGTGTGGCTAAAACACCTGAATCATGTAGGCCAAACACTTTACCCTACCCTTCTATCTCAACACGAATCGGGACACCCTACCCCTAGATGTGGACAGGCCTTAATTTCACTTAGAAAGTCAGTAGAACATGATATTTGACTGGGGTGCGAACGAATTTCAGTGGATTATCATTTATACATCCTCTGTATCGTTGGAGCATATGGAGTATCGTGGAACACGTGGTGCGTTGTTTTTGCCTTTTAATATCTGATGAATGCGGAGGCCGATCTCAGGTCAGTGTGGAACGGCACCAGTAGCAGCTTGTTTGTAGTGATATGACTGACCCAGATACACTTACTATCTCTGCTGACCGCCCATTTCCTCCAACACAGTCCTCCTCCACTCTCAGAGGAAACAGCAGCGATTACAGTGCAGACACAGCAGAGTAGAGATAAGAGAGAGGGAGAGAGAGAGGGAGAGAGACAGAGAGAGAGAGACAGAGAGAGAGAGAGAGACAGAGAGAGAGAGACAGAGAGAGAGAGAGAGAGACAGAGAGAGAGAGAGGGAGATAGAGACAGAGAGAGAGAGAGACAGAGAGAGAGAGACAGAGAGAGAGAGAGAGAGGGAGATAGAGACAGAGAGAGAGAGAGAGAGAGAGAGAGAGACAGAGAGAGAGAGAGACAGAGAGAGAGAGAGACAGAGAGAGAGAGAGAGACAGAGAGAGAGAGAGGGGTAACCCATGTGGCGTGTCAGAGTAAAGACGACGAGAGAGGTGTGGAGAAACAGACGGGGGTCTGAGGATGGGTGGGTTTCTCTCTGGAGCAGACATCTCACAGCTTTATCAGTCAAACAAACAAACAGCGTTCACAACTTCCTCCTCATCCTCAGTGATCTCTCTCTCTCGCTCCCTTTCTGCCTCTTTCTCTCTCTCTCTCTCTGCCTCTTTCCCTCTCTCTCTCTCTCTCTGCCTCTTTCTCTCTCTCTCTCTCTCTCTCTCTCTGCCTCTTTCTCTCTCTCTCTCTCTCTCTCTCTCTGCCTCTTTCTCTCTCTCTCTCTCTTTCTCTCTCTCTCTCTCTGCCTCTTTCCCTCTCTCTCTCTCTCTGCCTCTTTCTCTCTCTCTCTCTCTGCCTCTCTCTCTCTCTCCATGTCTTTCTCTCTCTGTCTCTCTCTTGCTCTGTCTCTCTCTCTCTTGCTCTCTCTCTCTCTCTCTCTCTCTCTCTCCATGTCTCTTGCTCTCTCTCTCTCTCCATGTCTTTCTCTCTCTCTCTCTCTCTGTCTCTCTCGCTCTCTCTGTCTCTCTCTCTCTCTCTCTCTCGCTCTCTCTCTCTTTCTCTCTCTCTCTCTCTTGCTCTCTCTCTCTCTCTCTTGCTCTCTCTCTCTGTCTCTCTCTCTCGCTTTCTCTCTCTCTTGCTCTCTGTCTCCCTCTCTCTCTCTCCCTCTCTCTCCATCTCTCTCTCTCTCTCTCCCTCTCCTTCTCTCCCTCTCTCCCTCTCTCTCTCTCCCTCTCTCTCTCTCTCTCTCTTTCTCTCTCCCTCTCTCTCTCTCTCTCTCCCTCTCTCCCTCTCTCTCTCTCACTCTCTCTCTCTCTCTCTCTCTCTCTCTCTCTTTCTCTCTTTCTCAGCATATTTGTGATTTCCCCAGTGTGTTCACTGTACCCATAATTCTCTCTGCAGGCGTTTTTGTGTCCTCGCGTTACCTCACTGCCGTCACCGTTCTGACATCAGTAGAGTTGAAGCTCCGCCTCTTTTCCTTCATGAAGGTCTTTTGATCACTTACCTCATATCTACTCTCACTAGCCACTTTATCGGAAACGCCCGGCGTACAGCTGCGTGTGTAGGGTTACAGATACAGACAGTAGCTCATCTGTTACTGAACAGCTTATCAGCCCCTCTGCAGCATTCATCAGTGGATGTGTGGTGGTCCGTTCTCAGCACTGCAGTGACACTGACATGGCTGTGAGTGATGTGTGCCCACTTACTGGCCACTTTATTCTGTAACCCCTCCCTTACTGGTACAGCGTAGGTGTAAGCCCGGATAATTCCTGCGCACCTGTGTGGTGCAATGTAGGTGGACCTAAACTGGAAGGCCAGGCTGGATTTGGGAGTATTTGTGTGGGAGGTTTATGCAAGAGAAGCAGTTCAGTCACAGATCTGCATTAAAGCTGCCTGTTTAGCACAAAATGGACAGAATGTGCACAAACTGAGAGATTCATCTAAACAGACTCTAGATTCTATAACTGACTCTAAAAGTGTTATAAACCGAGTCCGTTCTACAGTTTCTCATTAGACTGAATGAATAACCGGCTCTAAATGTAGGTATTGTGATATAAACCGAGTCCGTTCTACAGTTTCTCATTAGGCTGAATGAATAACCGGCTCTAAATGTAGGTATTGTGATATAAACCGAGTCCGTTCTACAGTTTCTCATTAGACTGAATGAATAACCGACTCTAAATGTAGGTATTGTGATATAAACCGAGTCTGTTCTACAGTTTCTCATTAGACTGAATGAATAACCGACTCTAAATGTAGGTATTGTGATATAAACCGAGTCCGTTCTACAGTTTCTCATTAGACTGAATGAATAACCGGCTCTAAATGTAGGTATTGTGATATAAACCGAGTCTGTTCTACAGTTTCTCATTAGACTGAATGAATAACCGACTCTAAATGTAGGTATTGTGATATAAACCGAGTCCGTTCTACAGTTTCTCATTAGACTGAATGAATAACCGACTCTAAATGTAGGTATTGTGATATAAACCGAGTCCGTTCTACAGTTTCTCATTAGGCTGAATGAATAACCGACTCTAAATGTAGGTATTGTGATATAAACCGAGTCTGTTCTACAGTTTCTCATTAGACTGAATGAATAACCGGCTCTAAATGTAGGTATTGTGATATAAACCGAGTCCGTTCTACAGTTTCTCATTAGGCTGAATGAATAACTGACTCTAAATGTAGGTATTGTGATATAAACCGAGTCCGTTCTACAGTTTCTCATTAGACTGAATGAATAACCGACTCTAAATGTAGGTATTGTGATATAAACCGAGTCCGTTCTACAGTTTCTCATTAGGCTGAATGAATAACCGGCTCTAAATGTAGGTATTGTGATATAAACCGAGTCCGTTCTACAGTTTCTCATTAGGCTGAATGAATAACCGACTCTAAATGTAGGTATTGTGATATAAACCGAGTCCGTTCTACAGTTTCTCATTAGACTGAATGAATAACCGGCTCTAAATGTAGGTATTGTGATATAAACCGAGTCTGTTCTACAGTTTCTCATTAGACTGAATGAATAACCGACTCTAAATGTAGGTATTGTGATATAAACCGAGTCCGTTCTACAGTTTCTCATTAGGCTGAATGAATAACCGGCTCTAAATGTAGGTATTGTGATATAAACCGAGTCCGTTCTACAGTTTCTCGTTAGGCTGAATGAATAACCGACTCTAAATGTAGGTATTGTGATATAAACCGAGTCCGTTCTACAGTTTCTCGTTAGGGTGAATGAATAACCGACTCTAAATGTAGGTATTGTGATATAAACCGAGTCCGTTCTACAGTTTCTCATTAGGCTGAATGAATAACCGGCTCTAAATGTAGGTATTGTGATATAAACCGAGTCCGTTCTACAGTTTCTCGTTAGGCTGAATGAATAACCGACTCTAAATGTAGGTATTGTGATATAAACCGAGTCTGTTCTACAGTTTCTCGTTAGGCTGAATGAATAACCGACTCTAAATGTAGGTATTGTGATATAAACCGAGTCTGTTCTACAGTTTCTCATTAGGCTGAATGAATAACCGACTCTAAATGTAGGTATTGTGATATAAACCGAGTCCGTTCTACAGTTTCTCGTTAGGCTGAATGAATAACCGGCTCTAAATGTAGGTATTGTGATATAAACCGAGTCTGTTCTACAGTTTCTCGTTAGGCTGAATGAATAACCGGCTCTAAATGTAGGTATTGTGATATAAACCGAGTCCGTTCTACAGTTTCTCGTTAGACTGAATGAATAACCGACTCTAAATGTAGGTATTGTGATATAAACCGAGTCCGTTCTACAGTTTCTCATTAGGCTGAATGAATAACCGACTCTAAATGTAGGTATTGTGATATAAACCGAGTCCGTTCTACAGTTTCTCATTAGACTGAATGAATAACCGACTCTAAATGTAGGTATTGTGATATAAACCGAGTCTGTTCTACAGTTTCTCGTTAGGCTGAATGAATAACCGGCTCTAAATGTAGGTATTGTGATATAAACCGAGTCTGTTCTACAGTTTCTCGTTAGGCTGAATGAATAACCGGCTCTAAATGTAGGTATTGTGATATAAACCGAGTCCGTTCTACAGTTTCTCGTTAGACTGAATGAATAACCGACTCTAAATGTAGGTATTGTGATATAAACCGAGTCCGTTCTACAGTTTCTCATTAGACTGAATGAATAACCGGCTCTAAATGTAGGTATTGTGATATAAACCGAGTCTGTTCTACAGTTTCTCATTAGGCTGAATGAATAACCGGCTCTAAATGTAGGTATTGTGATATAAACCGAGTCTGTTCTACAGTTTCTCATTAGGCTGAATGAATAACCGACTCTAAATGTAGGTATTGTGATATAAACCGAGTCTGTTCTACAGTTTCTCATTAGACTGAATGAATAACCGACTCTAAATGTAGGTATTGTGATATAAACCGAGTCTGTTCTACAGTTTCTCATTAGACCGAATGAATAACCGACTCTAAATGTAGGTATTGTGATATAAACCGAGTCCGTTTTACAGTTTCTCATTAGACCGAATGAATAACCGACTCTAAATGTAGGTATTGTGATATAAACCGAGTCCGTTCTACAGTTTCTCATTAGGCTGAATGAATAACCGACTCTAAATGTAGGTATTGTGATATAAACCGAGTCCGTTCTACAGTTTCTCATTAGGCTGAATGAATAATCGACTCTAAATGTAGGTATTGTGATATAAACCGAGTCCGTTCTACAGTTTCTCATTAGACTGAATGAATAACCGACTCTAAATGTAGGTATTGTGATATAAACCGAGTCCGTTCTACAGTTTCTCATTAGGCTGAATGAATAACCGCCTCTAAATGTAGGTATTGTGATATAAACCGAGTCCGTTCTACAGTTTCTCATTAGACTGAATGAATAACCGACTCTAAATGTAGGTATTGTGATATAAACCGAGTCCGTTCTACAGTTTCTCATTAGACTGAATGAATAACCAGCTCTAAATGTAGGTATTGTGATATAAACCGAGTCCGTTTTACAGTTTCTCATTAGACCGAATGAATAACCGACTCTAAATGTAGGTATTGTGATATAAACCGAGTCCGTTCTACAGTTTCTCATTAGACCGAATGAATAACCGACTCTAAATGTAGGTATTGTGATATAAACCGAGTCCGTTCTACAGTTTCTCATTAGACCGAATGAATAACCGGCTCTAAATGTAGGTATTGTGATATAAACCGAGTCCGTTCTACAGTTTCTCATTAGGCTGAATGAATAACCGGCTCTAAATGTAGGTATTGTGATATAAACCGAGTCCGTTCTACAGTTTCTCATTAGACTGAATGAATAACCGGCTCTAAATGTAGGTATTGTGATATAAACCGAGTCCGTTCTACAGTTTCTCATTAGGCTGAATGAATAACCGGCTCTAAATGTAGGTATTGTGATATAAACCGAGTCCGTTCTACAGTTTCTCATTAGGCTGAATGAATAACCGGCTCTAAATGTAGGTATTGTGATATAAACCGAGTCCGTTCTACAGTTTCTCATTAGGCTGAATGAATAACCGACTCTAAATGTAGGTATTGTGATATAAACCGAGTCCGTTCTACAGTTTCTCATTAGACTGAATGAATAACCGACTCTAAATGTAGGTATTGTGATATAAACCGAGTCCGTTCTACAGTTTCTCATTAGACTGAATGAATAACCGACTCTAAATGTAGGTATTGTGATATAAACCGAGTCCGTTCTACAGTTTCTCATTAGACTGAATGAATAACCGACTCTAAATGTAGGTATTGTGATATAAACCGAGTCCGTTCTACAGTTTCTCATTAGACTGAATGAATAACCGACTCTAAATGTAGGTATTGTGATATAAACCGAGTCCGTTCTACAGTTTCTCATTAGGCTGAATGAATAACCGACTCTAAATGTAGGTATTGTGATATAAACCGAGTCCGTTCTACAGTTTCTCATTAGACTGAATGAATAACCGGCTCTAAATGTAGGTATTGTGATATAAACCGAGTCCGTTCTACAGTTTCTCATTAGACTGAATGAATAACCGACTCTAAATGTAGGTATTGTGATATAAACCGAGTCCGTTCTACAGTTTCTCATTAGACTGAATGAATAACCGACTCTAAATGTAGGTATTGTGATATAAACCGAGTCCGTTCTACAGTTTCTCATTAGGCTGAATGAATAACCGACTCTAAATGTAGGTATTGTGATATAAACCGAGTCCGTTCTACAGTTTCTCATTAGACTGAATGAATAACCGACTCTAAATGTAGGTATTGTGATATAAACCGAGTCTGTTCTACAGTTTCTCATTAGGCTGAATGAATAAACGGCTCTAAATGTAGGTATTGTGATATAAACCGAGTCCGTTCTACAGTTTCTCATTAGGCTGAATGAATAACCGACTCTAAATGTAGGTATTGTGATATAAACCGAGTCCGTTCTACAGTTTCTCATTAGACTGAATGAATAACCGACTCTAAATGTAGGTATTGTGATATAAACCGAGTCCGTTCTACAGTTTCTCATTAGGCTGAATGAATAACCGACTCTAAATGTAGGTATTGTGATATAAACCGAGTCCGTTCTACAGTTTCTCATTAGACTGAATGAATAACCGACTCTAAATGTAGGTATTGTGATATAAACCGAGTCCGTTCTACAGTTTCTCATTAGGCTGAATGAATAACCGACTCTAAATGTAGGTATTGTGATATAAACCGAGTCCGTTCTACAGTTTCTCATTAGACTGAATGAATAACTGACTCTAAATGTAGGTATTGTGATATAAACCGAGTCCGTTCTACAGTTTCTCATTAGACTGAATGAATAACCGACTCTAAATGTAGGTATTGTGATATAAACCGAGTCTGTTCTACAGTTTCTCATTAGGCTGAATGAATAACCGACTCTAAATGTAGGTATTGTGATATAAACCGAGTCCGTTATACAGTTTCTCATTAGGCTGAATGAATAACCGACTCTAAATGTAGGTATTGTGATATAAACCGAGTCTGTTCTACAGTTTCTCATTAGACTGAATGAATAACCGACTCTAAATGTAGGTATTGTGATATAAACCGAGTCCGTTCTACAGTTTCTTATTAGGCTGAATGAATAACCGGCTCTAAATGTAGGTATTGTGATATAAACCGAGTCCGTTCTACAGTTTCTCATTAGACTGAATGAATAACCGGCTCTAAATGTAGGTATTGTGATATAAACCGAGTCTGTTCTACAGTTTCTCATTAGACTGAATGAATAACCGACTCTAAATGTAGGTATTGTGATATAAACCGAGTCCGTTCTACAGTTTCTCATTAGACTGAATGAATAACCGACTCTAAATGTAGGTATTGTGATATAAACCGAGTCCGTTCTACAGTTTCTCATTAGGCTGAATGAATAACCGACTCTAAATGTAGGTATTGTGATATAAACCGAGTCCGTTCTACAGTTTCTCATTAGACTGAATGAATAACCGACTCTAAATGTAGGTATTGTGATATAAACCGAGTCCGTTCTACAGTTTCTCATTAGGCTGAATGAATAACCGACTCTAAATGTAGGTATTGTGATATAAACCGAGTCCGTTCTACAGTTTCTCATTAGACTGAATGAATAACTGACTCTAAATGTAGGTATTGTGATATAAACCGAGTCCGTTCTACAGTTTCTCATTAGACTGAATGAATAACCGACTCTAAATGTAGGTATTGTGATATAAACCGAGTCCGTTCTACAGTTTCTCATTAGACTGAATGAATAACCGACTCTAAATGTAGGTATTGTGATATAAACCGAGTCTGTTCTACAGTTTCTCATTAGGCTGAATGAATAACCGACTCTAAATGTAGGTATTGTGATATAAACCGAGTCCGTTCTACAGTTTCTCATTAGGCTGAATGAATAACCGACTCTAAATGTAGGTATTGTGATATAAACCGAGTCTGTTCTACAGTTTCTCATTAGACTGAATGAATAACCGACTCTAAATGTAGGTATTGTGATATAAACCGAGTCCGTTCTACAGTTTCTTATTAGGCTGAATGAATAACCGGCTCTAAATGTAGGTATTGTGATATAAACCGAGTCCGTTCTACAGTTTCTCATTAGACTGAATGAATAACCGACTCTAAATGTAGGTATTGTGATATAAACCGAGTCCGTTCTACAGTTTCTCATTAGACTGAATGAATAACCGACTCTAAATGTAGGTATTGTGATATAAACCGAGTCTGTTCTACAGTTTCTCATTAGGCTGAATGAATAACCGACTCTAAATGTAGGTATTGTGATATAAACCGAGTCCGTTCTACAGTTTCTCATTAGGCTGAATGAATAACCGACTCTAAATGTAGGTATTGTGATATAAACCGAGTCTGTTCTACAGTTTCTCATTAGACTGAATGAATAACCGACTCTAAATGTAGGTATTGTGATATAAACCGAGTCCGTTCTACAGTTTCTTATTAGGCTGAATGAATAACCGGCTCTAAATGTAGGTATTGTGATATAAACCGAGTCCGTTCTACAGTTTCTCATTAGACTGAATGAATAACCGACTCTAAATGTAGGTATTGTGATATAAACCGAGTCCGTTCTACAGTTTCTCATTAGACTGAATGAATAACCGGCTCTAAATGTCCATGTAGAACTATGAATGTTAAAATAACTCTTTTAATGCTGAAAAGTTTTTTCATGGTGAAATGATTGATCAGATTGCAGAATGCTTTAAATGGTTCTATAAAGAATCTTTTTGAAAATGGTTCTATATAGTTCTCTAAAGCACCAATGTCAAGTCTGTAACAACAAAAGAACCCTTTTTGGTGCTTTAATTACAGTTCTGTGAGTGTTCATTATACAATCATTTTCTTGATTGCAGAACCCTTGAAGAACCATCTTTTTATAAGAGTGTAGAATATGTAATACATACTTGTCTCTGTTTAGGATATATATACACACACAGACAATAAAGAGGGAGAGAGAGAGACAGAGAGGGAGAGAGAGAGAGAGAGACAGAGAGAGAGAGAGAGACAGAGAGAGAGAGAGAGACAGAGAGGGAGAGAGAGAGAGAGAGAGAGAGAGAGAGAGAGAGAGAGAGAGAGAGAGAGGACTTGACCTCATATGTACTGGATCAGCCTCTGTAGTTTTTTTTCCTTTTTTTCAGAAACAGCTTGTTTCTATAAAAAAAGCAAAGAGTGTCGCAGAGGCAGCCGGTTACCACGGAGATCTTTCCACTCGGTCACTGGCTGCTGACTTTCCAGACAGAGCAGAACCAAAGGAGGGAGAGATGGAGAGAAAGGCAGAGAGAGAGAGACAGAGAGGCAGAGACAGAGAGAGTGATGGAGGGAGAGGGAGCGAGTGATGGAGGGAGAGAGAGAGAGTGAGAGAGAGAGAGAAAGAGAGAGCGATGGAGTTAGAGAGAGAGAGTGATGGCCTGAGGGGGAGAGAGAGACAGAGAGAGCAATGGAGGGAGGGAGAGGGAGAGGCAGTGATGGAGGGAGAGAGAGAGAGACAGAGAGAGAATGATGGAGGGAGAGAGTGGGAGAGAGACAGAGAGAGAGAGTGATGGAGGGAGAGAGAGAGAGTGAGAGAGAGAGTGATTGAGTTAGAGAAAGAGAGAGCGATGAAGTTAGAGAGAGTGATGGAGGGATGGGGAGAGAAACACAGAGAGAGGCAGTGATGGAGGGAGAGAGAGAGCGAGGGAGCGGGAGTGATGGAGGGAGAGAGAGGGGGAGGGAGTGATGGAGGGAGAGAGAGAGCAATGGAGGGAGGGAGAGAGAGAGAGACAGTGTGATGGAGGGACAGATGGGGAGAGAGACAGAGAGAGTACTGATGGAGGGAGAGAGAGAAAGAGAGATGGAGTTAGAGAGAGAGCAATGGAGATAGAGAGAGAGTGATGGAGGGAGGGGGAGAGAGAGAGACAGAGAGAGAGAGTGATGGAGGGAGAGAGAGGGAGAGGGAGTAATGGAGGGAGAGAGAGTGAGCAATGGAGGGAGGGAGAGAGAGACAGAGAGAGTGATGGAGGGAGATGGAGAGAGAGGGGGAGAGGGAGTGATGGAGGGCGAGAAAGGTAGAGGGAGTGATGGAGGGAGAGAGAGAGCAATGGAGGGAGGGAGAAAGAGACAGAGAGAGTGATGGAGGGAGATGGAGAGAGAGAGGGAGTGATGGAGATGGAGAGAGAGAGAGGAGGAGAGAGAGAGAGAGAGATGGCGTTAGAGAGAGAGAGAGAGGGAGAGGGAGTGATGGAGGGAGAGAGAGAGTAATGGAGGGAGAGAGAGACAGAAAGAGTGATGGAGGGAGATGGGGAAGAGAGGGAGAGGAAGAGGGAGAGAGAGGGAGAGCAATGGAGTCAGAGAGAGCGAAGGAGAGAGGGAGATGGAGTTAGAGAGAGAGAGAGTGAGATGGAGTTAGAGAGAGATGGAGTTAGAGAGAGAGAGAGGAGGATGGAGAGAGAGAGAGATGGAGTTAGAGAAGTTAGAGAGAGAGAGAGAAAGAAGGGAGAGAGAGAGATGGAGTTAGAGAGAGAGAGGAGGAGGGAGAGAGAGTGAGATGGAGTTAGAGAAGTTAGAGAGAGAGAGAGAAAGGAGGGAGAGAGAGAGAGATGGAGTTAGAGAGAGAGAGGAGGAGGGAGAGAGAGAGAGGAGGAGGGAGAGAAAGAGAGAGCAATGAAGTTAGAGAGAGTGAGTGATGGAGGGAGGGGAGAGAGAGACAGAGAGAGAGAGTGATGGAGGGAGAGAGAGAGGGAGCGGGAGTGATGGAGGGAGAGAGAGAGACAGAGAGAGAGTGATGGAGGGAGATGGAGAGAGAGGGAGAGGGAGTGATGGAGATGGAGAGAGAGAGCGAGAGAGGAGGAGAGAGAGAGAGATGGAGTTGGAGAGAGAGAGAGAGGAGGGAGAGAGACAGACAGAGAGGGAGCGGTAGTGATGGAGGGAGAGAGAGTAATGGAGGGAGAGAGAGAGACAGAAAGAGTGATGAGGGAGATGGGGAAGAGAGGGAGAGGGAGAGGAGGAGGGAAAGAGAGCGATGGAGTTAGAGAGAGAGAGATGGAGTTAGAGAGAGAGAGAGGAGAAGGGAGAGAGAGAGAGATGGAGTTAGAGAGAGAGAGGAGGAGGGAGAGAGAGAGATGGAGTTAGAGAGAGAGAGAGAGATGGAGTTAGAGAGAGAGAGAGGAGGGAGAGAGAGAGTTGGAGTTAGAGAGAGAGAGATGGAGTTAGAGAGAGAGAGAGGAGGAGGGAGAGAGAGAGAGCTGGAGTTAGAGAGAGAGAGAGAGATGGAGTTAGAGAGAGAGAGAGGAGGAGGGAGAGAGAGAGAGAGAGAGAGAGAGAGAGAGAGAGAGAGAGAGGAGGCGGGAGAGAGAGAGCGAGAGATGGAGTTAGAGAGAGAGGAGGAGGGAGAGAGAGAGAGATGGAGTTAGAGAGAGAGAGGAGGAGGGAGAGAGAGAGATGGAGTTAGAGAGAGAGAGAGATGGAGTTAGAGAGAGAGAGAGGAGGAGGGAGAGAGAGAGAGAGGAGTTAGAGAGAGAGAGAGAGAGGAGGAGGGAGAGAGAGAGAGGAGGAGGGAGAGAGGGAGAGAGAGATGGAGTTAGAGAGAGAGAGAGAGAGGAGGGAGAGAGAGAGAGATGGAGTTAGAGAGAGAGAGAGTTGGAGTTAGAGAGAGAGAGAGGAGTTAGAGAGAGAGAGAGAGAGAGGGAGAGAGGAGGAAGGAGAGAGAGAGAGAGAGATGGAGTTAGAGAGAGAGAGAGAGAGAGGAGGAGGGAGAGAGAGAGAGGAGGAGGGAGAGAGGGAGAGATGGAGTTAGAGAGAGAGAGAGGAGGAGGGAGAGAGGGAGAGAGAGATGGAGTTAGAGAGAGAGAGAGAGAGAGAGAGGAGGGAGAGAGAGAGAGAGGAGGAGGGAAAGAGGGAGAGAGAGATGGAGTTAGAGAGAGAGAGAGAGGAGGAGGGAGAGAGAGAGAGGAGGAGGGAGAGAGGGAGAGATGGAGTTAGAGAGAGAGAGAGAGGAGGAGGGAGAGAGGGAGAGAGAGATGGAGTTAGAGAGAGAGAGAGAGAGAGAGAGGAGGGAGAGAGAGAGAGAGGAGGAGGGAGAGAGGGAGAGAGAGATGGAGTTAGAGAGAGAGAGAGAGAGAGAGAGAGAGAGAGAGAGAGAGGAGGGAGAGAGAGAGGAGGAGGGAAAGAGGGAGAGAGAGATGGAGTTAGAGAGAGAGAGAGAGAGAGAGAGGAGGGAGAGAGAGAGGAGGAGGGAGAGAGAGAGAGAGATGGAGTTAGAGAGAGAGAGAGAGAGATGGAGTTAGAGAGAGAGAGAGAGAGAGGAGGAGGAGGGAGAGAGAGAGAGGAGGAGGGAGAGAGAGAGAGAGAGAGGAGGAGGGAGAGAGAGAGAGGAGGAGGGAGAGAGAGAGAGAGGAGGAGGGATTGGTACCTTTAGAAAGCTCATGCTGTTTTATGCTGCAGGGAAATTACAGCACAGAGAGAGAGAGTGTGTTAATGTGTGGGGGTGGGGGTCAGACCGGCTGAGCTGTGTGTGTGTGTGTGTGTGTGTGTGTGTGTGTGTGTGTGTGTGTCTGTGTCTGTGTGTGTGTGTGTGTGTGTGTGTGTAAGTGTCACGCAGCAGTTTAAACGTCTATTAGAGAGAGTTAATCATAGACCGCCCAAACTGCTGCTCCATCATCATCCAGCCGGGACAGTAATGAGGAAAATGACCAGTCGTCACTCTGCAGCCCCCCACAGTGCTGCGTCACCCCAAACACTCAGCCCACTCTTCACAGGAGCGCTTTGGTTGAGCACACACACTGGACTGGACTGGACTGATACTGATACTGATACTGAACTGATACTGAACTGAACTGATACTAAACTGAACTGATACTGATATTGAACTGAACTGAACTGATACTGAACTGATACTGAACTGAACTGATACTGATATTGAACTGAA